>NC_047092.1:70962235-71265265 GCF_902459505.1 Geotrypetes seraphini
TATGGATGTCTCTTTCTCAGTTTGTAGAGATTCCTCTAGGATTTGGGAATCTTATTATCACATGGTTGCTAATCAGGTTATATTTGTCTTTGGATGGTATTTAAATTAAACTCAACATGTAGTCTGGTGTTTTGTCATGGAAGATTAAAAAGGGTGCTCTACCTACCACTCAGTGTAGTTTTTTTTGTTGTTTTTGTTTTTAGTTCAGTAAATTTTTATTGGTTTTATGAGAAAAATACAATACCAACAATAAGAATGCTCCTGAAAAGGGGAACACATGATGGAGCCCGACTAAGATGGTCGCCTGATCGTTCAGCTCCAGCAACCCTTCCTACTTTTATCCTCTTCTGCTATACTATTTGGTCCTATTTGCCGTCGACTTCAGCAGAATCTGCTCTTCTTACTATGGCTTCCACAAAAGTAAGCAAAAGAAATAAGCCAGAGCCTCAGTCACCAGCAAAATCCTCCTCAGACAAATCTGAGAAGCCGGAGACCCCTTCCATGTTGGACTTATGAGAGGCCATCAAATCCCTGCAGGATATAATGACTGATACAAAGGACGCGATGAACGAAATTAAAGATGAGCTTATTACTATCCACACTGACTTGTCCGCTTTTAAAGCTAAAGTCACTGACCTGGAAATTAAATTGGCTACAGCAGATGCTAATATTAAAGCCCTCCAAACGCATGTAAAGCACACCCTGGCCATCGAGCGGGAACTCAAAGATGCGAGTAACCGCTCTTGTCGGAACAGTGTAGTTTAAAAATACACCTTGCTTCATTCTTCTTACAGATTGTCAGAAAGTAAAGATGACTGTTCAGTTTTTTTTTTTTCCATGTTTGCTTACTGTATTTGTTTTTCATGTGGTTGTATGCAGTATCTTCCATCTTTTGAGTAAAATGGTGGGGAACCTCAGGATTGGTCTGACTGGTTGGGACACTCCAATTTCTATTGTTTTAATTTTTGGCAGAAATGGCACACTCCTAGTCAGGTGGACTCTCCTCCAGGGTTCTAGCCACAGCCTTGTCTGCAGCTATTTCATCTATTTCCTCTTCCTCTTACTGGTACACCCAGACTTTCAAGTTTAATTATTATTCTCCTTCTGCTGTCGCTTAGTCTTTGCTGCCACCTGGTGGGCTTTAATTGGGCTGGCACTAGAGGTCTGCACGGGAACGGGGATCACGGGGATCCCCCCAAGGTCAACGGGACTCCCACAGGGATGGATCCAGGATTCCCATTCCGAGGCCTACCTAATGTCGATTGTTGAAATTTTGCAATAATGGTCATGTATCTCTTCTCTCCTTTTCTTAGATACCTTTACACATCCAGGGTGAGGGGAGGGAAATGTATTCTGAAGATTAAAATTACTTAATTTAATATAATCACATACCATGTCTTACTGTATTAATAACTGGGAGGAGGGTGGGAGAAAATGATTGTTATATGTATTACTTATATAATTAATAGTGCAATGTATGCAGTATTTTATGTTCACTTGATTGTATTGCACTGTCATAGTTTGAAAATCAATAAAGAATTATATAAAATTTTAAAAAAGAAATACATTTTCAAGTTGAGACTGATCCGGGTCCAGCACCGCGGCGGGAACAGCCATACTGAACAGTGAGCTTAGCACATAGGTGCTCAGTGTGCCTAGGTGCTGAGCTCACTGTGTTGCAGCTGATTGGTCAGGTGGTGTCGCTTGCAAGGCTAGAGCAGAAAGTCAGCTTGTATTTGGTGAGCTGCCCAAGTCCCCCAAAAGCCCTGATACCAGTGACTGAGAGGAGGAGGAGGAGACCAGATTCAGAAGTGGCGGCGCGACCGAGGAAAATGCTTTACTTTGAATGGAGTATTGTTTAATCAGGTAAATCCCTTTTATTTTGCCCTGATGTCTTGTTTTATTCTCTGCTCTGGTTCACACTTTTCTTTCCATTTGCTACCGGCACTCTCTATTTTGGTTGTATTCGTCGCTTCAGTTGTTTTGGTTTATCTCAGTGTCTAGTTTTGGGTTTTTTTGTACTGACATTGTCGTCTATTCTGTCTTACTCACTGCTGTATCTGGTTTCATTGCCTTTCCTTCTGTTTAGCGCATATTTCAAACTTTCATTTTGATTATGTTACCCTATGGCTTTACCTTGGTTTCTCATTACATTTTAGCCTGGTTTATATATAATTGCACATGTTTTGATCTTCTCAATTGGCTTTTCTATGCTTCCTCATTATTTTGTCTGCCTTATTTAATTTTATATTATTATTTTAGAACAATTGTATATACATGATTTTATCTGTTATTTAGTTGAAAACATACATTTATTGGTTTTACACCTGATGATGGCTTTTATATGGGATTTTGCTTTGTTTTTTTAAAATTATAGCTTCCTTTTTTTTTTTAAACTACAGAATCCAGTCTGTTTTATATTACTTATTTTATTGTTTAAGTTGTGTTCTAGGTTTTTGCTTGACTTTGTCCCCTTGATCCATATATTATGCCTTTTTGTCTCTATGCTATCATTGCTAGATTCTCTCATTTATCATGTGGCCAGATTTTAGATGCTTTTGGCTTTTCTATGTTTAATTGAGTTTGGTCATCATTTTGGTTTTGTTACACTATTTATGCATACATTTGGTATTTTATTCATTGTGATTTTCTGCTTATTTATACTATGGGCTCCTTTTACTAAGCTGTGTTAGGGCTTTAACGCGTGGAATAGCATGTGCTAAATTGCCGCCCATGCTAGACCTTAATGCCTGAAGAAGTAAAAAAAAAACCCGAAAATAATGGAAGGTGAATAGACAAATACAAAAACAAAAACCTCCCAAACCCCAAGAATAGTAACTGGACAAGGGAGAGAGACAAAAGCAAAAACGGCTCAACTACATTCACCAACCTGTAAATAATGTTGAAGATATAAGTAGGTTAAACAGGAGAGCCCTCAGTCACACAGCCACCCACTAGAAATCCAGTGGAAAAGGCTGTCACATGGCTTACACCCAAACGAGTGTTAACTGTGAAACATCCCCGGGCTCTACTCCGTATTTTTTACAATAAAGTGCACCCAACAGTGCTAAGTGTGAAAAAAAATATACATAAATCAAAAAAACACACTTTACCATCCACTTCGATTGTCTCTGCCCCTTGTCCAGGGGGCCAAAAAACGTCCAAGTCCAGCCAAGCAAAAAAACAACAGGAAGTACTTAGCTTCTCCGTGAAGACAAACAGCCAGCAAAGATATTTAACGTCCTTAATGCCTTAATGCCAGCATTGAGCTGGCGTTAGTTCTAGCCACGTAGAATGCTGCGTGCGCTAAAAACGCTAACGCGGCTTGTTTTATTTATATATTACTTCATGCAGTTGGATTTCCATATGTCCATACTATGTAATGTCTTTCATTTATACATTGCTTCATGAAGTTCCATCTGTACATGTTATTTATATTGTACATTTTTGATCCTTTTATTTGTTTTACATATGTTCTTATTTATGCATTTTTTGGTCTATGGCTATGATTTTATCTTCTTTGGATTATATCTTCTATTGCCATTTTATGGTTTTCTCTCCTTCTTCACTTTTTGCCCTACATCTATCTTTGACATTAACTTTTAACATTCAACTTACTTCCTTTTTTCTGCTTTCTTCTCAAAATCTATCTACTTTTCCATGTCTTCTCTTCCCTTCCCATGTATCCATGTATACCATTTCTTCCCTCTTTCTTCTCCCCTATTCTAACCATAAACAGCATTTCTTCCATCTCTTTCCCCTTTCACTCCATTGCTGTGCACCATCTCTTCTCTCTCTCTCTCTCTCCCCTTCCCCTCCATCCCTGTGAACCATCTTCTCCCTATCTCTCCCCTTCCCATGGTCTGACATCTCTGTCTTCCCCCTTACCCCTCCTATGGTTAGGCTTCTTTCTCTTATCTTCCCTCCCCCTTCCCCTTTCCATGGTCTGGTATCTCTCTCTCTCCCTACTTTCATCACCCTTCTCTAGACTTGTTCTCGAGCATGTTAGAAAGTCCACTAATAGAACACACATAGCCTTGTGTTTCCTGCCCAGATTAATATTGGATTATAAATTGATGCTCTCATTCTTCTTCACAGTATAGCTGTCCTTGCATCCCTTCACATTATCCTCCCCCCAATAACTAATGCTCCTTTAAGGAGGGTGGTGCAGGTTTTTATACCAAGTGCAGCCTAGTATGGTGTGTGTGTTGGGGGACGGGGAGTAACTGCATATACAGGCAGTCCCTGAGTTACAGTGTCTGATGTTTATTATGGGGACAGGCAACTTTTATGGGGATCGGGCACAGAGGGGATTCCTCGCGGGGACAAGTGGGGATGGAGGGAATTCCTAGCGGGAACGGGTGGGGACGGAGGGGATTTTGATGGGGACAGGTGGGGACAGGTAGGATTTTGGCGGGGACAAGTGAAGATGGGTGGGATTTCTATCCCTGCGCAACTCTCTAGCTGGCACTCAGATGTACCATTGTTATAACCCTACCTGACCTTCCCGTTTCCCAGCCTATATACACTGTTTTAACAAGTTTCAGAATTTCTGGCTCCAATCCATTCGTTGACACTACCACCAGCTCTGATTCTGCTGCAGTGACCAATTTATTTACTATAGAATATAGTTCAAAGAAGCATTAATTTTAGCCTACTCTGGTTTTATGGAAACACCTTCTTAACAACTTCAATGAACTTAGTTGTGATTTGGTATTGGGTCTTCAGCTAGCCATCCTGGTTCCTCTATTAATTTAGCCCAGTCCACAGAATTTAGTAGAGCTGCATTTAACAGCTGATTGAGGTTGTCTAATTAATGAATCCAATTCATTTTTCCATTTCCTTGGATTTTCCCAAATTTCTGGAAGCCCCTTAGTGATGGTTCTGATCTCCTCAGCTGTCTAGGAGTTAGGACACCTTATTAGTCTACCAGACATTGTCTCATCTTAACTATCCCCTCCATGTAACTGACTCCTGGTTTTCTTGGCAACAGGGGATGAAATATCAATAGGGGCTGTAATATCTATAATTATACATTAGATTGATCTGTTTCCATTATTCTAACAGCACCCCATTGGTGTTGGTGTTGCTGGCATACTTCTTCTTGGTCACTAAGTTTCCAAGTTTATTTAGATCTTGATATCCCACCTATCACTAAATGTCTAAGCGAGAGGAGTGTTCCTAGTGAGTACTGGAAGTGAGAGCGACGGATCTTTTTGTATATCTGTTGGACTGAATTTCCTGAACTTTTGCTTTCCTTCATTGTACATAAGAACATAAGAATTGCCACTGCTGGGTCAGACCAGTGGTCCATCGTGCCTAGCAGTCCACTCCCACGGTGGCCCCTAGGTCAAAGACCAGCGCCCTAACCGAGACCAGCCCTACCTGCGTACGTTCCAGTTCCGCAGGAACACATCTAACTTTGTCTTGAATCCTATCAGGTACTTTGACAAGACACCTATCCACTATTGGGGTTTTTTGTCCAGGAGTGAAGAATGCCCTCACTCCGGGCGAAGAGTCAAAGTACTGTTCCTAGCGAGCATTGAAAGTGAGAGCGATGGCTCTTTTTGCATACCTGTTGGATTGAATTTCCTGAACTTTGCTTTCCTTCACTGTGACTCTTCTTTATTCAAAGTGCTGACATTGCCATCAGGCACTTTGACAAGACACCTATCCACCATTGGGGTCTTTTGCCCAGGAGTGAAGAACACGCTCACTCCTGTGGTGTGTGGCCACAGGGGTATGCCCTAAGGGACATGTTTTGCCTGTTGGGAGCCTCTTGGAGCCACGAGGAGCCTCTGGAGTTATTTGAGTCACTTGAATTGAGATAAGTTTATATATATTTAAAAATTTGTTCTTAAACTATGGACAAACGTAAGGGCAAAACTCGTGTGTCAACCCCTGTAACATCTGGCCCAATGGACCGACAAATAATTTCTCTTGAATTTTCAAGACAACAGAGTCATAGACTTGTGTAAACATCAGATGCATGCTTAGCTCTTTAGATCGTACTCCCCCTCTCCTTTCAGCTCTTCCTGGTGCTTCAGGATCAGAATCCATTCCAGTTGTAGCTTCAATGGAAGCCCCTGAACCTCAGACCATTTTAGAGATTACTTATATAAATATGCCACAATTATTTTCTAATTCTATAAGAGGGTCTGAGGAGTTGAGTGATATATCTCAGGAAGTTACTTTAAAAGATTTGTGGCAATTAAATTCTAGGATGGAAGTAATGTTGAAGACAGTAACTAATCAGGTTCAGGCATTTTCTAAAGAAGTGGCAGTTAAACTAGGGTACGTGGACTCCAATATTAAAAATTTAGATAAGCGAATGAATTTGATTGAAAAGCAGACCTTAAACTTGCAGTCCTTTTCTACATCCGTGACTAAAGATTCACATAATATTCACCTTAAACTGGAAATGATGGAAAATTAGGCAAGAGTAAGGAATCTGCATTTAATTAACTTTCCCCTAACTCATCTAATATCTCTTGAGATTCTCATGTGGAGATATCTTAATGAGATATTAGGATTACCTAATGCAGACATAATGATGTTTTCAAATTATTATTAATATTCCTCAAAAGAAGAAATTAACCACAGAACAATTGGTATCGGAACAGTTGGGCTCCTTTTACAAAGGCGCGCTAGTGGTTTTAGCATGTGCTAGCCGCTACCGCCTACTTTTAAGCAGGTGGTAATTTTTCGGCTAACGCACGCTAATCTTGTGCGTACACTAAAAACGCTAGTGCACCTTAGTAAAAGGAGCCCTTAATCTTACAGAGTTTTTGAAAGATTTACAAGATCTGATTCAAACTTGATCCACTCTATTAGTAACCTGTTTAAGTAAACATAAGAACATAAGAAGTGCCTCTACTGGGTCAGACCAGAGGTCCATCGTGCCCAGCAGTCTGCTCGCTCGGTGGCCTAACAGGTCCAGGACCTGTGTAGTAGTCCTCTATCTATACCCCTCTATCCTCTTTTTCTTCAGAAAATTATCCAATTCCTTTTTAAACTCTAATACCGTACTCTGTCCTATCACGCCTCTGGAAGCTCATTCCAGGTGTCCACCACCCGCTGGGTGAAGAAAAACTTCCTAGCATTGGTTTTGAATCTGTTCCCTTTCAGCTTTTCCGAATGCCCTCTCGTTCTTGTAGTTTTCAAAAGTTTGAAGAATCTGTCCCTCTCCACTTTCTCTATGCCCTTCATGAACTTGTAAGTCTCTATCATATCCCCTCTAATTCTCCTCTTCTCCAGGGAAAAGAGCCCCAGTTTCTCCAGTCTCTCAGTGTATGAAAAGTTTTCCATACCCTTTATCAAACGTGTCGCTCTCCTCTGAACCCTCTCGAGTATCGCCATATCCTTCTTAAGG
The DNA here is from genome assembly GCF_902459505.1 of Geotrypetes seraphini. Lineage (NCBI taxonomy): Eukaryota > Metazoa > Chordata > Amphibia > Gymnophiona > Dermophiidae > Geotrypetes > Geotrypetes seraphini. The sequence goes on from NC_047092.1 coordinate 70,969,608, forward strand.
TACGACGACCAATATTGGACCCAGTACACCAGATACGGACGCACCATCATCCGATACAACGGCAGGATAACTTCTTTCATTCTGGTTGTAATACCCTTCTTGATTATACCCAGCATTCTATTCGCTCTCTTAGCGGCCGCTGCACACTGTGCCGATGTCTTCATTGTCTAAAGGTTCATTGTCTAAAGGTTCTCATCATGAAACTTTATTTCAAAAGTACAGATGTAAAATTCTGTGGGGATAAAATTATGATTTTTCCTGATGTGGCTAGACCCATACAGCTCAGGAGAAAATCCTTTTGGCTTAGAAACCAAGAGTCATGGGTCTAGGTGCTACTTTCTTTTTGAAATTTCCCTGTAAATGTCTGCTGCATTTGCAAAATAAGGATTATATTTTTTAGGATCCAACACAACTAGAATTATTTCTTCATGTAAATGAAAAATAAGATCTAACTTGTTTATTATTTGACTTTAAGGGGATTTAATTTGGAATCAGTGCTTAAAATTTTAGGATATAATGTCCTAGTTCTTTTCTTCTCGTTTTTCTTTGAAAATGTGAACATTTTCTCTCAAGATTGTGGGCTAGGTGGAATCAGGGCAGGATTAACCAATAGGCCAAATAAGCACGTGCCTACGGCCCAAAATGGTCAGGGGGGGCCCGATGAAGGAGAGCATCAACATTGTTTTTTCCAAACGGCGATGGGCCCCTCCAGCATCGATTGGCAATGCGGGCCCCCCCCCCATCGACGGAAAGTAAGACAAGCAAGCAACGTGGGTAAGAAAGGCAACAGGAACTGTAATTGTGCAAGCGGTGCTGCTTGCTCAAAGCTTTCCTCTGACACAGCTTCCTGTTTCCGCCTGGGCGCATGGTGGGGTGGGGTGGGACAGGGGGCCCAGTGTACTTGTGTGCCTAGGGGCCCTCGATAAATTAATGCTGTCCTGGGTGGAATTCCTACATAATGACACTTAGTGGAAAAGATATGATTATATTTCTTTATTTCCATATTCTTAAAACTTTCCCCGTCTTCTATTAAACTGCACTAGCAGTTTTTAGTGTAGTGAGCCGCACTGAATGGCCCACATTACTCCCGACACTCATAGAGTTCCTGTGAGTGTCAGGAGCAGCGCAAGCCATTCAGTGTGGCTCTCTGCGCTAAAAACTGCTAGCACAGTTTAATAGAAGAGGGGGTTTGTGATATAACACTGTTGAAAAGCTTCTAATAAAAAAAATGTCTAAACGGCTTACAATAAAAAATGAGGAGAGGGGAGTGTGTAAGACATGACATGAAAGTGGGGAAAGTATGGAGTGCTGCAATGTTTAATAGAAAGTGTGGCAGGATTGAACATGAGGGAATAGTCTCCATGTCTTAATGTTTTACCAGTCCCACCAGGCCTGTGGGAAAAGAGCAAAAAGGGAGCAAGATCAAAGTAGAAAGGGCCTAAGGGGGGGGGGGGAGGAATTAGGCATAAGCATCAGAGAAGAGGAATGATTTGAGATTGTTCATGAATTTGTTTAAAAATGACTGCAACCTGAGACGTGATGGGAGAAGATTCCAAAGCTTGGGGCCCTGTACAGAAAAGATGGAGCTATGGGTATGTCTGAAATAAGTTCCAAGCAAGTAGGGACTATCAGACAGTTCTGATTAACGGATCTAAGAGTTCTAGTGGGACAGTACAGCATCAGGTGTCTGCTTAAATAGAGAGTGGTTTTAGTAGCTCAGATTTTGAAAACAGCAGTAATATTTTATAGATGATTTGGTGTGAAATAGGAAGCCAATGTGCAGATTTTAGTAATGGGGTGATGTGGTCAAATCTGTGGTGTCTAGTGATGAGCTTAATGGCTGTATTTTGGTTGAGTTGAAGTTGTTTGATTTATTTTACCCGAATACCTTTGTATAAGGAATTACAGTAGTTTAGATGACTGATTAAAAGGTAGTGAACTAATACATTTAGGGTCTAATTTTGTAAATGGCGTCCTGATTATAGATGGCAGTAGACATCCTTCTGCTGGTTAATGGACCAATGAGGATACACATTTAAAAAAATCTGTGCGGCAAAGGACACCTGCAATGTAGGCATCTGACTCACGCTTACAGAGGCGTACAGGCACACCTATGGACACCTAAGGCCAGCATAGGCGTGGCATATACCAGTGTCCGTAAGTGTCCATAGGTGTGCCTAGGCACTTCCGTAGGTGCAAGTCAGATGCCTTAAATGTAGACCTTTAAAATGCTGGCCTACATTTAAGGTGTCTTTCCAAACAATAAATGTGATTCTGGATGCGACACCTATTGGTGATTGACATGTGCTAGGCACCTGTTTTGTAGGTGCCTACCATGGCAGCTGCCATTTCCAGAATCAGTCCCTTAGTTCGGAACAGTAAGAGGTTGGAACAAATGAGGTGAAGCATACAGAATGAGCTTTGTACAACAGATAAGATCTGAGATGTAAATTAATGTGTAGAGCCAAGGGTGATCCCTAGTACTTAAATGGTGGTAACCTGTGGGATGGGTGTATCACAGAGTAGAATAGGTGAGGATTAAGTTGGGTTATGGCATTGGCTGAAAAGAAGAGATTTGGATGCGGTAGAATTGAGAAGTAGTCTATTACTGACAAGCCAGGTAGTGAAGTGTTTGAGTTTATTGTTATGGATGAAATGTGGGCCTAGTAAGAAGGGTCTAAAGTACACAAAATTTAGATGTCATTGGTGTAAATCTGAGTAGTAAAGTCTAATGTTTGAAAAATAGTAAATAGCGGAGAAAGGTAGATGTTGAATAGAGTGGGCGATAGAATGGAGCCTTGAGGGGGTTCTAGATGAAAGGGTAAACAGTAGTTAAGTATAATGATCAAAGCAGGCAGCATAAGAGCGGTTAGAAAGATAGGATGTGAATCAATTTAGTGCAGTATCATTTAATCCAATTTCATGAAGTCGAAGGAGAAGAATAAAGTGATCTACCAGATCAAAGGCTGTGGACAAGTCAAGAGATAAGAGAAGAACCGATTTAGCCTGGTCAAGATGATATTGTATATATGTGATGATACCTAAAAGAACTGTCTCATTACTGTGGTGATGTCTGAAACCTGTCTGGTTAGGGTGGAGAATGTTGGTTTTATTGAGAAAGTCTTGTAGCTGCATATGAGCAATAGTTTCTATTGTTTATGCTACAAATGGTAAGTTGGCTATAGGTTACTAATTGGTAATTGAGGACAGTGTGATGAGAGTCTTTAATCTTAGGGCAGATGGATGCTTGTTTCCATGTGCCAAGTACTATTCCTTCTGTCAAACTGGTTGTGACCATGGAAAAAAGGAATGGATTGGGGAGTATGATAGAACGCTTAAAAATGAACGTGGGAATAGGGTCATTTGGTGATGTGCTGGTTTTCATGGAAGCAATGGTAGTGGAGACTTCACGAGATGAAGGGATGTTGAATGTGTTGAAACAGCTGTGGGGAAGAGCATTTGGACTTTGTGTGTCAGGTTTGATTGGCTTGATAGAATCAGGGAGTTCGACTTGAATACATTTATTCTTAAAATATTCTGTAAGGTCCTGTGCAAATGGAAGAGACTCTTTGGGATCATCACCACAAGTAACTTGAAATCTCACTTCTAATTCTGAGCCTCAAACAGGGCGTGTTCTGGTGGAGAAACAGTGGGAGTTGAACCTCAACATTTTGTATATCATCAAAAACTGTTTCTTTAAACTACGTCAGATTACAGCCATTGCCAAATTCCTTTATCCTTCCTCTTTAAAAATCCTAATACATTCATTTATCATCGCAAAAATTGATTACTGTAATGCTCTATTCTTAAACATTACCCAAAAAGAAAAAAGGAGACTTCAAATCGTCCAAAACACGGCAATAAAACTTATCTATAACGGCAAAAAATTCGATCATGTATCACCTTTATTGATAGATGCACATTGGTTACCCGTTAACCATAGAATCCTGTATAAATTGATGTTCTTAATTTTTAAGACCCTCAAATCTAGTGAACCACTATTCATATCTAAATCATTGATCCCATACAATCCCCAAAGATCTTTACGCTCATCTGAGTTAAACTTACTATCAGTCCCTTCTTTAAAAGTTATTGCAACGAGAAGAGCGGACATCTTTACCGTTGTAGGTCCAAAATGGTGGAACTCTCTTCCCCAATACATTAGAATAGAACAAGATATTTTAACCTTTAAAAAACTATTAAAATCTTATTTGTTTAAGGATGCCTATGACCTTTAATAATTCTAAATTAATTATTTTGTTTTAATTGATATTCCAAAAGTGCTCTGTAATTTTTACCCTACCTTTTGTTTTTTCCTTTTTCTCATTCCCTTATTGTAACTACACCCCCTTTCCTTCTTTTCATGTTAGTTATTTTTGGATTAATAAGTTTAAAGTTGTTTTATTATAATATGTACATCGCTTAGAATATTTGTAATAGGCGATCCATCAAGACTTAAATAAACTTGAAACTTGAAACTTGAAACTATAAGCATCTTTCTTTAAAGGGCTTTGCCTTATTTTCCAAGGCCCTCTTTTATCAAGCCGCATTAGGATTTTTTAGCGCCAGCCACTGCAGTAAAAGCTCCGATGCTCATAGGAATTCTGTGAGCAACTGAGCTTTTACCGCAGCAACCAGCAATAAAAAAAAAAACCCTATCGTGGCTTGATAAAAAGGGACCACTCTCAGAACTATTGACCTCTTTGTTGTGTCTTTTGATAGTTCCTCTGGCAGTTTTTTCCTGGAGTTTTTTTTTTGCGTTGCTAGGATAAAAGGGGACCCAAATTTGTAAGAAATTCTTTGGTATCACTAAATCACTGCTTGGTGACTTTGAAAACTGCATACATTTATCTGCTTTAACATTGTTCACATGTGCCTTAATTTCCATTCAAATATTCCAATTTGTCTAATGAAAACCTTCCTACATCTGACCATTGCCAAGACCTCTCCTGTATATAAACATGCCACTTAGCCATAAACTTGCAGATCTTGGTTTTCCATCTTCTAGAACCTGCCTTTTTCTTGATCAGGTATCCATATTTTATTTTCCTGCAGCACCTAGGACCCCTTCCCCCAAGTGCTCTGCTAAAAACCAGTAGGCAGTAGCCTCTGTGGCTTATCACCAGCAAATATTTAAAAGCATACATAGTTTGTTTATCCGATTGTCTGCAAAGCTGTCTATTAAGAAATTTTAATGTATATTTTGTTGATACCATAAGAAGCATGCTATGCCATAATCTCCTGAATTCTATATATAGTACCGAGATTTCAGCACCACAAATTAATTGTGGAGTCACGATGCATGTGCATTTTAATTAAATAATGAACCATTAACTAGCAATTAATTGATAGTAATGATCAGTTATTGCAGTTAATTAGAATTTGCAAATGCATCTTCTCATGTGCTATTCTAAAGCCCTGTGTAGCTAAATACCCTAGCATGCACCTCAAAAGAGGGAATGGCCAGGGAGAAGGCAGAGGCTTTCTGTACAGTTGCACAAGGGGTTATTGAACAGGCTTAATTCTGTGCCAGGAGCTGGGTTCTGGCATTTACACCAGGTTTCAGCTGGCATAAATACCGGCACTCAACTATAGGCACTGAGCACTAGTCTATAAAAGTTGCTCAACACGGAGCACCATTAATAGAACAGTACTCCAGAGTGAATTTTTCTGGCGACAATTTTTTTTGCACCATATCCCTAATTTGGATTGTTATTTGAATACGTTTGCTGCTGTAATTTTCTATTGCCTGTGCTTGGCTTATTCTCGCTTTACAGCCTTAGGTAAATTTCTTCAAAAAGCTGGTCAATAAATCCTAATTAATCTGGGTGCCAGCCGATGAAAATTAATTAATAATGATATTTGTTAATTTGTAATAGGATACAAGTCACATTATCAATTGTACCAGAATGAGAGAAACATTTAATTGGGATAGAATGTGGATCAACAAGTGAGAAACAAAATCTGGCACAGCAAATCAGTTTATGACAATCGCAACTTTGCTCATACATAATATACCTTTTCTCATATAATTATTTTTCCAAGCATTATGTTACACATTTTGAATATCTGCTGTTTGTACACAACTTCTCTTTAACTTCTGCATAAAAGCTATTTCTTCTATTTCTTATAGACCCTTTCCTGTTTAACTTTCTATCTTCAAAGCTTGTATCCCTTTATCCACGCATAGCATGACTCCATCTACTTTACCTCTCTTTCTCTCTTCTTACACATACCAGCAATCCATTTTACATATAAAAACATTTTAATGATATTGTTTTTATTTCCTTGAATTACATATGCTATTATTTCTTGGGTTGCTGGTACATGTGCAAATTAATTAATTAACAATTAATTCTGTCCCTTCAGATCCGATACCCAAACCAGGAGCATAGCCAGAAGCCCATTTTTTTTTTGGGGGGGGGGAAAGTTCCCTAAGATATTAAGCAAAGACGAAAGCTACCACTTGGGATAAAGACTTCAAGCAATTACTTACTATTTCATTTTCCTATCTGGAATTTAGGAGACAATTGAAAACCTACTCGTTATTTTTTTTTTTTTTTTAGCCTTTTTGTAAACCGCATAGAACTGTGAGGTTATGCGGTCTAGAAATTGATTTATGTTATGTTATATTAAGCAAAGACAAAAGCAAGCTGCTAAAGCTAGAACAGAGTAACAAGTCTTTGGTGAGATCAGAATTCTTTGATTATTTCAACATCTAAGGAGATTACTTTTCCTACAGCCTCAGAACCTGTTCAGGGATGGCGAGAGTGACAGAAAGAAGAGCAAGTGGATTCATCATAGAAGCAACGGACAGCAGTAATAAGACACAATTACCTACTCTTATTGAGTTCAGTCAGATACCTGATAACTGGAATGACATTCACACACCAGAAGTGGCTAAGCAATACACTCATTTGAAGCCCTTAGTTAAGCACCTGCAACCTTTTGATTCAAATGCTGAAATTCTACTTTTGCTGGGACTGAAATTCTGCTTTTGATGGGATGAGATGCACCACAATTGCTAAGAGATCAAGAGCCACATGCTGGTTCACTCGACACTCCCTACACATCGATTTGCCCTGGGATGGGTAATATTAGGCGACATATGCCTCAATAGAATAAGAAGACCAAGAGTGGAATACAGCCTATTTTAATTATTAAGAACATAAGCAGTGCCTCCGCCGGGTCAGACCATAGGTCCATCCTGCCCGGCAGTCTGCTCCCGCGGTGGCCCAAACAGGTCACGACCTGGCTGAATCACCAGAAGGGGCTCCCTTGCCACCTTGGTTTCTCATTGAAGTCCTATCTTCCCATCGTAGTCCTAACCCTCCGGTCTTGCACATTCACGACCTGTTGGGTTTCTATACTTATTACCTGGTTAACTTTCTATACCTGTGTTACATCCCAGCACCTCTCTCAGTATCCCACGATCCCTTTATCCCTCAGGAATCCGTCCAATCCCTGTTTGAATCCCTGTACCGTACTCTGCCTGATCACTTCCTCCGGTAGTGCATTCCAAGTGTCCACGACCCTTTGGGTGAAAAAAAACCCACAGTAGTATGGTTCCCAGGAAAGTTTGAAAATTGCAAAATCACGAATAATGAAATGCTGCATCTATGGGAAAATAGAGGTTAGTTTCCAGAAGTACATTTTGCACCTCAAAACTGTGTAAAGTATCTAGGAGTTATTTTTGAGTATTACCTTTCATTTGAATATCAAATCTCAGCAGTAGTCAAATCTTGCATCTACTCCTTAAGATAATTTCTTGAACAAGATTCATAAAAGACAATTATTTACTCATTAATACTCTCAAAATTGCCTTCTGCAATAGTGTTTATGCAGGTTTACCTCAAACTCAGATACGAGGGACTCGCCAGTATTAGACTGGTGGGAACATAACATTAGATGAGCCTGTCACCATAGGTTGAAAGTTAAAGACCTTTGGATGGGGGTGCGGGGTGGGAGATGAGAGATGATATGGAGGAACTGTGAAAGAAAAAAGGACAGGTACTGACTGGTTAAGGGTTTAGTTGGAAAAAGTAGCAGAGATGGTAAGGAAATTGTGATTGGTTGCAAGGAGGGGGAAGAGGATTGGTTGTGAGTGTGTGAGGATGTTTGGGTGAGATAGTGGTTATTTTAGACGGTGTGAGGGGAGTGGGTGGATGATTGGGAGGTGTTTCCCTCCCTCCTACCATTTGGGTAGTCTTTATTAGGATTTTGAGGTTGTGGGGGATGAAATGTTAAGTGTGGGGAGATGGGGGGTTGTTGGAGCTATAATGTAGGTGTTTGAGCTGAATTAGGGGGAAATATTGTGAAATTAATGTACATGTTAAAGGGAGAATCATAATGGATCACTCATGTGCGACACCACCATGAGTTGGGGGGAGGTTATGACCTGACAATACCGTGGGTCATGCTATGGTTGAAAGGGCAGGGAGTTGATAAGAATGAACTACTTTCGTTATCAAATAGCTCATGAGAGGAGGTGGGTTGTGGGTGATAGCTACATTGTGACTTGGAATTTTAAAGAAGTTAATTAAGAATTGTAACCTTGTTAAAATTGTTTGAAAATAAAGCTACGGCCAAATATTTATTCCACCAATAATGTGGTTAGATTTATTGTATGTGAGTTTTATTAGTAGTAATAGTGGTGATAGGGTGCAAATTCTAATGTTAGAAGATTAAAAACTGTTCAAAATACAGCTATTTGTCTCCTCTCTAATGCTTCACATTTTGATTGTCTCACTCCTTTATTTCTCCAGCACCATTAGCTTCTAATTCCATTTCGTATCTAATTTAAAATCCTAACTCTAGCCTTCAAATTGATCCATTGTAATTAATAACCTTGCTTATCTTTCTTTGCATATACACCTTTAGGCCCGGATTCTGTATAGGACATCCGGGACGGGCGTTCTATACAAAATCGGGCTTACACCCGCCCAAACTAAACCCGATTCTGTAACTGACATCCATATTACAGATGCCGGTTACAGAACTGGGTTACTTTAGATGCGGCTGCTACACTTATCGCAGCAAGAGATCTCCCTGCCACGATTAGTATAGCAGCTGCGGCTGCCAGTCTCCCTCTCCCCCTGAACAAACAAGGCAGGAGGGATGCCCAATCCCTCCTGTCAGTAGGCTCCCACCCCCCATATGATCACTGGCAGGAGGGGCTCAACCCTTCCTGCTTGTAGGCCCCCACCCGCCCTTGATGATCGCCGGCAGGAGGGAGTCCAACCCCTCCTGCTGGACTCCCTCCCCCCTCCCCGATGATCTCCAGCAGGAGGGTACTCAACTCCTCCTGCTGGTTGGCCCCCCCACCTGCCCACGATGATCGCAGGCAGTCCAACCCCTCCCTGGACCCCCCCCAATGAACCCCCTCCCTGGACTCCCCAATGAAATCCCCTCCATAGACCTACAATTGGGATGCAGTTTACAGAATTTGGGCCACACTGTCCAGCATGAGCTATACATTCCTTGAATGACCAGCGTCTTCATATCCCTCCTGATCACACAGTTCACTGTGAACTCACTAGAGACAGAATTTATTTTGTCTTTCACCAGCCCTCTAGAACAGTGTTTTGCAACTCGGTCCTGGAGTACCCGCTTGCCAGTCAGGTTTTCAGGATATCCACATTGAATTTGCATAAACTTGATCTGCATAAACTTGATTTGCATACACTGCCTCCATTATATGCACATCTCTTTCATGCATATTCATTGTGGATATCCTGAAAACCTGACACTGCTCTAGAATTCCCTTCTGACCTCAGTATGCCTTGAGCCCATATATATGAAATTCAGAATCCTGTTAAAGCCGTGCCTTTTTGAATAGGCCTTCTCTATTCAGCTTGATGGCTCTGACATATTTAGGTGACAGGTCAAAAACGCGCAAGACAATTGCGCGCAGACAAATAAGCGCTAAGACAATTGCGCGCAAGACAATTCAGCGCACCGACATTTCAGCGCAAGACAATTGAGCGCAGCGACAACTCAGCGCAAGACAACTCAGCGCAAGACAACTGAGCGCGCCACTAGAGGCCGCTTGACCATCGGAGGACACGCGCACGTACAGCACGTGAACACGTCATCACGTCAACGTGTGTTATGTATGATTCCCTTGACTCTTTGCGTTTTCAACATAAATCACGTGAATTTCAACATAAATCACGTAAATCAGTTTCGCTGCCTGACCGTGTCCGTTATAGGTAAAGATCTGGTTTTGCTGGTACTTGATCTATAACGAATATTTGTCTTGCGCGGATTTTTCTCGCCTCTGGTGAGAGCGAACGTCCACATTTCTTCATTTACAGGTATGTTTATATTTCCGCTTCACGCGCAAGAAAAGGGAGGGTATGATCATAAAACTCAGCGCAATTGATTATCAAGTTTATATAGGGTATGTTGATATTTACATTTACAGTTCTTGTCTTGCGCGAAATTGTCTATGAACCCATATTTACCAGCAGTACAGCCTGCAATTTTTAATTTTAATTTAATTTTTTTTTTTTCACTCAATGCCTTCTGCAATTCTTTCTTTGTATCCTTTTACTTTTGAGATGTAATTCTTTTCCTATTATATAGCTTCACAGTATCCCTGATGGGATCCTTTTCACCACTCATGGTGGTTTCTTCAAGGGTCAATTACAGCAGGGGAAATTTATGCGGTGGATAAACAACCCTAAAGTTCTCCAGTGAGGATACGGTGAAGTTATATTTTGTTCATCCAGCAACGGGGGAATCTCCGTTTAAAAGCTAGGGGCTCATTTTACAAAGGTGCGTTAGGGCCTTAACGCACGGAATAGCGTGCTCTAAAATGCCCCGCGCGCTAGCCGCTACCGCCTCCTCTTATGCAGGCGGTAGTTTTTTCAGGTAGTGCACGCTATGTTTGATTGCAGTTTGTTTTTCTTTCTTTTGAAAGTGTTGCCCAAATTTGGACTGCAGCTGTGAATAGGATGTGGCACCTGCCTTACTGGGGGGAACCACAGAAGTCATTTCAAACCAGGCTACTACTGCTGGGACCTCACGTCATATTGGAACATACTTTTTGTATGCTGTGTTTTTTCACTTTATTTTGCTTTTTTCCCATGATATTTCTTTACTTTGTTGAAGTGCTACTTAGCTATGGTGGCTTATGCAATAAAAGCACTACTTGAAGCCAGGCTAACCGTCTCCATGCTATGAATGCTGTGTACTGGGTTTGGTTTGTGTAAGCGGTGTGGCTACTGTTTAGTGCCAGCACCCACTGTAGGGCTATCCCCTTTTGGGAAGTGTGCCAAGTTTTGCATTATGCCACCTGGGAGAGGGTTGCCGCTACAAGCTTGCGGACCCAGGGGTGATATTGACTCAGGGGCTTGCGGACCCAGGGGCGACACTGTGCTGTGATTGTTCCAGGAAGAATTGGCCGAAGAGTGCTTTGTGGCTGATATCTGACTGAAAACCTTCTGCTGTAGCAGTGCTGGGATTCTGGGCTTACCTGCCAGAATGACCAAGCTTGCTTTTAATCTTGTAGCCTGGAGAGAAGTCATTTCTACATCATCTATTGCTGACCTCAGCTGAAAAAGGGTGAGAAGTGATTCTTTAAAGTTCCAGGGATAAGACAGAATTATCCTTGGCTTGCAAATGGTTGATTATATTTTGGACAGTGGTAATTAGCCTAGGCCAGGGGTAGGCAACCAGAGCCAGGTCAGGTTTTCAGGATATCCACAATGAATATGTACAAGATGGATTTGCATGCACTGCCTCCTTGAGATGCAAATCTATCTCATGCATATTTATTGTGGATATCCTGAAAACCTGACCTGGCTCCAGCTCTCGAGGACCGGAATTGCCTACCCCTGGCCTAGGCCATATATATATACTGTATATGCTGCTTTATTTTCAGGTTATCTTAGTAATGTAGCAAAATAAAAAGCAACATAGTGGAGTCATACACTGCACAGGAGAAGGCAATAGCAAATCACTCCTGTACTCTGCCATGAAACATCACAGGGTAGATGTCTTACTGTGTGTGTTGCCAGGGGTCAACTTGGTGGCCTTGAGCATGTGCAGATGCTCAAGGCCCAGCCCAGGCAAGAGGCGGGATCTTTCCTTAACTGGCACCGGCACGCAGCAGGTGGGGTAAGGAGCTTGTTTGGGTGGGCGGATGCCACTTCCAGCACGGGGGTGCGATGCGGTTCTCACGGGGTGGGCATTCGTAGGCAGGGGGTGCGATGCCGGTTCAAGTGGGGGGGTGCTCGTTTAGCGGGACAGTTCTCATTTTGCGAGTTAAGGTTTGCGGGAGTGTTTTGCTTGTCTTGCAAAACACTCCAAACTGGGTTACTCGCAAACCGAGGTTCCACTGTATATATATATATATATATATATATATATAATTTTTGTTTTGTTTTTAATTATTAGTATATTTTTGTACTGCTTGCAATATTTTGCTAAGACATTTGTTTATTATTCTAATAAATAAGATTTATTCACACTTTGGAATCATTCTTCCAATAAGATAACAGTAGTAGAATTTATGGGCTTGCAGATTAATCTGCGGGCTTATAACGCTGAATGAGCCAGTGAAGATTAGTTGGAAGGGGGGGGAGGGTTAGTTAAATATTAGCATGCACTTTTTATAGAATTGCACTTAGAGCTAAATTATTTCAGTGTCTAAAGTTTTGGCACCCTTTATTGAATTTCCTCCATTTTGTATTTTGAAAAAGGTTCCATGTTCATCAAGCATTTTCTAAAATGCTAGGGTTATTTTTGCATTCATGAACCTAAACTTTTTCTGATTGAGACATCCTGTACAAAATTAACCTCCAAAGGCTCACAACTCATACCACAAAATAGCTTTAAAATATTAGCATATGCTTACCAAGAATGTTAATGTGCATGTTAAAAAGACATCATTTAGGGCTCCTTTTACCAAAGTGAGCTAGGGTTTTTAGCGCTCGCAAAAATTTACCGTGCGCTAGCCAAACATCTACCGCCTCCTAAAAAGGAGGCGGTAGTGGCTAGCACGCTCGAGAATTTAACGCACGCTATTGCGCGAGTTAAGGCCCTAGCGCACCTGTGTAAAAGGAGCTCTTTAATGTGTAGTGTGTACATTTGTGTATGAGCTAAAAATGAGCCTTGATAGGGTGCAGATTCTACTCATGCTTGCTATTCAAAAGGTATACTATAAAGCTTCAGTGCTATATCTGCCTGATCATTATATAGCATATAGATTCTATATAAATTAGTGCAAACACACTAAACTGAGCATGAATCTATTTTTTCTTCATGATTCAACCCCATGGCTGCAAACGTATTTAGAAGCATTCCTGACACATGGGACAGGTTGCTAGTAGCGAGAGCACATGTGAGATAATAACAGTATCTCAGGAGAGATGACAAAAGAAAGAAGTTTCCAGGAGATGAAAAAATAGACCTAAAACAAATTATCCGGGATGTCGACAAGATAGCAGATGGTGTAGAGGAGACGAATGAAGAATAAAGAATAGAGAATTGGGAAAATTAACTATAAGATTGTACCATTCATACCAGGAAAGATCAACTTAGTCCTATTGCTGGGTTTCTGAAGACTCCCCGCCCCTAAGCCACTGGGTGTCACGTAAGAGGGAATTGGCTAGTTTGGATATACGAACCTACCGAGCATCACTGCACCCTGATAAGAAAGCTTACGTAGCTCTGTGGTCCCATTTCTTAGACTACCAGCCTTTGGAGTGAAGGGGAGGGCTTGGAGGCCCACCTCTAGCTGCTGCAATTCTTGATGCTGCAAATTCCCATCTGCTCTTTGTGGGGAGAGGGGGGTAATGTGAGTGAACTGGTTGGTTGGGGGGGGGGGGTTTGCGTGGCTGTATGTGTGCAGTACCAGTTGTCTATGCCCTTGGACAGTGTGGGGTTTGTTTTGTGCAGGGCTGGCATGTTTGATTGCACATTTATGTTAAAAATTGGTGTGTGGAGGGGGTGTAACCCACATGCACTGTTTCTGTTTCTGTTTATCTCGCTTATTTGTGTGGCTTGGTTTCTCCTCCCGTGTGGGGAGGTGGTTGGTATTGCTTTTTGTGTGTGCATTCTCCTTGCCACCCTCAATAAAAACCATTTGAAACAAAAAACCTAGTCCTCAACATGACTTTAAGCCAGGACAGTATGAAAGAAGAAAGAGGCTGATTTACTTTCTAAAATCAATCTTTCTTAGTTCATCAATACCAGTGATGCTAGGGAGAAAAACCTGCTAATTTCTGACCTTGACACCAGCATCTGACCATTCAACACCTACAATTATGAGTTTCCTGTAATTTTAGGATCTAGGTTGATCTTTGACTTGATGGTATGCTGTAGGGGGAGGACGGTGTTGCAACCCTTGCTGAAACTGAAGCAGCACGAACGTACAGTGGTGCCTCACACAACGAACGCCTCGCACAGCGAACGCTGCACACAACGAACTTCATGTCTTGATTCATACAACGAACTTCGTTTCACACAACGAAGTCGCCCGAGCTGCCGATGTATTGCATCCTTCCGCGCAGGCACTGCACTTAACTGCCCTCTCTCACTGTATACAGTCGTCCTTTTAAGATAAACTCAATATTTTTTATATATCATAAAGCAGGAAGGTGATTTCTGTTGAAATGAAACGGGAAATAATTAGAAGGAGTGAATGTGGGGTAAAACAGTGTGACCTCGTCAAAGAGTTTGGCCTCAGCAAGACCACCATTTTGACAAATTTATCTTTTTTTATGTCATCTTAGCATATTTTATGCTGCAGAACGAATTATTTTTTTTAACATGTATTGTTATGGGAAAACGCGTTTCACATAACGAACTTTTCGCATAACAAACTTGCTCCTGGAACGAATTAAGTTCGTTGTGTGAGGCACCACTGTACATAGCCTAGGATAGAATGGTGGGGAAGGGTAGGGTACCATTGCAGTTATAAGGCTATATCTGCAGAAATAATGCAGTCCAGGAGTAGGGTTATCAGACGACTGGATTTTCCCAGATATGTCCTCCTTTTCGAGGATGTCCGGGAGTCTGGATGGTTTTTCAAAACCCGGCATTTTGTCCAGGTTTTGAAAAGCTTTTAGCAAGAAGCGACGTCGGGACGGCATCTGCGTATGCACGGATGCAATATGGTGATGTCATGCGCATGCATATGATGTCATTGCGTCACACCAGCACATGCGCAAATGCCGTCCCAATGAGCAAACACGTCGAGGGGGCGGGGCTGTTGGCATGGTCGTGACGGAATGGGGTGTGACTCGGGTAGAATGGGTGAGCCTGGGGGCGGGTCCAGGGGTCCAGATTTTTGTTCCCTAAAATCTAGTAACCCTATGCAGGAGGTTCTTAGCTCCAAGAAAATAGTCAAAAAGAATTGTTGGTGTTCCGGCTTTAGACTGACTAACCTCAGAAAAGACAACAAAGACCATTATAATCACTCCATTGCAAAAGACTGAAAGAAAGTCATTTTTCTGAATCTGGGGCAGTTTGTTTCTAGGGAGAGCTTTAAAAGGCTTACTTAATGCTAGATGATACCACTATGTTGCATTTTGTGCATACAATACTACAACCTTAAGAAGTTATCTTACTGTTGTGATTAACTTCAATCTATTCAATTCAATATCATTCATGGGTCCTCAACGGGCCACCACATACTCAAACATTTTCATTGTATGTGGCTTTACGCTCCAAATCCTCATCGGACCATATACTCATTTCTAATTTTTTAATTTTTTAATTTTTTGTATAAATGGATTTTAAATATATGCTAAGGATACTTAGCTTAATATGTACGACGTTAGTCAGGAGGGAACAGATGTCGCCAACATGTTTCGCCCGGTCAATCCCCAGGGCTTTATCAAGGCTCCCTCTCACACTCATTCAGCTCAGTAATGGTGGAGTGAGCTGAATGAGTGTGAGAGGGAGCCTTGATAAAGCCCTGGGGATTGACCGGGCGAAACATGTTGGCGACATCTGTTCCCTCCTGACTAACGTCGTACATATTAAGCTAAGTATCCTTAGCATATATTTAAAATCCATTTATACAAAAAATTAAAAAATTAAAAAATTAGAAATGAGTATATGGTCCGATGAGGATTTGGAGCGTAAAGCCACATACAATGAAAATGTTTGAGTATGTGGTGGCCCGTTGAGGACCCATGAATGATATTGAATTGAATAGATTGAAGTTAATCACAACAGTAAGATAACTTCTTAAGGTTGTAGTATTGGTTGTATGAATATATACTTCAAACAAGATTTGCATTAACGGTGCCTGGTGATGCATTTTGTGCATAGCCACTAAACAAAATTACCATGTGAGCACTTACCACCACCCATTTTATAGGTGGTAAAGGCTCATGTGGTATTTTCTGCACTAAACAGCCTGCATTAATTTGGATGTGCTAAGGACCCAATTCTATCAACAGCGCCTAAATCATAGGTGCCTAGGATCGCAATGCTTAGCACATATCAGTCTTAAGTTAGGTGCTCTTTATACAATTGCGCCTGGCAGCATCTAAAGATAGCTTAGGCGCTGATAGGCTTCTGAACCTTAGGCACACTCTATGCCAGGGTTTTCTTGGCCTAAATACTGGCAACTACCATACATACTCGAATATAAACTGATCCAAATATAAACTGAGATAACCTTTTTCCCAAAAAAAGGAGGAAAAAAAGGTTGACTCAAATGTAAACTGAGGTTAGAAATCTGGGTATGTGAGCATCGTTTGTCAGGGTTCAAGCCATAAGTAATCACTAATTTTTCTACCAATACGGATTTAAACCCAATTTCAGCACCGAGTCCCTCCTAGTTTCCTTAATTTCAAAGGTGCAACAACTACACGCTCGAAACAAATTTGCTGTTCTTCTACAGTTCGATCTCTCTGCGGCTTTCGACGTCATGCACCATGACATACTAATCTACCAACTTTCTGAGATAGGAATAGACTCCTTTGTCCTAAAGTGGTTCTCAAACTTCCTTTGCGCTTGTTCCTACATTGTCAACACTAACGGCTCCATCCTGTGGTGTCCCACAGGGCTCTCCCCTATCCCCTATTCTCTTCAACATGTATATGACCTCCCTGAAGTTCCTCAAACTATCCCCCCTTGAAACAATATACACATACGCAGACAATATACTTATCCTCCTCGAAACAGACCAGAACCTCACAAACCTCCATGAGAATATCACTTCATGCATAATGAGACTTCACGCCTGGTCCCTCTCCGTACAGATGAAATTAAATGAATCAAAAACAAAATTACTCTGGCTCGGCCCAAAATTAGTACACCTGCCCACCCTCTTCACACTGCCCACAGGCCCTGCTCTGCACCTTGAATTCTCAACCAAGGTCCTCGGCATTACTATCGATTCCTCCCTCTCCCTCAACGATCACCTGAATTCCTTAGCAAAATCATGTTTTTTCAGCCTCCACATGCTGAGGAAAGTAAGATCCTACTTTCACCAAAAACATTTCACCGTCCTTGTACAATCCATCATCCTATCCAAACTCAATTACTGTAATGCCATTTATTTATGCCTAACAAAAAAAAGTCTTCGCAGACTCCAGCTTATCCAGAATACTGTAGCCAAGCTGATTTTTGCTAAACGCAAATTTGATCACGTCTCCCCACTACTTACCAATCTTCACTGGCTCCCAGTACTTTCCAGAATTCATTTCAAATGCTCCTGCCTGGCTTTCAAGATCATTCACGGCATCCTTCCGCCCTAATCCCTCTATCCTTCCTCGTCCAGATGCCTGCTACCACCAGATCCGCTCACAGATATAAACTATCCTAACCCTCTCTACACGGCATCCTTCACACTGGCAAACTGGGAAGATCCCTCCTCTCCAAAATCACGGGCCTTTGGAACGATCTCACTATCTCACTGCGGAACCTAGGCTCCCTCCAACTATTCCGAAAACAACTGAAAACCTGGCTTTTCTCTAACATATAACATCTCTTCTCCTGTCTACATCCCCTCTATTCATATGCTCTTGTAAATCTTTCTCCTCTCTCCTCCTATATTTTTAAACTTTGTAAACCATGTCGAGCTCCACTTCCGTGGAGATGATGCGGTATATAAACTTAAGGCTTAGTTTAGTTTAGTTTAGTTTAATTTTTCAGATGGGGCTGTTTCACATCCAAAAAAACTGAAGGAGAGCCAACAAATATTTTCCTACTTGGTACCACAACACCAACCAAAGTTTCTGGACTTCTATCTCCACCAGAACACCTGGCCTCAGTCACACATGCAGAAAACAGTAAAAAAAAAAACCAAAACCCTTTTCAAATACAAACCCACAATCTAACAGTACTATTGTACACAAGCAAAACTCTAATATGCTAGACTCTGCATACAGTACACCACAAGAGAAATAGAAAGAAATGCATTTTTCCTGAACAATCCAAAATATAAAACCAGATGCAAATTTTCAAAATTGACATATTTAAATCACTGAATTGAAATTAAAAACATTTTTCCTGCCGTTGTTATCTGGCAATCTTATTTATCTGATCATCATGTTCCATCTATGCTCTTAACGCTGTATCCAAGGCCTCCATTTGCATTTGCTGTTTCTTTCCTCTCCTTCACTTTTTTACTACATCCTTCTTCGACACTGATTTTCATATTCAGTTTTCTTCCATTTGTCTGCCTTCATTTCAAATCTATCTTTCCAACTCTTCCCCTTCCCTCCATCCATGTGCCACCATCTCCTTCTTCTCCCCTCCATCCTTGTGCCCCCGTTCCTCTTCTCTTTGCCCCTCCCATTCACTATCTCTCCCTTCTTTTTCCCTCCCTCCCCACCCCACCCCACCCCCAGTTGCACCAAATGTACTTCCTCACAGTTCTGAAGCTCCCCTCACCATGAAAGCTACAAAGAGGTCACCGATGTGGGAATGAGTCTCTCGCGCTGCTGGTAGCCTCCTCTGCACCGTTCCTTTGCTGCAGTCCACCCAAGTAGAAACAGGAAGTGGCTTCAAAGGGGGGTGGACCACGGCAAAAGAAAAGTACAGAGGAGGCCACCAGCAGCACTGGAGAATCAAATAAAAGTGGCTTAGGCATTCCTATCCTCCACTACCTGCTCCCCCCTGTCCCAGACCGACATTGCACTTACAGGCCCAATGCTCTGGAAACTGTTGCCGACACTCTGTGCAGATGAAGGGCCTTGAGCATCTGCACATGCTCAAGGCTTGCTGGACTCCCTTTGAGAATCCTGGAGAGGTTGGGAGCCAGCAGACCTTCAGCATGCGTAGACGCTCAAGGCCCTTCAGTCTAGCACAAAGCACTGGCGTTGGCTTCCAGAGCATCAAGACTGTAAGTGTGATGTCGGTCTAGGGCAGGGGGAGTGGGTAGTGGAGGATAGGAGTGCCAGTCATGGGAGGGAGGGTGTGTATGTGTGTGGAAAAGATAGCACTATCAGTCTCCGATGGGGGGGGGGGTTAAACACCATCATCGAAAGGAGGCTCGAATATAAACCAAGACCCCCATTTTTGGGCCCAAAAATCTCAGTTTATATTCAAGTATATACGGTAAGTCCAAAACAGGTGCCTACACGCAAACACGCATCCCTAATCACACCTAATTTCTGGTAGGCACCTTGGAATAGATGCATACCTGAAAGCGGTAGGCACCTACCACCCAATTAATTATTATTTTAGACAATTATTTTTATTTTATTTAATTCATTTTCTATCCCATTCTCCCCAAAGAACTCAGAATGAGTTACAGGTTGACATACATAATATACAGTTAACAGGTTACAGTTTGCCATAGTTACAGTACTTGTTTTTTAATACAAGTTCTATCCTAATTTGACACCTACTAGGGATCTAATACCAATATACATAATATACAGTTTACACTTGCAGGGGTAGGGAACTCCGGTCCTCCAGTTGGGTTTTCTGGATTTCCCCAATGAATATGCATGAGATCTATTTGCATGCACTGCTTTCATGCATGCATATTCATTGGGGAAATCCTGAAAACCTGACTGTAAAATGGCTCTCAAGGACCGGAGTTCCCTACCCCTGGTTTACAGGATAAAGTTGACATAGTTAAAGTGTAAGATTTATCAATATAAGCTTTTCTCCTAACCTGATATATACCGAGGATCTAGTACAGGGATCTCAAATCCAGTTGGGTTTTCAGGATTTCAGGATTTCCCCAATGAATATGCATTGAAAGCAGTGCATGCACATAGATCTCATGTATATTCATTGGGGAAATCCTGAAAACCCGACTGGATTGCGGCCCTCAAGGAGGGACTTTGAGACCCCTGATCTAGTATAAATATACATTAATAATTCTTTGTAATCTATCAGCCTTAGGCAGGGGAGTTAGGTGAAGAGGTACGTTTTTATTGTTTTTCTATGGTTGAGGAGACCTTTAAGGAATCTGATCTGTAGTGGCAGTCATTTCTAGTGGCTCGGTATGAAGTGGGAATAGGAACGTTGTTTGGCGGTTTGCAGTTGAAGGGCACGACCAGGGAGCGCTTTGAGGCGTATTTCATCTTGGGAGCAGAGGGACCTGTTAAGCACATATGGAGGAAGCTTAGTTGACATGTAGCATAGCGCCATATCATGCAAGGTTTTGAACGCTAGCATCAGGCCCTTGGAGACACAACATTTGACTATGGGCAGTCAGTGAGCTGATGATAGAGCCTGTTAATCAGCATTTGTTTTAAACCAGCTGTACCTACCTATCTTTCTCTACTTGGAAACCCAGTTAGCTGCTGTTCTGGGTTTGTTTCTGATTTGAAACATGTGGTGCTAATTGCTTGTTATTGGCACCAATTAAGCTTTAAAAATAATTAAGCTAGGGGCCTAACTTAAGGCATCTTTGGGCTAGATTCAGTAAGCAAATCGATCGTGTACCAATTGGTTTGCTACCCCTTTGTGACCCCGACCCAATTCACTAACCTCGTGACCGATCCAATTCCGATCCGTGCATTCAAATGAGGGTAAACAGCATGCAAAGTAGGAAGGACACGATTCACTAAACTTTTCAAGAAACACCGACTGGGCTGGCTGATCCAAAAAGAAGCGACTGGTGGGGACCAGTCGCTCACTACCTTTCCTGCTCTCTGCCGACTTCTCCTGCCCTTTTCAGCCCCGACTCTCCTCGGCCTGTCCTGCCCTTTTTCAGCCCGACTTCAGACCCGACTCTCCTTGCCCTGTCCTGCCCTATTCAGCCTGACTTCTCCTGTGCTTTTCAGCCCAACTTCATCCCCGACTCTCCTCTCACCACCCTGTGCCCCGGCTCGCCACCATGACTCTCCTGCCCTTCCCCCGCAGTGCAAGCCCATGGTTTTAACCCACGGGTTTAAAGCGGGTTAAAACAAAAGGCTCGCAAAGTAGTAGTAAAAAAACAGAAAAAAAAAGCAGCTTGCAGCTCCGTAAGCATGATCGCTCAGTAGTGATCCTTGTGGTCAGTGAGGGGTGTTTCTCCGATCGTCCCCATTTGCATGCTGAGCCTTGGTGAATTGGTCGGCCTGTCCCGGATCGGCCCCGGATTGGACAAAGAGAGGCAGGTTAGTGAATCTAGCCCTTTGTTAGAATCTGCCAATAACTGTTTAGTGCGGGAATGTCCACTCTAACTCCCCTCCCTGATATGTTCGCTCCAAAAGAATATTTTTAGGGCATAAATTAGCATGCATTATTATGGCAGTTACCACAGGACACCTGAGCACCTCCCATGGTACACCATTTTAAGCCAGTTGGATGTGCGTTAGCAGATAACACTGCTTATTAGAAGGACCTTTTAGCAATTTTTTTAATATATTAAACACTCAGGGCTCCTTTTACTAAGCTGAGATAGCGTTTTTAGCGCATGCAGAATTTTAGCGCGTGCTAAACCCGCGTTATTTGGCTAGAACTAACGCCAGCTCAGTGCTGGTATTAGCATCTAGCGCACGCAGCAATTCTGCGCACGCTAAAACCGCTATCACAGCTTAGTTAAAGGAGCCCTCAGTCCTAGATAAATTTTCAAAAATGCCAATTTATTAGCATTAGTCCTTTGAATAATTAAGCCCTCATCTTTTTAAAAAAATATCAGGCCCAATGTACAGTATAAAACTCAAAATTAGTGATGAAATGAAATTGAACTGATATTTCTAATTTGAGATCTTTTTTGGGGTAGAGCCTCAAACGTACCTAAATTCTTGTTAGAATGTATCGATGTTTTGTAAGACTTCATATATGCTAGGTTTTCAAAACCGACATTGTACCTGGGTTAATAAGATTTCCTCATGCATTGCTGTCTTTGAAAATTGACCTCCCCATGTTGTTTAAAAGAACAAATTATGTGAAACAGAATTGTCTTCAGATTTTATGCTGTGGGTCAAAGTGTTGCAGACTTATTTAAGGGATCAGAAGCCTATTTCCCCATTCTCTCAACTTCTTGACAGTCCCATTGCCAACTAGCCAATATGTGTAGCCTTTAGTGATGTTAAGCCAGTTTACAAATTAGAGGCTAACACAACAAGATCAATACAAGTTAATTGTTTTTTTTTCCCAGATATAGAAGCATCTCTCTCTCCCTCTTTCTCAGTTCAATTATTCAAAGACTATCAGCATGAAAGATTATACATGTGCTTCCAAAGCCAGTGTATATTGCATAATAAACAGTCAAACAAAAAGGAAAAAGCAGATAAAACAAATTCCTAATGACAGATATTCTGACAAGATTGATATTTAGCATAGCTCCTAGCTTATTGCATGTTTGGAGGGAAATTGTTATACTGAGTATAAAAAAGAATATAAGAATAGCCACACTGGGTTAGACCGATGGTTCATGTAGTCCACTATCCTGCTTCCAACAGTGGCCAATCCAGGTCACAAGTAAATGGCAGAATTCCCAATAATCCAATCACATTAAAATCTTACAGTTGCAGATCCTCTACTACATGTATACTACATGGGTAATTTATGCCATAATTTGCCCCTATCAGAAATTGTACGTGGGCCGGACTATCAGGCAGATTAAGATTCAACTTGCTGAGCATAAGAGTAGGCTGAAAAATGTCATTGTCACGGAGTTAAACTAAACTAAACTAAACCTTAGGTTTGTATACCGCGCCATCTCCGCAAACGCAGAGCTCGGCACGGTTTACAGAAGTTAAAAGGAAAGGAACTACAATGAAGGGATATAGGAGAGGGACTAAGAAGATAGAGAGGGACCGGGTGCTAGAGAACGGGAGGTGATTAGATTTTTGAAAAGAGCCAAGTTTTCAAGTGTTTGCGGAAGGATTGGAAGGAGCTTGAATTTCTGAGCGGGGATGAGAGGTTGTTCCAGAGTTCTGTGGTTCTAAAGGGGAGGAATGTTCCAAGTTTTCCTGTGCGGGATATACCTTTTATAGAGGGGAAAGATAGTTTCAGTTTTTGGGAGGGTCTAGTGGAGGTGAAGTGAGAATGATGAAAGCAGGATCTCACTTTCCTCAGCATATGAAGGCTAAAGAAGCATTTTTTTACCAAGGAGTTGAGGTGATCATTGAAGGAGAGAGAGGAGTCTATGACGATGCCTAGGACTTTGCTTGAAAACTCAAGCTGAAGAGTGGGGCCGGACGGTAGTGGGATGGAGGTGGGTAAATGATCTAAAATTGGGCCGAGCCAAAGTAGTTTTGTTTTGGACTCATTCAGTTTCATTTGTACAGATTGGGCCCAGGATTGGTGATTCGTTATACATGTGGATATGTTCTCAGCAAGGTTAGAGAGGTTCGAGTCGGTCTCGAGGCGGATGAGGATGTCATCAGCGTAGGAGTAGAGAGTTTCTAGGGGGGATAGATGAAGGAGTTTCAGAGAGGACATGTAGATGTTGAAAAGAATAGGGGAGAGGGGTGAGCCTTGCGGGACTCCACATTTCGGCTTCCAGGGAGGGGATGAGGTACCATTTGTGTTAACGGTGTAGGAGCGGAAGCGTAGGAATTTCGAAAACCAATCAAGGATTGTGGAGCTTATGCCTATTTCAGAGAGTTGGAAGATTAGGATGTCGTGGTGGACAACATCGAAGGCTGCGGAGAGGTCGAATTGTAGGAGAACAGCAAATTTGTTGCGAGAATGGAGTTGTTGCACCTTAGAGATTAGTGAGGCCAAGAGGGATTCGGTGCTAAAGTTGGGTCTGAAGCCGAATTGGTGGGGTAGGAGAATAGAGAATCTTTCTAGGTAGGATGAGAGTTGGGTGGATATGATGGATTCTAATAACTTGGTTAGGAGAGGGATATTTGCTATAGGACGGTAGTTTGATGGAATGGAGGGGTCAAGTTCAGCCTTTTTCAGTAGAGGGGTCAATGAAATGTGTCCCATGTTGGGGGAGAAAAGGCCCGATGTTAGGGCAGAGTTTATGAGTTCGGTGAGGGAAGCGATGGCCTGTGGGATATTCTCGAATAGATAGGAGGGGAAAGGATCCAGAATGCACTTGCAAGTTTTTAGTTTGAAGCAGAGTTTGGAGACTTGCGATTCGGAAACAAGCTCGAAGACGGTCCAAGATCTGTCGGCAGGAATGGGGGTGAATATAGGTAAGGTAGGGTTGAGGTCAATAGAGGTCAGGGAATTGTAGGAGACTGTGGGTGGAAAGGAGCATCTTAGGATGGTAACCTTTTCATTAAAGAAATTTGCACGGGCATCGGCTGATAGAGATGGTGGGAGCACGGATGGGTCTTTTTTTGTAGTTAGGGAGCGCCAGATGTTGAACAGCGCACTGATCTGGTTGTTGGATCTAGAGATCTTGTCTCCGAAGAAGTTCTTTCTGGCTTTTTTTAGTGTTGAATTGTAAAGTTTAATATTGACCCTCCAGGTTTGTCTATCAGAGGGGGATTTAGATTTTTTCCATTTGCGCTCTAAAGCGCGACATTTCTGTTTCAATTCTCTGTGAAGAGGTAAGTACCAGGGGGCCTTTCAGGGGTAGGAGATGGTTTTAGTGGATATTGGAGCAAGGGAGTGGTAGGTGGACTCGGAGAGGGCGGTCCAGTTGCGCCAATGGGATTCGGGGTCTGTAGGTCTAGGGTTGGAGGAGAGTTGGTTGAGGAATTTGGTCCAGAATAGGTTGCTCGAGGTTTTTTTGCGGAAGGTTATGGAATGAGAGGAGTGGGGTGGGAAGTCAAGATGTGACATGAAGATGGGGAGGCAGGTAGTCCCTAAGAAGTGATCGGACCAAGGGACTTGTTCCCAGCGAGTGTCGTCGGTTGAAGTTTTGAAGGCGGTAAGATCAAGGAAAGTGGTGAAGTCTAGAGTGTGCCCTTTTTCGTGGGTTGGAGATGGGGTGGGTGAGGGGAAGCCTAGAGAGGTAAGGAAGTTGTTGAATTCAGTTGTGTCCTTGCTGTTGGTGTCGTCAAGGTAGAGATTGATATCACCAACGATCAGAAGTCTTTGAAATTTAAGGAAGGCATTTGTTATGATCTCAAAGACGAGATTGGAGGATTTGGTCCAAGGGGTGGGTGGGCGGTATAGTAACAGGATGCCCAATGGGTGGGTGCGGAGTTCATCATTGACTGAGGCAAGCAAATATTCTAGAGAAGCGTGAGTGCCCGTCTCAAGGAGCTGGACGTCAAAGAAAGATTTGTAGAGGAGTGCTAGACCACCTCCTTTTCAATTGGGTCTGGGGGAGAAGAGGCCTTGGTAACCGTGGGGGAGGAGTTCGTTTTGTGTGAATAGATCGTCTTTGGCGATCCATGATTCCGTGATGCATAGGAATCCAGGGTCGAGCTCGTCTAGAAGGTCTTTCAAGATTTGGGTCTTATTGCACGCGGATCTGGCATTGCAATAAAGTGTCGGGACTGGGGTGAGAGAGTCTGAGGCAGTGTTGGGAAGATTGGCAGGGGGCAGGGGCTTTAGAGAATCTTGGTTGACTTTGAGGGTTTTTCTTGAGAGGGGGATTTCTGGTGCGAAACAGTGTGGGGATTCTGAGTCCAGGGCAGATGTTATTGGTGTTAGCGGGGTCGAGTAGGTTGGGAGAGGGAGGTTTTAGACAGAGGGAAGTATAGAGAGGTGAGCAGAGTAGGAGGAGAAGGATCCAGAAGGATGGGTTCATGGTGGGGAATTAGGACAGGGTGGTTGGTATGTGAGAGTCTGCAGCAGGGGGGGAAAAGAGGTAGAGGAGGAAGGAGCAGGGGAACTTAGATTAAACTGGCTAAGTGCAGGGAAGGAGAGAATATTTATTTTTTTATTTTTTTTATTTTTTTTGGGGGGGTAGATCTAAGGGGGAGCTATATCGGTGAAAGCAATTAGCGGCTAAGCGCTTTCCGTATGGAGCCTAGACCGGAGAGACTTGGGGCAGTAGATGGGTAACAGGGGAGATTGTGCAGTTAAGGTTTGTATGTAGCCCAGGATATGCTGGGGGGAGCTGGGCAACAGAAAAGTGAGAGACTGGTAAAACCTTTGGCAGAAATACAGTTTGGTGCTGAACTAAGCAGAGACAGAGTAGAATATGGCATCTAAACAAAAGCATAGACAATAATAAAATATGGTACAGAAACAGGAATATAAACAATGGTAAACTTTGGCAACGGGCAGAATCCGGGTTGGGCAAGGGGAGCTGAGAGTCTGGAGGCCCTCAGTGGACCTCGATGAGCCAAGGAGGGGGGAGGACGGTGAGGTGAGGCAGAAAAGAGCCCAGAAGTGCTAGTACTGTTTTGCAGGGACTTCGGCAGCTCTTGGGTGGGCTGTGGAGGCAGAGTTCAAGTGTGGGGCAGGGGCAGGGCCGCTCACTCCTGCACGAGTGGCGTCGGGCGGAGGAAGGAGGAACAAGAGGGAGGAAGCTTCCTCCTTTCTCTGCCTTGGAGTCGCTGAGGTGGAACAAAAACTTTCGGCGGCCCACAGTGGGCTGAAGAGAAGCCTGGTCACGCTAACCTGTAGCAGCCCTCGGATGGGCTGGAGGAGAGCAGGCTCACAGTTAAGCAGGGCAGGGCAGATCCCTCCTGCTCGAGTGGTGTCGGGCGGAGGAAGGAGGAACAAGGTGGAGGAAGCTTCCTCATACATTTGCTCATCTATACATTTGCTTATATATTTTGTTCCGACATACATTTGCTCATAGGCAATGGGATTGTGCTTGAGCAGATTCCCATTAACTTTCTGGGGGACAAAGTTACACGGATTCAATTGAGAGAACAGTTTTGGAATTTTGAACTTGAAGCAGTAAAACCTGCTGGTCTTAACGATTTGATAGAGTGGAACACTATCATCTGACTTAGCCTTTTATTTTTATGTTTCAGTATTTTTGCGTATACGCAGCATTGTTTCTTTCCATCAGCTGTATTGAATGAATGAGGATTCCCTGATGTAACTTCCGTTTTGTGTTGTCATATCACATCGGCCCGAGAATTTAAGAGACGCTTGCTGCTGCTGCTGCTCCTCCTCTTCTTTTGCCTTGCTGGCCCGCTGGCTCCCGGACTTCATGGCATTCTATTTTTTTTCTTGTTCAGTCCCTGAAGAAGGGGCTGCTTGCCATGAAACCCAGCTTGGTTGGACCACGATCAGATACAGGATTTATGAATCCGGGGCATATGAGACGTAATGTACCTACCCATCTTATGCACGCTATCCATGAGCTATCAAAGGATACCAGTATTGTGATACCTTCCGCCGACAAAGGTGGGGGTATTGTGATCATGGACACTGTAGCGTACGTCACCGAAGCCAAGCGGCAATTGAATGACACGCAGTTTTATGCGCGTTTACCCAGTGATCCAACTGTGGAAATTTCTGAATTTATTCAACATGTTTTATTACAAGCATTAGAGAGTGGTGTCATCACAGACAGAGAATTTCGTTTTTTATGTCAGGACCATCCAATTATACCTGTTATATATTTTGTTCCAAAAATACATAAGAGTTTAACAGCTCCGCCCGGTCACCCAATAGTATCAGGCATTGTTTCCCTTTTGGAGCCACTGTCTGATTTCATTGACTTTTATTTGAAAGATCAAGTAATGCAAGCCAATTCTTACATCAAAGATACCACGGCAATGTTAAAGTAGATACAAGAATCTTCCTCTGTCCCTCAGGGGGCACTGCTGGCTACCCTCGATATTACCTCCCTGTATACCAACATTCCTCAACATTGTGCTATAGAGGTTATATTACATTACATTACATTAGAGATTTTTATTCTGCCTGTGCCTTTCGGTTCTTTTTTTTTTTTAAGTTCAAAGTGTTTTATTAATTTTTGGAAAACACAATACAAAGGAATAAAACAAACAGAAAAAATAATTGCAAAGTACATGGTCCAAGCACATAAAACATAATCGTTAAAGTTATGCTTCTAGTATGCAGTTATGCAAAATTTGTAGGAATAATACATGTTAGTTTAATAGTATGACATATAAGCATATCATCATTTCTCCAGAAATATATGTACGTAATAAAAAGAGAGTTAGTACAAATTTAAACAGTCGAACAGTAATGTTGTATGGGAGACCAAACAGATTTATATTTGCCAAGAGCATTCCTTTTTTCCGCTAACACTTGTTCATATTTACCATGGAGACATATAGTATTCCACCAAGCGTGGTATTCGACCTTATCTAGATTTTTCCAGCAAAACAATACATTTTGAATCGCAAGAGACAACATAATAGTCAGAAGGTGTCCTTTGTGTTTATCTATAGGCAAGGACAGACCATGAGACATTAAAATCAGAATTCTGATTGTTAATGGTTCAGAGATATCTAAAATAGTACAAATAGTATCCCATACCTTGTTCCAATAAATAGCCAGGTGTTTACAATTGAACAACAAATGTTCCAAGGATCCATCAACACTATCACATGACCAACAATTAGATGAAGATGAGGGGTCTATTTTGTGGGATAAGGAGGGAGTCCAAACAGCACGGTGCATCAAAAAGAAAATGGACTGTAGTACTGAAGCAGATCTAATGGATTTATGTATGGTTAACCAGACGGAGCACCAATCAATGGCGTCCGAGGGTAAGTTCAACACATGCTGCCACTTTATTTCGGAGGACAGAGGTTCATTAACTGGTGTCGATTTGATCATCTTATACCAAAATGAGGCTTTGCTGGTGAATATTGTAGGTTTTTCTAAATAAGAACTTAGGCTCGGTTTCCCCGCCAGAGACATCAGATCCGGAATAGCAGCGCGTAAGCAATGATTGAGCTGTATCCAAGCATAGAGCTGTGTTTTAGGGAGACCCCAAGTATCTGACAGCTCTTGAAAGGACATCCATCCCTTGGAATTTGTCAAATCCCCAACTGTCTCAATGCCCCTCTGCCGCCACAGGGGCCAAAGAAAAGATTCAGATTGGATCAAAAACCTCTGATTGTTCCAAATCGGCAGGAGAGCAGATTGTTCCCATCTGTGGGACATGGTGGATTCAAGGACCTGAAGGGCAGATTTATATGACAGAAGAATGTAATCATCTTTATCCCGACGAGACAGAGTGTGGCCAGGCAGGAATTTCATTCGGAACACGCCATACAAGGAATTTTCCATGTCAATCCATCTTGGCTTAACCATATGACTGTTATCAATGTGGCCATGAGTCCATTGTCGGATAATAAAGGCACTGTGGTATTTATAAAAATCAGGGAAATTCACCCCACCTTCTTCCTTTGTCAATTTCAATTTTTTGAGAGCAATACGAGGCTGCTTCTTATTCCATATAAATTGTGTGAGAATAGAGTCCAAGGTGTTGTAGAAGGAGCGAGGCAAAAAGAACGGCAGCATGTTCAATACGTAATTGATTTTTGGAACAATCATCATGCGCACCGACTCTAATCTGCCCCACCATGATAGTTTTAGCGGAGACCAGACTGATGTTGTGTGTCGAGCAATCATTAGTAAGTATTCAATATTGAGTTGAGTAGTTTCTTCTAATGAGGGTCCAAAAAAGACACCTAGGTATTTCATTTTTGTGGCAGACCATTGAACTCCAAACTTTTCCACCTCAGGCTTAACTTCTGGGCAGTTGAGAGGCATGACCAGTGTCTTGCTCATATTCAATTTATATCCGGAGATGTCTGAGTATTGCCGGATCGAAGTTAATAGATGTGGGAACGAAGCAGGAGAAATGTAGAGGAGTATGTCGTCAGCATACGCCGAGATTTTAGTCTGAGTGTCTCTTAGCTTGAACCCTACAATGGATTTATTGTCACGGATCGAAATTAGTAGGGGTTCCAATACCAGATCAAACAGCAAAGGGGATAACGGGCATCCTTGACGAGTGCCACGGGAAGGGTGGAATGTGGATGACAACGTTCCATTTATATATGTTCTTGTAGATGGGAATGATAGAGTATTCTGATCTTCTTGATGAAATCTGCAGAGAATCCATACCAATCCAACACTTTAAATAAGAAACCCCATTCGACACGATCAAAGGCCTTCTCTGCATCTAGCCCCACCGCAATAAGGTCTTGGCGGCGGTCCTGAGATTGTGCAATGATGTGTGAAAAAGTTCTTGAGTTGTCCGTGGCGAGCCTCCCATTAATAAAACCACTTTGATCCGAACTGATTAGTTTGGCTATAACACCTTGCAGCCTATTTGAAAGAAGTTTAGCATAAATCTTTGCGTCTACGTTTATGAGAGATAAAGGCCTGTAATTTGAAATAGAGCGAGGATTTTTTTCTGGTTTTGGGAGGACTATGATATGGGCTTCAGTAAATGATCCATGTATTTGACCCGATTCAATGACAGAAAGAAGAAAACGTAGATAGTAAGGGTTAAGCACATCCTGAAATTCTTTATAGAACTCCACAGTAAGCCCATCCGGCCCGGGAGCCTTATTAGATGCCATGGAATTTATCACCTGTGAAAGCTCTGTTAGATTCAAGGGTTCATCCAATTTGATATTATCATCTTGCGTTAATGTAGGATGAGAGAGGTCATCCAGGAATTGTGAGTCAGGCTCATTGTCGACCAGTTCAGAAGTGTATAACGTTTCATAAAAAGATTTGAAAGCTTGAGAGATGTCATTGTTAGTAGTTAAAATGTCTCCATTATCTAATTCAATAGCAGCAATATTCTTTTTTTCCGATCTTTTTTTAAAATAAGAGGCCAGCAAGTGACCACACTTGTTGTTGTCGGCAAAGTATGAGGCAGACTGATGAAACACCGAGTTTGCGGCTTCTTTACTGAGCGTGGAGTTATAGAGAAAACGAGCCTTCGCCAGTCCAATGAGAGTTGTGACATCCGTAGGATTACTTTGATGTTTTGATTCCAATTCCTTGATGTCAGTTTCCAACTGCAGAGAGGTTTCCCTTTGGATCTTCTTTGCATTTGCTGCAAGTGAGATAATAACTCCCCTAATATACGCCTTGAAGGCGTCCCAGCAGGTAATCCAGGAAGTATGTTCCGGTGAGTTAAAGATGAAGTATTCCTCAATAGCCTTGCGTACATTTAGTTTGAATTGATTATCTTGAAGTAAAGAGGAGTTAAAACGCCATTGGCGGTGAAGTGGTTTGTTAGAGTTACATTTGATTTGGATTGAGATGGCACCATGATCTGAAACTGATATGGGTAAAATTTCTGCAGAGGTGATTGAGTCGCATAATGACTTGTTGATTAAAAAGAAATCAATCCGAGAGTAGGACATGTGAGGATTGGAATAGAATGTGTAATCCCTTGCAGAGCCATGAGTGGATCTCCATATGTCTACTAGGTGGAGGTCTGAGATCATATGTTGAAGGGCAAACCACGATTTGGTTTTTTTATATCTATATTGGGAATTTCTATCAATATCCGGGTTCAAAACCATGTTAAAGTCACCTCCCAGTATCAGATGAGAATCAGGATCCTGCAAAACTGATGAGGCAATTCCATGGAAGAAATCAGGATTGTCCATATTTGGACCATACAAGTTAAACAAAGTGAACCTCTGCCCACCATATGTGATGGTAACCTTGACCCATCTTCCCTGTAAATCGTGTGAGGAAGATATGACAGTAAGATCTTGCAAGTTACGGATCAAAATCATAACTCCCCCCTTTTTCTCTATCGCAGGCGATGAGAAAACAGGCATAGCCCACGCTAAGCGTACCTTGTCAGATGCCGCTTTATCCAGATGAGTCTCTTGTAGCATAATGACGTCCGGTTTTAGTTGGTCCAGGTATAGTAGTATTTTTTTCAGTTTGATTGAGTTGTTCAGCCCTTTGGCATTTAAGGAAATACATTTAAGAGACATGAGAAATGACTATATGATTAACAAAAAATTTGATTTTGACCTGTGTTAAAGAGACAACTAGATGATACATTATGAATGAACTGCTGCGCAACCTTGAAGAAAAAAATTTGTTAGCATACTTTATGACCAGCAACTGTGAAGGACCATAATAACTAAAACATGACCTAAAGTCACACAATATAATTCCCATGTGCACTGTGAGAGTGAAAACAGCAGCTAGAAAGGCAAAGCACCCATATAAAGATACAGTAAAAAATCATACATTGAAAGCATGAATGTCAAAGCTGAGTAAAACATTTTTATAACTAGTAAAAGACTCATACATGCAACTGAACTTTAGTGTATTAATACAGACAGCAAGATAACATCACACAGACATGTTTGATGAAGCAGCCGAGCAGCCATAACAGTCAAACCTGATGAATAGGAGTGGGAGACTGCAATTCAATGAATGCGGCCAGATCCTCAGGATTAGTATAATCTTTTGTTTGATTATGGAGAGTAACTCTCATCCTGGCCGGATACAGCATACCAAATTTAGCATTTAGCTGCTTCAGCTGGGGCCGGTATGAGAGCAGTTTTTTTCTGCGTGCTGCAGTGGATTTACTCAGATCTGGCAGAAATAATATGGTGTCACCCTCATGTTTCACAGGGGCTCTAATCTTGGCACGCTGCATGACATCCAGGACATGCTGATAACGAAGGAGCTTAAGGACCACCGGTCGGGGGTAGCGATCATTTGGGTTCTTTGAGGAGGGCACTCTATGGGCCCTTTCAATTTCAAACTCACGTGTAAAAGTAAGGTCTAATATTTTAGGGATCCAATCCTCCAGATATTTGATTAGGTCACGGTCGTGAGCCCCTTCCTTGAGCCCAAGGAGACGGATGTTACAGCGCCGAGATCTATTATTGCTATCTTCCATCTCAGATTCTAAAAGAGCAATTTTTCTGGTCTGAGCTCTCAGCTCAGCCATGTGCAGAGTGGTGGCATCCATCTTAGTTTCCAGAGAGAGAACTCTTGTCTGTAGCTGAGAAAAGTCAGATGTTAAGGTTGTTAGCTTCTCATTTATTTCTTCAGTAGCCGATTTGGTATCAGACACAAGATTTTTCAACTCGCGAAGCTCAGCGAGTATTTCAGCGTTACTTCCGGTTTCGAGACCGGGACCCGGCAACGGTGTTTTTGAGGGCGACGGGGGATCAGGTTTGTGGCGTTTGTTTACCTTTTTGTCCGCCATTCAAGCCCCGAAAATTAGCGATTTCGGTAGATAAGTGTTTAATCTTGCCTGCTCGGTTTTAGTTTTGCGATTTCACTCGCTGTAGCTGTGCTGCTAATCTCGATTCTGCAGTTGGGTGCAGGAGCTTCACAGTCAAGCTGCCATTACACGTGGGCTCAACAGCGCCCCCCGTGCCTTTCGGTTCTAAGCGGATTACAAAATTGGAAGAGAACTGGACATTTCCAGGAAGTTTACATATCAGGAATATAACAAGTTTACATATCAGGAATACAATATGTTTACATATCAGGTTTAAATCACAGGTAAGGATAGCAGTACATTCAAGTTAAGGAGATTATTACATAGCGTTTTAAATTTATCTTCAGCCAGATTGGAGTTTTTGGTGGCTATTGCTCGCTTAGCCTTGGAAAAAAATTATTTCCAGTTTGATAGTGAGTTTTTTCTGCAGGTGAAAGGCACTGCAATGGGGGCCACCATGGCCCCCTCATTAGCATGTTTATATGTGAGCAATTTCGAGGAGCAATTTGTGTATTCATCAATTTTTCAAGCAGATATTTATGTATGGAAACGTTTTATTGATGACTTCTTCATAGTCTGGACTAACACGAAAGATCATTTTTTGATGTTTTTGCAGTGGCTCAGTGCTTGTGATCGTAATTTGCAGTTCAGTGCAGCTATGTCTTACACACAGATCTCATTTTTAGACATCCAGATCCAACTTATCCAGGATCATTTTGAGACAACAATATACCACAAGGAAATGGACAGAAATAATCTCTTATGTTTTGATAGCTATCACCCCCAGCATTTACGTGAAAATCTGCCAGTGGGACAGTGTTTATGCAGCACAGCGGAGGAGTATAGATTGCGCTCAAAGGAGATGTGGCAATGGTTCGCAGAAAGGGGTACCCAACTAAAGTCATCAAGAAAGCTTACAAGCGGGCATTGTATGCCCAACGAGTTCATCTTTTGGCCAGTTCAGATGCCCCTGTTGAGCCTCAGATAGTATGCACGTTGCCCTATTCCTACAGATCTTTTGCAATCAAAAAAATAATTAAGTCCCACTGGCATATTTTGCAGACACATGAAGGGTTTAATCAATTTCCCATGTTTGCGTATTCCAGGGGGAAAAACCTGCGAGATTGGATAACTTCTTCTCAATTTTTGAGTATGGTCCCCAGCCCCTCAGTGTCCCCCAGCGGCCACTTCAAGTGCGGCCATTGTAGTATATGTCTTTATGCCATGGAAACGCAGCAAGTTATTCACCCTCGCTTGTCTAAGACACATACTTTGAAATGACATACAGATTGTGAGACTCAAGGAGTCGTGTACATGATCTCCTGTCCATGTAATTTATTATATATTGGACACACAATCAGGAGTATTCGAGTAAGGATTACAGAACATCTCAGTAAGATCCGAAGGGGAGACACTGGGGCCCCACTGGTTCAACACTGGTAGACTAAATCTTACAGGCTGCAAGACCTTAAATTTGTGATTTTGGAAGTTCCAAGTTTAAAGAGAGGTGGGAACAAGCAGGCTTGGCTATGGAAGAGAGAGCAGTCATGGATATTTCACTGGCAGACAGTGACCCCTACTGGATTAAATCGGGAGGTGGAGTGGTGGGCGTTTCTACACTGATGATTGACACCCAGGCATAGCATTTAAACCGGGGGATCAGCTGCCTCTGATGTCAACAGAAAATGCAATCGGGGTAGAAGTGAAGATTCAGGTATCCAGCCAGCAGCGTCGTGAGTTTGTGAGAGTGAGTGGGGTTTGAATATTTACAATGGTTTGTCTCTATCTTCTTTCGTTAGGAAGTTGTTGAACTTGATGTTCCATCCAGCATGGGGGTTCTCTGAAGAAGCCTGTCGGCGAAACACGTTAGGACCCACCTGTATTTGCTGTAGCAAGTTGACTTCCTAAAGACTCACAGTTCAGTTTTGCCTACTCTGAGGTTCATAGTTTTCACTTAAGCATTGGACACTTTAAATGGACATTTAATAGAAAAAAGAATAAAAAAAAGTAAAATAAGATATTCATCAAAATTTAAATACCTTTCTACCGTCTGAGGATGGTGCAATGATAGACTCTTTGAAAGCCCTTACAGGGGTTGTTGCCCCGGTTTGGTCACTTTCTTACCATATATTGGTTCTGAGCACCTTCAAGGTTTAAAGGCATTTTCATTTTGTTTTTTGTTTCCTTTTTTGTTTTTGTTAGTTCACAGTCCTTTGGAAACTTTTTTTGTTTGAATTTCACCCAGTTGTTATATTAGGTTAAATAAACTGAGACAGAAACTTTGTGAAAATGTGTATATAGCATGATCACCATCTTTATCTTTAAACACAAGTAGCAAGAGAAAGTACTGTAGCTTTGAGACACTGGTCTACACCAGCCTGATGCACAATCTAGAATAAGAAAGGACATTGATATTACTTATATGCTCTGAAAAATTACAATCAAAAGAATACATTTATCAAATGATTTTCTAATATATAAACTTCATTTCATTGCAATATCATTTCCCTACTAACATTATAAGCTCACCAGTTCTTGTTCTTGAAAGCAATCACTGACAGTTCCTTTCTCATATAATCTAGTTTTTGCACACCACAAGTTTAATCAAAAGCTACATCTTCATT
The DNA here is from genome assembly GCF_902459505.1 of Geotrypetes seraphini. Lineage (NCBI taxonomy): Eukaryota > Metazoa > Chordata > Amphibia > Gymnophiona > Dermophiidae > Geotrypetes > Geotrypetes seraphini. The sequence goes on from NC_047092.1 coordinate 71,005,617, forward strand.
ATACTCAACAGAGCCTGAAAATTCTTTAGAATCACCTAAATAGCTGAGGTCCATATGTGATATATATGTGTGTATATTCAGCATGAAGAAATAGCCCTGATAACTCCCACAGTTGGCACTGACCTTGGATAATCAAAGCCAGGCTGTTTCTTTTTTATATATATATAAATCTTTATTAATTTTCAAAGCTAATACAAAGTGCTATGAATTATATATACATTAATAACAAAATAAGCACTTAAATTCCATTAATAATAATGCAGAAAATAAATATCCCTCCCCTCCCATCCAACAATTTAATCAAGAAATGAACCAGAAAAATATCCTCCCCCCCCCCACCCAACCACCCCATCCTGGATATGTATAAAAATAAACTAAAGTTTAAACAAAGACAACTATGTTGAATTAACAAAGGATGTCAACGGGCCCCAAACCAATTTAATTAATTTGCTATTCCCTAATATATCTGCATTCATCTTTTCGTATTTATAACCTAAATATAAACTGGCCCACCAAAATGGAAAGTTGAGGTGGTCACAATTTTTCCAATTGCATAGCTATCCCTGTCATAATTAGCAAAAGTCAGCCTTTCTAGCGATCCATGGGAGGCTTGATATGCAGCAATTCCAGCGATTGTTGATTCCAGTATGAAGTTAATCTGTCCCCATATTGACTTCCAAAAGCTGAGTATCAAAGGACAATAGAACAACAGATGATCCAATGTCCCTATGTCAAGATGACAGTGCCAGCATCTATTAGATTTAGAACTGTCTAACTTGTATAACCTGACAGGGGTTTCTGATTTCTGATGACCAGCATTGAATATCCAGAGGGTTTTTGACACTGAAAAGTTAACTGGCTAAGTCAATAAGCAGCACTGACTGCTTAAGTTTATAGCGGCCAAAAATAAGACTGCTTTTTATGTGGTCCAATTTGGCTGTTTAAGATTAGCTGCTCAGCACTGAAAATTACAAAGACTAGGGGATACTCAATGAAGTTACAAGGAAATACTTTTCAAACCAATAGGAGGAAATATTTTTTCACTCAGAGAATAGTTAAGCTCTGGAAAGTGTTGCCAGAGGTTGCGGTAACAGCGGTTAACGTAGCTGGTTTTAAGAAAGGTTTGGACAATTTCTTGGAGGAAAAGCCTATTGCTGAGACAGATGGGGGGATGCCACTGCCTGCCCTGGATTGGTAGCATGGAATGTTGCTACTTTTTGGGGGGGTTTGCCAGGTACTAGTTATCTGGATTGGCTTCCGTGAGGATGGGCTACTGGGCTAGATGGACCATTGGGCTGACCCATTAAGGCTGTTCTTATATTCTTATGTTAACTTTTAGCCACTAACCATGAATATATTCAGCACAAGATAACCAGTTATCTTGTGCTGAATATTTGCATTTAACTGGTTATTACTACTACTAATACACTTCTCCCTCGTTATTCACGGGGGATACGGTCAGAGCAGGACCGCGAATGGCGAAAAACCGCGTTTATCCGGCTATGACCCACCCCCACCTCCCTGCCGCCTTCCCGGCCTTACCTGATGGTCTAGAGGGCTTTCGGGGCAGGAGCGATCTTCCTACGCTCCTGCCCTGTGCAGATCGCCATGAGGAAATGGCTGCTGTGAGTTCCCGTAGTCTCTCGAGACTACGACGGGAACTCCCTACAGCCATTTCCTCATGGCGATCTGCATGGGGCAGGAGCGTAGGAAGATCACTCCTGCCCCGAAATCCCGCTAGACCACCAGGTAAGGCCGGGAAGGTGGCAGGGAGGTAAAAACTATGGGTATTTTTATTTTCCCCCCTCCCCAGAAAAAAATTGTGATTATGTGAAATCGCAAGTGCAGAAACCGCGAATGGGGAGGGGGAAGTGCAGTGCTAATAGACATATGCAGTGCTGTACACATTATATGCAGGGACTTTCCCTATCCATAGTGGGATTGATGTATGTAACAAGAGTTTTTTCTTTTTGGGGTAGCAGAATTCCATACAAAAATTTTTCACCCTTTTCTGTACTGTTGCCAAATTTGCTAGCTGTCCTAATTTCTGTTACCATTTTCCCATCTTTTTGTTTGTTCTGGCCCAGTGGATGATAGTATAACCTTATTGGTATACACTTTCCCGTCACACATAGAAATTCTATCTATAAAGATTTCAAATTGCTTTTTCCTGCAGAATTTTTTACTTAGACTCAGTTTCATCTCTAACATATAGTACAACTCCTCTCCAATTTGATTTACCCTATCATTGGAATATAATTTATACCTAGTAACACAGTGTCCCATTGTTTGTCCTCTAAATATGCAAACAATTGAAACAGTCCTCTCCGGTTTTCAACCCAAAAGATCTAGGACTTGTAAACACAATTGTTTCCAATATGTGTAAGGTATAATACACAAAATCTCTCAGACGCCTGCATTGATTATTCATAGTGTTTTAAATTGGCTTTTGGCAGGTAACTGGCATCTTTCATTGAGCTTAATGCGTGCTTGTTTTTTCAATTCATTTTGGTTTTTAATTTTGTGTTGTAGTACTTATAATGCTTAATAGCAACAATATTGGCAACGACAGAAACCAGCACTTATCTTAAAGTTTGTCAGCCGGTTCTTCTGTCATGTGCACTTGTATCCTTGTGTTATACCTTACACATATTGTAGACAATTGTGTTTCCATTTGTTGTCCTTCCATTAGGTCTCTGAGATGCCTATTATATCTACCTCTTCATTAGTGCTATACTGTAGACTCTAACTCTCCCATCTTATAATTTAGGTTTCTAGAATTTGTATTTAGACACTTCAAATTGTGGTTTCTCTTTGCATCGACAAGCTGCCTAGAGGTTGATGGGAATTACAGACTGGTAAGCCTGACCTCAGTGCTGGGCAAAATAGTGGAAACAATTATAAAAAATAAAATTGTGGAATGTGTAGACAAACATAATTTAATGAGACAGTCAGCGTGAGTTCAGTAAAGGGAGATCTTGCCTCACCAATTTGTTTCACTTCTTTGAAGGTGTGAATAAACATGTGGATAAAGGTGAACCGGTTGATGTAATGTATCTAGATTTTCAGAAAGCTTTTGACAAAGTTTCTCATAAGAGGCTCCTGAGAAAATTAAAGAGTCATGGGATAGGTGGCAATATTCAATTGTGGATTAGGAATTGGTTACTGGATAGAAAATAGAGGGTAGGGTTAAAGGGTCATGTTTCTCAATGGAGGAAGGTAAATAATGGTTTGCTGAAGGGATCTGTACTGGGACCGGTGCTATTTAAGTTATTTATAAGTGATCTGGAAATTGGAACTACAAGTGAGGTGATTAAATTTACAGATGACACTAAACTGTACAAAGTTGTTAAAACACATGAGGACTGTGAAAAATTGCAGGAAGACCTTAGGAAATGGGAAGATTGGCAGATGAAATTTAGGGCTACTTTACTAAGCTGCGCTAGCGTTTTTAGCGCGCGCTAACCACCGCGCTATGCGGAAAAACTAACGCCAGATCAATGGAGGCATTAGCATCTAGCGCGCATGGCATTGCAGCATGCACTAAGCGCGCGCTAAAACCGCTAGCGCAGCTTAGTAAAAGGAGCTCTTAATGCAGACAAATGCAAAGTGATACACATAGGGACTACAGGGACTACGTACTCCACCTGACCAGAAGGGGTAAGAACATCTTTGTTCACCGACTAGCCCACCTGCTTCGTAGGGCTTTAAACTAGGTAAATTGGGGAGGGTACTCGCTCACGTACCGACACGGTAAGGAACCATCCTGGCTAGGTAAGTTGCAACTCCATTCCTGAGTCCGAGGTAAGTACACACGTTGAAAAAAATATTATAGGAGGAACACTAACTCAGGCGGGAAATTCTCCACAGGGACTTAGCAAACATAAGGTATGGAGGGCTATGTACATTAATGCACACAGTTTAGGCAATAAAATCCTGAAATTGGAGACGGAAATAAGGAACGCCGACCTAGACGTGGTGGCGATATCCGAGACTTGGTTCACGGATTCACATGGGTGGGATATCGCAATACCAGGATACAACTTACTTCGTCGAGACAGAGGGGGCAAATTAGGAGGAGGGGTAGCACTATACACTAAAGAGGACATCAAAGTTACCAGAATCGCAGATGTCAAGTACACCGGGGAATCCCTCTGGGTGAACCTGGCCAGGGGACATGACAAATGCCTATTTCTTGGTGTAGTAAACAGACCTCCAAGACAACAGGAAGACAAGGATATAGAATTAATCGAAGACATAGAGAACATCACTCTGCGTGGGGACACAGTATTGTTAGGGGACTTCAATATGCCTGATGCAGATTGGAACAAACTTTCCGCCACGACCAGCAGCAGCAGAAGGCTATTAACCTCCATAAAGGGAGCACGCCTCAAACAAATGGTATTGGAGCCCACTAGGGATCAGGCGATACTGGACCTGGTACTCACCAACGGAAAAGTGTCACAGAGGTTTGGGTGGGCGATACATTGGCCTCCAGTGACCACAACACGGTATGGTCAACCTCAAGAAAGGTTTCACTAGATCAAACACATCTACAAAGGTCCTCAACTTTAAGGGCACTAACTTCAAAAGCATGGGAGATTTTGTCCATCGGGCGCTGCAAAATCAAGCCGCAACAGATAATGTAGAGGTAATGTGGTCAACGCTGAAATCTACCCTACACGAAGCAACCAACCGCTATATAAAAATAGTAAGTAAACGGCGGAGAAACAATAAACCTCAGTGGTTCTCTGCGGAGATCTCGGACCTTGTAAAAAAGAAGAAAAGAGCATTTATCTCCTGCAAACAATCAGGAAAACGAGAGACTAAGGAGGACTATCTGGCCAAGTCTAAAGCTGTCAAAATAGCAGTCAGAGAGGCCAAACTCCGTATGGAAGAGAATCTGGCAAAGAACATTAAGAAGGGGGATAAATCCTTCTTCAGGTATATTAGTGACAGAAAAAGAAACACAGATGGGATAGTACGCCTTAGAAAACCAGACGGGAATTATGTGGAATAAGATCCCAATAAAGCCGAACTAATAAATGAATACTTCTGCACAGTCTTTACCTGCGAGGTGCCGGGGTCCGGTCCACAGTTGCAGTCAAGGGAAAGCTCGGAAGACCCGTTTCAAAATTTCGAGTTTATGCCCAGCAGCGTCTACTGTGAACTATCCAGACTCAAAGTGAACAAAGCCATGGGACCAGACAATCTACACCCCAGGGTGCTTAGGGAGTTGAGTGATGTACTGGTGGAACCATCATCTGCGCTCTTCAATCTTTCCCTAAGTACAGGAAGAGTTCCGTTGGACTGGAAAACAGCCAACATCATTCCACTCCACAAAAAGGGATGCAGGACGGAGGCTGCGAATTATAGACCGGTGAGTCTCACCTCGATAGTGAGTAAACTTATGGAAATACTAATCAAACACAAGTTAGATACGATCCTGAACGAGGAGAATCTGCGAGATCCCCATCAACATGGATTTACAAAGGGAAGGTCCTGCCAATCCAATCTAATCAGCTTCTTTGACTGGGTAACAAAAAAGCTGGATATGAGGGAGTCCCTGGACATCGTGTACTTGGACTTCAGTAAAGCTTTTGATAGCGTCCCACACCGCAGGTTATTGAACAAGATGAGTTTGATGGGATTAGGTGAAACATTAACTGCATGAGTTAAAGACTGCTTAGAGGTAGACTTCAGAGGGTGGTGGTGATCCAACGTCGGAGGTGATCATTGGAGTGCCGCAGGGCTCGGTCTTGGGCCCGATCCTATTTAACTTCTTCGAAAGCGACCTGGCTCAGGGGCTTCGAGGTAAAATTACATTATTTTCCGATGACGCCAAACTATGCAACATAGTGGGCAATAGCACAGTGCCAGACAGTATGACGCAGGACCTACTCTTACTGGAACATTGGTCCACGACTTGGCAACTAAGTTTCAATGCCAAAAAGTGTAAGGACATGCACCTTGGCAGCAGAAATCCGTGCAGATCTTACATCCTAAATGGTGAGACCTTAGCAAGGACTACAGCAGAACGAGACTTGGGTGTAATCATTAGTGAAGACATGAAGATGGCCAATCAAATGGAGAAAGCTTCATCCAAGGCTAGACAAATGATGGGTTGTATCCATAGAAGTTTTGTTAGCCGAAAGCGGGAAGTCATAATGCCATTGTACAGATCCATGGTGAGACTTCATCTGGAATATTGTGTACAATTCTGGAGGCCACATTACCAAAAAGATGTGCTGAGAGGTGAATCGGTTCAGCGAATGGCCACCAGGATGGTTTCGGGACTCAAGGATCTCCCGTATGAGGAACGGCTGGGAAAATTGCAGCTATACTCACTCGAGGAGCATAGAGAGAGGGGAGACATGATTGAGATGTTCAAATATGTCACAGGCCGTATCAGGGTGGAAGAAGATATCTTTTTTCTTAAAGGACCCATGGCAACAAGAGGACATCTGTTGAAAATCAGGGGTGGGAAACCTCATGGCGACACCAGGAAGTATTTCTTCACTGAAAGGGTGGTTGATCATTGGAATGATCTTCCACTGCAGGTAATCGAGGCAAGCAGCGTGCCAGATTTTAAGAAAAAATGGGATAAGCATGTGAGATATCTTCATGGAAGAAATTAGGGGGGTGAGTCATTGGAGTGGGTAGACTTGGTGGGCCATGGCCCTTTTCTGCCATCAGTTTCTATGTTTCTATTGGGAAGAATAATCCAAATCATAGTTACCAAATGCTAGGATCCACCTTGGGGGTTAGAACTCAAGAAAAAGATCTGGGTGTCATTGTAGACAATACACTGAAACCTTCTACCAAGTGTGCAGTGGCAGTCAAAAAACAAACAAACAAAATGCTAGGAATTATTAAAAAAGGGATGGCTAACATGAGTAAGAATGTTATAATGCCTCTGTTTCACTCCATGGTAAGACCTCACCTTGAATATTGCATTCAATTCTGGTTGCCTTATCTCAAGAAAGATGGAGTGGAACTAGAAAAGAGCAACTAAGATGATAAAGGGGATGGAACTCCTCTCACATGAGGAAAGACTAAAGAGGTTAGGGCTCTTCAGCTTGGAAAAGAGATGGCTGAGGGGAGATATGATTGATGTCTACAAAACTCTGAATGGTGTAGAATGGGTACAAGTGGATCAATATTTTACTGCAACAAGATTTACAAAGACTAGGGGGACACTTGTTGAAGTTAGAGAGTGTCACACCCACGCTCCTGAAATGCGCAGCGAGCCCACAGGAACGTGACAAAACCTCTGACCCAGTGTGTCCCTTGCTACTAAGGGACACTTCAGGACTTAATTCTGGCAAGGTAACTGCCTAATAGGGCATACAGGTAATGATCTCAAGTCAGAAATGGCAAAATTAATCACTTTATTCCGGCCACTGACCCAGTAAACCAAAAATACAGGCTTCAGCCTTGCAATTGCAGGAACAGTTTCATTCCATGAAATCATATAAGAAAGAAAACATTAAAATCAAAGTGCTCACGTTTGTCAGCAAGGGTTGCTGTGTAGTCCCCTGCTTCTGGGCTTAACAGTATAATATAACTTAGTCCTCTTCACCAGAGCAGACCCATTCTATGCTGGCAACGTTTTATCCCACAGTCCATTATTCAAAACACTGTCCTGGTCAAATGCAGGTATTATACACTCGTTTCCCTCTGAAACGTTGCTGCAGTAAACACACACAGCTGAGAGAGAGCAATGTAATTACCCATCTTGGCAACAAGCCAGGAAACCATGCACACGTTTGTTGGAAACAAACACTCCAATGCTTTCAGGTAAGATTTCAGAGTTCAGTTTTCAAGGAGAGGAGAAGACATACTCTGAATGGAACTAGGGAAAGAGAGAGGCCAATGTATAGAGGTGGAAATGGGGAGAGGATAGATACTGGATAGAAGGGCCACAGAAAGAGGGCAGATGGATGAAACTGGAAAGAAGAGAGGGGCCAGTCTCTGGATGGAATGGGGGAGGGGAGAGAGAGAGGAGCCAGATGCTAGATGGAAGGGAGCAGAGAAAGAGGGCAGATGCTGGATGGAAAGGAGGAGAGATAGAGGAGCAGGCGCTGGATTCGGAGGAGCAAAGGAAAAGGAAAGATGGAGAGTGGGAGCAGAGAAAGGGCAGATGCTATATGGAGAAGGGAGCAGAAAAAGAGAGCACACTCTGGAAGGAAGTGGGAGAGAGAGAGGACAAATGCCTGATGGGGGAAGAAAGAGGATAGAGTTGGTGAGAGGAAGTGAAAAGATGGTAAGGCACTAAACATGTCGTGGGAGGTAGAGAGGAGTGCTGGAGACCATGGAGAAGGGTTCAAAGGTAGGGAAGGATGCTGGATGCTATGGGTGGTGGTGACTATGGGATGGTAGTTAAAGAAAAGGAAGATGCTGGAGCTGGGGCAAAGCATGGGTGGGGTTGGAGATGGAACTTGGCCCACTCCAAAGAAAAAGGATTCTTGCTAAATAGCTAAGAAGAAGAAAAAAAATAAATAAATAAATTGAATCAGGTTGAGCAGACTGGATGGACCATTCGGGTCTTTATCTGCCGTCATCTACTATGCTACTATGCCCCTGCCAGCCATTAAAAAAAAAAACTCTCTTCCCAAACAAACATACAGTTTAACTAGAAGCTCAAAGACTGAAGGCAGCAAACAAAACTCTTATGCTTCATTGTATTTCCATAGCTATTGGACAGGACTCAGTTCCTACCGGGCTTTCCTGAACATCCATGACTTCTCCCTGATCCTGCTCCCAAAGCTCAGAGGAAGAAGACAGCTCCTCTGCATCAGTCATTAGCCAATCTGTATCACTAGCCAACGCTGGCTGGGAAGAGAGGAACTTACTCTCCTCTCCTGATTGCCTCTCTCCTGGTTGCCTCTCTTCTGTTTGCTTCATTTCCCTTCCTGTTCTGAGGAGACATGTTTTATCCTGTGGAGAGCCACTCCCCCTCTGACTGAGTGGGGGAAGGGCTTTCCCCAAACTAGCCTGCTCCCTATGATTACTGGCAGAGATCTTTCTAGCCCTAGTTCTACCAGGCACAGGCTGCTCAAAAGGTAGCAAACCTCTAAGGAACAGGTTTAAACTGGGTTCAGCTTTCCTGCCTATCCCTTTCCTGCCATGCGCCTTCTGACTCCATCTCACTATCTAAGCAGTAGTCAGCTAGCTCTGTCAATTGGCATGCCACCTGATCAGCTCTCTTACGTCTAGGCTCAGTGTGTTTTCTCTTTATTTCTGGGACAAAACCCGGACGGATTCGGGTTTGTTAAAGACAAGACCCGAAACGGACTTGGGTTTGTCACAAGAATAATACTTTTAAAACCAATAGGAAGAAATATTTGTTCACTCAGAGAATAGTTTGTTTGTTTTTCAGTTCAACAAGTTTTATTATTTTAATAGTAAGATACAGAAAACCAAGTGCACAACAGAAGGCATAGAGACAAATAAAACCACCACATCTGATAGTATATTACATACAGAATACAAGAATGATATGAGCTTCATACACAATATGTGAAAAGTATAACAATAAGTAGTACTCGACAAGATTGTTCAAGAGATGCAATCTATATAGTGCTATTAATACCAAAGAACAGTTAAGCTCTGGAATGCATTGCCAGAGGATGTGGTAAGAGTGGTTAATGTAGCTGGTTTATTAAAAAGGTTTAGACAAATTACTGGAGGAAAAATCCATAGTCTGTTGTTGTGACAGACATAGGGGAAGCCATTGCTTTCCCTGGACTGGTGGCATGGAATGCTGCTACTAATTAGGATTTTGCCAGGTACTTGTGACTTGGATGGACTCCATGAAACGGGATACTGGGCTAGATGGATAATTGGTTTGACCCAGTAAGGCTATTCTTACGTTATTTTCTTAAATACTCCTGGGTTTTTTTTTCACCTTTGTTGAAACCTTTCTATCAGGATTCCCTAAATGTCCTGTTTTTGAGAGTATCTTTCAAGGATACCTCACTCCGAATCATGCGTTCTTGAGCAACTGTTGGCTTCCTCCCTACCTCCTACCCTCGTGTTCTAGTTCCTGTATTTCCTTTTTCTGTTGTATGGATTTGTTTTCCAGTTAACTGTTAATAGTTGTCCATTGCATTGTTTGTTTTTGTTCACTTTATAGTTCAGCTGTTAAAGTATAATTTTAAAAGAATATGCAATATTACAATCAATAAACAAATACAATAATTACTATTGTCTAAGAAGTGAAGAAATAAAAATAAAACTCTCATAAATAGTAACATTTAAGTTTCAATATATGTTTAAACCCCAATCAATCAACTTAACCACCAAGAAAAGTACAGGAAAAGTTAAATCATAACATATGACTACCTGTCTACTTCATTTCCCTAGTAAAAAATGATTCCAGTTGCAATGGATGAAAACATATATATCTATTCCACTGATCAGTAATAACATACTTGCAAGGAAACATAAGAAAATGAAGTTGCACCCAACCGTAACACTTTAGAATTCAGAGTTAAACCCTGTTTCCAATGCACCTGTGTAGCTCTGGGTACATCAAGAAAAACGTTAACTTTTTGACCATAAAAAATTGCATCCTTCTGTTGAGAAATAAAAAAAGTTTTAATAGAGCTATTTTAACTTCCTCTTTAACAAAAGAAACCAGAAGGGTGGCTCTAGTTGAAATAATATTGTGAGATGTTTCTAAAAAGGTTGTTAAATCAACTGATGCTCCATACACCAGCTCCCCTCTTTCCTCATTATCTCCGGAAAAGATTTTAGCAGAAAAAATATAATACATATTAGAAATCAAAATAGAATCAGCCTCAGGCAACTCCAAGACTTCCTTTAAATATTTATTAAACTGCTCCTTAGGGGCTAGCAAATGAAATTTAGGAAAATTTAGGCGTTTTAGATACCTTGCTAGATATGAATTTTCTAAAAGCTCATCCTGCCTTTGCAGGGACAAGCTATCCTTAATAAATGAAACCATTAATAGACTGTGCAGCTGAGACAATGTTCTCCAAAATCCCCAAAGAAAATTCTAAATTAGCCAGCCTAGAGTCTTATTCTGCAAGCGTTTTCACAGTCTGAGTCTGCTGAGAAAATTGAGCATCTTGGGGAAGAAACTGTTGAATCATAGTTGTAATACAAGAGTCCAAACATTCTTCAAGGAAACATCCACTTGAGAGTCTTCACTAGGAATGTTCTGTCCTCCTCCTAATCCAGACAATGTTTCAAGAACTGATGGTAAGGGAACCAACTCCTTTGGTGAGTGCACAAAATGAGCAGACGGGTGTGGGGAGGGGAAAGCCTGCTGTATCTTTGGAACAGATGTATTAACCTCAGTATTAGCAAACTGGGATGATAAAAGAGGGGTCCTGTCAACAGGGCTCAAAAAAGCTTTTGATATAGAGGAAAGTGAACTAGAAATATCGAGCACATTAATTACTTGTGAAGCAGACACAAAAGGTGATTTTATAAACAGCACCTAAGTTAGTCACCATTAGCCACCCTAATCACAGATGCCTAGTGATGCCTAACAAAAATTTGTGTGCAGCTCAATTGATTTTTAATTGCTTAAATGGCATGATAATTCACCACGCCATTAAAAACCGATTAAAAACTTTTTTAAATTGACAATTGAGGTTAAGCGTGGGTATCAGTACAATGCCTAGTCATGCTTAAGTCGAGACTCCCTCTGATGCCTAATGGCACCTACATGAAAAATAAGAACATAAGAATAGCCTTACTGGATCAGACCAATGGTCCATCTAGCCCAGGGGTCTCAAAGTCCCTCCTTGAGGGCCACAATCTAGTCGGGTTTACAGGATTTCCCCAATGAATATGCATGAGATCTATGTGCATGCACTGCTTTCAATGCATATTCATGGGGGAAATCCTGAAAACCCGACTGGATTGGGGGCCTCAAGGAGGGACTTTGAGATCCCTAATCTAGCCCATTATCCTATCTTCACGGAGGCCAATCCAAGTCACAAGTACCTGGCAAAAACCCAAATAGTAACAGCATTCCATGCCACTGATCCAGGCCAAGCAGTGGCTTCTCTCGTGTCTGTCTCAACAGTAATTTATAGACTTTTCCTCCAGGAACTTCTCCAAGCTTTAAATTTTCATGAACTTAAAAAAAAAAAAAATGCTGCATCCTCTGGCAATGCATTCCAGAGCTTAACTATTCTCTGAGTGGAAAAAAATATTTCCTCTTATTGGTTTTAAAAGTATTACTCTGAAACTTCATCGAGTATCCCCTAGTCTTTGTAAAAAATTGATTCATTTGTACCCGTTCTTCACTACTTAGAATTATGTAGACTTCAATCATATCTCACCTCAGCCGTCTCTTTTCCAAGCTGAAGAGCCCTAATCTCTTTAGTCATTCCTCATATGAGAGGAGTTCCATCCACTTTATCATCTTGGTCGCTCTTCTTTGAATCTTTTCTAGTGCCGCTATATCTTTTTTGAGATAAGGAAACCAGAACTAAATGCAATACTCAAGATGCAGTTGGCATTGTAGCATTGAGAGGCATTATAGCATTCTTTGTCTTGTTTACCATCCCTTTTCAAATAATTAGTGGCATCTTGTTTACTTTCTTGGCTGCCATCGCACTTTGGGCAGAAGGTTTCAGCATATTGTCCACCATGACACCCAGATCTTTTTCTTGAGCACTGACTCCCAAGGTGGACTCTAGTATCCGGTAACTATGATTGGGATTATTCTTCCCAATGTGTATAATTTTGATTTTGTCCACATTAAATTTCATCTGCCATTTGGACGCCTAGTCTTCCAATTTCATAAGGTCTGCCTACAGTTTTTCATAATCTGCATGCGTTTTAACAACTTTGAACAGTTTAGTGTCATCTGTAAATTAAAATCACCTCACTTGTAGTTCCAATTTCCAGATAATTATATATATATATCTTTATTCATTTTTAAACTTATAAGTGTGATAATAAGTAAACACATTTTAACATTGAATATATCACTTAGTATTCAGCAATAATACAATCATATAGTCTTATCTCCCTCCCTTCCCACCCTTTTATAACAAGTAATTAAAATACTTTATATACAATGTTATGCTAAAGTTTCCCCCTCCCTTCCCTGAAAATTGAACTTGTAAAATTCAAGGGAAAAATGCCATCTATTCATTATAATATTTTGTAAACAGATAATTTATAAATAAATAGGCATGGCTAGGGGCAGAAAATAGGTGTGGTAAACTTAGGCATCACTTGGCGTGTGAGTTAGGTACTGGTGACTACCTCTATTACGCCTAATAATGCCAAAGTTCACCTAGCCACTGCTAGGCATGATTCTATAAAGGATGCCTTACGGTTGATTGACAAATGTGCAGTGTGGCGTCTAGACCAGGGGTGCCTGCACTTTTTGGGCTTGCGAGCTACTTTAAAAATAACCAAGTCAAAATGATCTACTAACAATAAAATTTTAAAAAAACACAAAGCACACTGTACGCACAGAAAATATTAATTATCATTCCTATTCTGGGTTTTTTCAAAGAGGTCAAAGCAGATGACTCTATGCACTGTCACCTCAGTAACAGCCATACAAAAATAGACAAATATACCCCCTTCCTTTTTACTAAACCACAATAGCAGTTTTTAGCACAGGGAGCTGCGCTGAATACACAGCGCTGCTCTCACTCCCTGCGCTAAAAAACGCTATTGCGGTTTAGTAAAAGGGGGCCATAGTGCAAAATATAGACAGCAGATATAAATTCAGACACATTTTGATCACTAAATTTAAAATAAAATAATTTTTCCTACCTTTGTTGTCTGGTGATTTCATGAGTCTCTGGTTGCACTTTCTTCTTCTGACTGTGCATCCAGTCTTTCTTCCCTTCTTTAAGCCTGTATGCTTCCTCTCCTCCAGATCTCATTCTCTCCCCCAACTTTTTCTTCCTCTCTCCCTGCCCTTTCTTTCTCCCTGCCTCCCTTTCTTTTTTTCTCTCTTCATACCCCCTTTCTTTTTTTCTGTTTCCCTTCTTTCCTTCTGTCTCCCTGCCTGCCCCCCTTCTTTCTTTCTCCCTGCCCTTCCCCCAAGCCACTGCCGCCGCCATCGGGGAACAGGCCCCCAAGCCGCTGCCGCCATCGGGTAACAGGCCCCAAAGCCACCGCCGCCCCAAGCTCTACCTGCTTTCCTGCATTGGGCCGACCAGCATTCCTCTCCCCGACGTCAATTCTGCCGTCGGAGAGGAAGTTCCGGCCCAGCCAGGCAGCGATTGGCTGGCCCAAACTTCTCCAATGGCAGAATTGATATCGGGGAGAGGAAGGCTGATCAGCCCGGTAGATGCCAAGGCAAAGTGAGTCTATCACGGAGCCCGGGATGGGATCCGCGATTGACTCACTTTGCCTTGACGATCTACCGGTAGATCGCGATCGACCTAATGGGCACCCCGGGTCTAGATGTTAGGCACTATTTATAGAAACATGCCCAACAGCTGAGACATACCCTCTGGAATTAACTTTTCTTTTCCGCATTATTGATAAATTATTCTGGGTCTCATAAATTTCAAAAATAGGATGAAGAGATTTGTATATATGTAATAACCCAAACAATGATCTCTATGCAGCATCAGCAGCCATTAATGAGAGAGGAAAAGGATTCAGCAAAACCACAGACAATCCAAAAGGATAAACAAATCTGTTTCAAAAGGGGTTCATCGTCTTTCATCAATCCTATAAAACCTCTCCCTCAAAATGGCCAATGTTACAAAATTTAATTTGAGATGTTTTGCTACACAGCCGGTTAGGTCTCAAAGTTCGCAGCAAACAAACAAAATGGAAAAATCAACTTCTGATTCAGAAACTACATTCAAACAGTCTTTTCTAACTCAGCCTTATGGTTCTTTTCCTAACTTGTGCAAGTAGTTTAAGAGAGCTCTAGTGGCGTACCAAGGGGGTGACGATCCACTCCAGATGCAGCCTTAGGGGGGGGTGCACAGCCAGCCAGGTCCAGAAAATTCTACCGGGCTGATCAGCCTGCCTATTCCGACGTCAATTCTGCTGTCGGAGAGGAATTTTGGGCCAGCCAATTGCTGCCTAGCTGGGCGGAACTTCCTTTCCGATGGCAGAATTGACGTCGGGGAGAGGAATGCTGGACGGCCTGATGCAGGGAAAGAGAGCATTGGGTGGCAGTGGCTTTGGGGCATGTTACCCGATGGTGGTGGCAATGGCTTGGGGGAGGGCATGGAGAAAGAAAGAAAGGGGGCAGGCAGGGAGACAGAAGGAAAGAAGGGAAACAGAGAAAAAGAAAGGGGGCATGAAGAGAGAAAAAAGAAAGGGAGGCAGAGAGAAAGAAAGGGCAGGGAGAGAGGAAGAAAAAGTTGGGGGAAGGAATGAAGTCTGGAGGAGAGGAAGCATACAGGCTGAAAGAAGGGAAGAAAGAATTGATGCACAGTCAGAAGAAGAAAGTGCAACCAGAGACTCATGAAATCACCAGACAGCAAGGTAGGAAAAATTATTTTATTTTAAATTTAGTGATCAAAATGTGTCTGAATTTATATCTGCTGTCTATATTTTGCTCTATGGTCCCCCTTTTACTAAACCACAATAGCGGTTTTTAGCGCAGGGAGCCTATGATCGTCGAGAGCAGCCCTGGGCATTCAGCGCAGCTCCCTGCACTAAAAACTGCTATTGTGCTTTAGTAAAAAGGGAGGGGGTGTATTTGTCTATTTTTGTATGGTTACTGAGGTGACAGTGCATAGAATCATCTGCCTTGACCTCTTTGAAAAAACCCCAGAATAGGAATGATAATTAACATTTTCTCAGCGTACAGTGTGCTTTGTGTTTTTTATTTTATTTTATTGTTGATAGATCATTTTGACTTGGTCATTTTAAAAGTAGTTCGCAAGCCCAACAAGTGTGGGCATCCCTGAGCTAGAGCGTTGAAGCTGCGTGTTTCTGCTGTAAAGGTCATCTCTGATGCAACCGGAAGTTGCATCGGAGACGATCTTTATAGGAGCCATATGCAACTACAACGCTCTGGCTGCTGTAAGAATGCCTTTCATATATCTTCTATTAGCAGTTACAAATACCCTGGATTCTTTTTATTAATCTGGTTGTATGTAAATGATTGTAGACATAGACTTTTTCTACACCATTGTGTCTTATTCAGATTTTGTGTGTTTGAACTGCTTTCTGTAAATTTCTTATAATATTCAATAAAAACTAATGAACCTAAAAAATATTAAAAAAAAAAAAAAAAAAAAGAAGGCAGTTTAGACATCGACGGCCACAGGGCAGGGAGGTTTGTCGGACTGGGCCTGTTGTCCAGGCTAGGGGAAGGGAGGGGGAGAAAGCGCCACGAAGGTAAGGGGCTGGGAGGGAGAGAGGGAGAAAAGGTGGGGTGGAGAGGAAAACAGGGTAAAACAGAGGGGGAGATGGACGCTGAAAGCACATGGGGAAGACAGAGGGGGGAGAAGGATGCTGAAAGCACATGGGGAAGACAGAGTGGGGAGAAGATGCTGAAGGGAAATGAGGAACAGAGAATGGGGAGAAGATGCTGAAGGGAAATGAGGAACAGAGAATGGGGAGAAGATGCTGAAAGGAAATGAGGAACAGAGAGTAGGGAGAAGATGCTATAGGAAAATGAGGAAGAGAGAGTGGGGAGAAGACGCTGGCAGGGAAGAAGACAGAGATGCCAGACTATAGGAGGAGCGAAGGGAAGAAGATGGGTGGCAGACCAATTTGGAAGGAGGGAGAAAGGGAGAGGCACAGTAACAGAGCAAATGGAAGATGCAGAGAGAAGAGAGACAGTGGATGGAAGGAAGAGAGTAACAAGAAGATGAGGAAAGCAGATACCAGAGAAGACAAAGGTGGAACAAAAATTTTCTATTTATTTATTGCTTTAGGAGATATGTGTCACTGTTGCTGTGGTGTTGCATTGTATACAGAGTCCAGCTTCTTGCTGGTTCAATTTAACCTTTGTCTATGTATTTCTATTTTATCCCCCCTTTTACAAAACTATGGAACATTTTTTAGCACCAGCCGTGGTGGTAGCAGCTCGGATGCTCAGAATTCTATGAGCGTCAGAGCTGTTATCACCGTGGCTAAAATCCAGGGGAGGGGTTAGTTTGTGATGACATATTCCATACTAGGCGAAGGTGTTTTCTGTGTTCTGTGTGTTCGAAAGACATGGTTTTCTGTTAGGATTGATGGTGTAGGATTGATCTGTACTAGTCTGGCTCGTTTAGTTTTACAATAATAATAATAATAACAACTTTATTTTTGTATACCGCAATATCACAAACAGTTCAGAGTGGGTTACAATGTAAGAGACTGTACATATACAGCGAAGATACAATGTAAGGGAATGTACTATGCAGTTGAGAGCAAATTACAATGCAGGGACTGTACATATTTAGCATAGGTGTTAGTACTGCGGAAAGCAAAGCAGAATTACAGTGCAGGAGTCTGTACATCTACAGCAGCGATATTTATACAGTGAAAGAAACGGTAAGAGAGAGATCGAGGGAGGAGAGGTGGAAGGGTTTGGTTATTTGGAGGGGAGGGGTTCGAGAAATTTATCATAGAGGTAAGATTTGAGAGATTTCCTGAAGTATGAGTAAGATGGGGCAGATGAGATTAGGGTGGTCAGGCAATCTGTCCATCTGCCAGCTTGGAATGAGAGAGTTCTATTAAGGAATCTTTTGTAGGTGCATCCCTTTAGGGATGGGTAGGTAAACAGATAGGCATTGCGTGTGTGAGTGGTACCTGGGAACGCAAAGTGGTGAGAGAGATATATCGGGGACAAGCCAGTTAGGGTTTTGAAGCAGAGGCAGGCGAATTTGAAGATGATTCTTGCTTCTAATGGCAACCAGTGAAGTTTTCTGTAGTAAGGGCTGATATGGTCTGATTTTTTGAGGCCATAGATTAGGCGGACGGCGGTGTTTTGAATGAGTCTTAGATGTTTGATGGTTTTCTTGTAGGAGCCCAAATATATAATATTACAGTAATCCAGGGTGCTTAAGATTAGGGATTGGACCAGCAGTCTGAAGGAGAGGAAGTCAAAGTAATGTTTGATGGTGCGGAGTTTCCAGAGGGTATGAAAACATTTTTTGACCTGGGCATTGGTGTGGTATTCGAAGGTCAAGCAGCAGTCTAGGATGACTCCAAGGATTTTGATGGTGGGATTAATAGGGTAAGTTAGACCGTTGAATTGTAGGGTGGTGGTCGTTAATTTGTGGTTGGGACTTGCAAGGAAGAGTTTAGTCTTTTCTGGATTTAGTTTCAGTTTGGACCGAGTTGTCCAGTGTTCAACCATAGTGAGTACTGATGAGATGTGCTGTTCTGTTTCTTGTGATAATGAGGAGATGGGGATGAAAACTGTAATGTCATCTGCATAAATGTAGGATTTCAGTTTTCGGCCTGACAACATGTGTCCCAGTGATGCCATGTAGATATTGAATAGGGAACGTGATGGGGAGAGCCTTGTGGTACTCCACAGGGGTTGGACCAGGTATGGGAGTAGGCTCCCTCATTGTGTACTTGGTAGGTGCGGTTTTTTAGGAAGCCTGTGAGCCAGGTGTATTGATGTTGTACTGATCACTGCAGTATGTAAGATGCTGCCTTTTCCTAGGTACTCATGTGTGACATGTGGCTTGTTACTAAAAATCATATTTTTTGTACAGATGGGGGGTGCCAAAAAATGATGGGCCCCGGGTGTCACATATGCTAGGTACGCCACTGGAGAGCTCTGTCCCTTTTGTGCAAAAACAAAACTTAGAAAAAAGATAGTCTTTACATTCAGACTAGAGCAATAATGGCTACAAACTTCTGTTCTGATCACAGTCTTTAAGCTTTAAAAGTTTCTCCTGTATCAATGCATACTCTTTGCAATAACAAATACAAATAATGGCATTCTCTAAATTAACTGATTTCCATAGCTTCTAACAGCTCACCTTGTGGAGTCAGCTTCTCTGGAACTTCCATCTGCTTCTCCTGGCTTCAGAGCTCTGCTTGGGACAGCTGGACAGGTTCATCAGCCTCTGCCATTTCTATATCACTTGCCACAAAAGAGACAATGTCCAAACACAGAACAGTCTTTCCCCATTAGTCGATGGGATGCAAGACAACTAGGAATTCTCTTCTTCGCTTCTTTGCTTCCTTTCTCCTCCAAATGTTCAGTTAAACTTTACAAGTTCAGACCTGAACTCCTGCAGTTTAGTTTTTTATTTGTTTGGGTTTTTTTTTTTTTTTGCAGCTTCTCTCCTCATGCACAGGTGACATATATGGGCCAATCAGGACCTGACCACTAGGTGATTGTCGGACACCCAGAAGAATAGTAAATAGACTTGTTGATAAATCCTCTGGTCGGACAGAAAGGCCTGCCAAGATGATAACAGAACAAGATGGAGTTCACAGCAATGCCTGTGAAGCTCGCTCCTCCAAATATTCACTGTAACAAGTGATGCTGACCAGAAGTAGATGACTTTGGCTGTGAACACACAGCATGTAAACAATTAAAAGGCAGGGTTTGTAATGTCTTTGGAGAAAAATATGATTCATGGCCTAAGCAAGGCCTAAAGCTTCCAAAAGGTAAGCAGGGATAATTCTACACCCCCAAATCTGATAACCTAGTACCTAAAGAGTAGGGTTACCATATGGCTCCAGAAAAATGAGGATGGATTGAGACATCCAGGTTTTACTTCCATTGCTTTCAATGGAAATAAAATCCAGATATCTCAATCAGTCTTCTTTTTTCTGGAGCTGTATGGTAATCCTATCAAAGAGGACAAATAAATATTATAAATCAAAAGGGAAAGGGGTGCTCCAAGATTGAGAAAGTGTATTGTCAAATAATACCTGGTAAGAACAAGAAATCAAGAAACCATTGAAAAATACAGCCAGTGATTCCCATGGAATCCAAGCATTGAAGTAATTTGCTATGATCAAGGTCAAAGGCACAGCTAAGATCAAACTGTAAGATTAAAGCCCCCAATCCCCTACTAAAGAGTGCATATATGTGGTCAAGTAGAGATGCCAGCATTGTTTTCGTACTATGTAAAGGTTTGAAACCAAATTGTGAACTGTGCAGTAGATCAAATTGTTCCACATAATTTGTTAATTGAAGAGAAATCAGACCTTCCAAAAGTTAAATTAAAAAAGGAATGGAGGCTATTTTAGAGAATGACATGGTGACAAAATTCATCACCGTTCCCGTTCCCGCAGATAACCGCGGTAAACAATCTTCATGTCATTCTTTAAGGCGAGAGGGAAGAATCAGAGTATGAATGGCCACCACCACTGACCTTCAAGCTTTGCTTTGAAGAATGCTGGTGTAGAAGGACTGAGGTTGAAATAGACACTAGAAAATGACATAGGATTATTTCCCGCGGTTATCCGCGGAGGCGGGAACGGTGATGAATTTTGTCACCGTGTCATTCTCTACTGGGTCAGACCATAGAAACATAGAAACATAGAAGATGACGGCAGAAAAGGGCTACAGCCCATCAAGTCTGCCCACTCTGCTTACCCACCCCCTGTCTATGCCCTAATGACCCAATTTTCTTATCTTGACCCTCGTAGGGATCCCACTGGGTATCCCATTTATTCTTAAAGTCTGGCTTGCTGTCTGTCTCGATCACCTGCACTGGAAGCTTGTTCCAATGATCAACCACTCTCTCTGTGAAGAAATACTTTCTGGTGTCGCCATGAAATTTTCCGCCCCTGAGTTTGAGCGGGTGCCCTCTTGTGGCCGAGGGTCCATCAAGCTCGGTAGCCCATTCTCACAGTGGCCAATCCAGGTCACTAGTACCTGGCCATAACTCAAAGAGTAGAACAATCCATGCTACTGATCCAGGGCAAGTTGTAAGCTGAGTAGAAGTTAATGTTCTTGATCTGTGGAGGAACTGACTTCTGGGGACCCATATAATACTTGGGGACACTAACCTAACAATACAGAGCCCTGCATCTGACTGAGCATTTTCAGTATGCTAGTATTCTATAACAGAAAGTAGGTGCCTACTTTTCTCTATAGAACAGGCTTAAAATAGGTGTCATAACCAATGCCTATAGTGGGCTACTTATAGAATTATTTTCCACATGTATAAGTGGTACCACTTGCACATGCAAATGGAACATTTTGGATTAAGTAATTGTCTTCCTAATCAAACAGTTTGCAATTGGAGGTTGCTTCAAATACTAGGGAGGTAAGTAAAATCCCCCTCCGAAGCTGTTCTGCAATCCATAGGTTTCCCGAGAATTATGAGAGTGAGAACAGGTGTATGTGCCAACATGGAAATTTGAGCTATATGTTTATTGCCATTCAAAAATATAAAATGCATGTGTATTGTAAAAGTCTGTCCAAACTATGTCCAGAGCACACTTTTACATTTCTGTATCCTGAGCATATGCCTGAGTAGTCCATGTTTTAAAATTGGTGCTTATAGAAATATGGCAATTTACAAGTGTTAATGTTTTTTGCAAAAACTAATGGCACATAAGCCTTCCAAAACTGCCTCTATAGGTCTCTGTTTTACTCAAAGTTAACATTAATTAGTGTACAGAAGAGCTCATCTGTTTAACTAGACCTGACACACTTTAATTACCACTATCAAAGAGCTTTCCACTTATTCCCCATTACATCAACTCCTGCTAACAGGAAAATTAGAATTTCCTTAAACCGACATATCAGCTTAACACATTGGTGCACTGTCATTGCATTTCCTCATGAGAAACCAGATCTACTTTATAATCCATAACTCCCAAGGTTTGCTTTGGAAGGATTCCTATGTATTTCTGAAGACATTTTTGTATAAAGCTGGATAATTTCAAAAGGAACTCTAAATACAAAGTGCTTTCTCAGACATGCAATGCAAATCATTAAAAATTAAAAGGTAGCTATCGATGGCTTAGTTAGAACATCGGAGGCTTTTGAGCAAATTTATTGTGGCCTCCCCCTATATAATAATCTATATATCTTCTCCCTCCTATCTCAAATAGGCTGCGGACAGTGGTTTCTATATGCTGCCAGTGGCAGAACTAGAAGCCTTCCCTCTCTCACAAAACACATCAGAGGGAAGGCTTCTGGATCATCCACGGGCAGCGTATAGAAACCTCTGCCCTTGACCTTTTCTCAATAGCAAGTGTGACTGCATTGAATTAGGCAAGTCTATCTGACTACATGCCTTAGCTGGACAGCTGATGAAAATCAGCTGTGACCAGCTATGTTGCCTAACATAGCCAATCACTGGGCTGGCTGGGCTGGATATCTCTTGCTGAATGTCAGTGGATAGCCAGCCAAACAGGACTTCGCCGGCTGGGAGCCATTCCCAGCCAGCTAAATCTCGTGGAATATTGGGGTTATGACTTTGAAGCAAGAATACTATTTAAATTCTACTGCATATTATTTAAATCCATAAATGTTGACAGCCCAGCCTACTTGAACAACGGCTTAATCCAAACTACCACAACCAGCCACAGGAGAACCCAGACACCACAACCAGACACAGGAGAACCCAGACACCATTCACATACCCTCCAATCAGAGACATCAAATGAAAAAAAAAAACTGTACGATGGCCTACTAGCCACACAGGCAGCAAAACTAGACCACCAACTCTCCAATCTACTAATCGCGACCCCAGACTACAAAACTTTCAGAAAAGAAATAAAACCCTGCTATTTATGTATGAAACATTTCAATCCTCTGAAGCAACCTGCTCTACTCTGTAACACCTCTGGACATGTCCAGAAATCCTCTTTTCTGTAATTCTGAAATCCTCTTCTGTAATCCGCCTTGAACCACAAGGTAATGGCGGAATAAAAATCACTAATGTAATGTAATAACTGATCCATTTAGAACCATACTTGATATTTGTGCATTTTGACTTAGGTGGATAAATTATCTGCTGAGAGACTAAATATGATCACCGCTTACCTGTGTTTCAAGAGATAATGTGGTGTCTAAATGAACACCGATGATCTTTGTCCTCAGATTGAGTTCCATTTACGATTACCGTCTGTTGCTTCCTAACCTAGTCACTTTAGGATCCATACCACGAGCACTCTGTTTATTTATAAATTTTCCATGCAGAACTATGTCAAAGCTTTTGCTAAAGTCTAAATGCACCACTCCAGTGGTCTCCTTCGATCCACTTTATAAAATAGTCATGTATTCAAGGCCCAAATTAAGTGCACATGTAGTTCTAAGTCAGTGCATGTTCATGTATGCCTCGTGTGCTGTTATTGCAGGTGCAGGGACATTTCCAAAATGGCATGCTGGGTGAAAAAAGTTAATTTTAAAGACAAGGACATCCTTCTCCTGGCCAGGTTCTTCTAAGGATGGCTGTTTCAAGTCTCTGGATAGAGAAGGGACTCAGCCAGAATGTGCAAGACCTGAGAAAAGCCAAGTGGATTATTAGTGATGGGCTGTCATTTGAAATAAATGTCATCGTCCAACAATAGAGGGCCCTCTTCTTAAAAAGTGCACACTATCTCCTAGATTCTATATATGGAACCAGGAATTGCATGCCAAATCTGTGTGCATGCCCAAGATGCGTGTGCAAATTGAGTAACAGGCCAATAAACATCAATAATTGAATGCTAATAACCAATTATTTATGTTAATGCATTTTCACATATATAACCCGTGGTTTATACATGATTTTACTTTTTTTTTTTCAAGAGGTGTGGGATATACACAAATGCAGGTTATACATGAATTCATTTACAAATTGGTGCTTTCCAATAGGAGTAATATAGAATTTTACTGTTTATTGCAATAAATGCAACACGGGTGCAACGTATATATGAATATACTTACAAAATTGTCTTTTTTTCTGCAGGGTATACATTAGTGAAAATACGGTAATTGGCAATCATTAAAATTTGCATGCATCTAGCTGTCTTCATACAATAGATCTTCCCAACCCGGTTCTAGACATAGCAGCAGAGAGAACCTGGAGCTAACGCCTAATCAATGAAAACAAATCAAAATCAACATCTGATATTAAATGTGAAGGGCAGGTCCTCAGTTTTTACAGCTTGCCTCGGGAATCCTCCCTCAAAGCACTGCTAACCACAATAGTACACCCATAAGGGGATCACCCTTGAGACATTCCCGGACCTTGCCTCAATATGAAAAATCAATGTGAAAACTAATAGTGCATGATGATAAAGGTGCTTGAAAAGGTTTGTTCCGCTGCCAGAATTCTTGCCTATGCCGCAAATGGCAACAAAATCAAAAGTCATAACTTTGCTGGATTTTAAGCATATTAGAGCGCAGTACTTATCTGTTTGGATGCAATCAAAAGTGTACCATAAATGATTTCACGTGCTGCAGAAATCCAAATAATCCGCGTGCTGTATAAGTCCAACAGGGCTCTGAACTAGGTGTTTAACTTCTTGCACCATTTATAGAATAAGGGCCTAAAGCCTCTAAGTATAAAACGGGCTTTAGAATTTAGTGAATGATATTTCTCTCAGAGCACATTAAAGGTGCATTAAGCTCTAACGCTGCTTGATGAATTCTCCCCTTAAATCATCTTAATAGACAGCATAGGGTGTGAATGGAGATGGAACATATAGATAGATAAGACAGTAGTAAGTGACTAGTCTAGGAAAGATTACATATAAAATCAGAAAAGATGCAAGAAAATGTATAATCAAGCCTTGCTACAGTATATGCAATTGTTGTTAGTCCTTGTATGTGTGACTTGTTAGTTGATTCTTCCATTAAAGGTTTAGAAGAAGAGCCAAATTTTTGTTTGCTTCCTGTAATAGTGGTAGTCTTGCATTAATCCAGGGATGAGCAACCATACGTGCAAACTTCTCAGAACCCGAATGTGCCCAACTCTATGCTTTTGTTCTATTCTGCATAGACTATTGTAACACACTACTAGTGGGCCTGCCTACCAAAACTCTCTCTTGCCTCCAAAGGGTGCAAAATGCTACAATCCACCTTCTGAAAAACCTAGGCATCTGTGATCATGTTACCCCTGCATTAGCTTCCATGCACTGGCTGCCCTTTCTAAAACACTGCGCCTTCAAGGTCCTGGTCCTCGCTTTCAAAACCTTCCATGAAACGATTCTGTACTATATGAAAACTAAACTACAAATCTACTTCCCAAAGCGACCGCTGAGGTCGCAAGGAGAAAAATGACTGACCATACCTCCTGGCCGCTCCCTCAAAACTGCAACAGCCCGCAAACGTTCCTACTCATATTTCATACCCAAACTATGGTACACCATGCCCCCATCTGTTAGATCACTAGATTGACTCTGGAACTTCAGGAAGGCCATGAAAACCTTCCTCTTTACAAACCCAGCGCCTTAAAGTCATTCATCCAGAAATGTCATTCAGTCAACGCACCTATGCCACCTAATCTCACCAGAAGCTACTTAGTGCTTATGTTTTATTGTCATGTCTATATTGTAATTTATGTAAATTATGTCATCTATGTCTTGTCTCAATTATTATGGATGTACTTTGTAACCCTTTGGGAGGATGGGCTAAAAAATTGAATAAATAAATATATCAAGCACTATACAAATGTCAGTGCTATCCTTGGCGGGTTGCAACATTATAGATTGTCAGAACAAGAAATGCACAGAGTTCCATACGAGTAGACCATCTGTGATAAATAAGTAAATATTTAACTAAAAATGATGAAAACAAACTGCTAGATAGCTATTCTGAAAATATGTGCGAGGTATGTTATTTTAAATTGCCCCAAACTCTGGTTAATGATGTTCTCTGTGTATACTTCTCATGTTCTCACGGGCCAAATAACATTGAATAGCAGGCTACATTTGGAGCTCAGTCCTCAGGTTACCCACCCCTGTGTTAAGCAAAGTCATTCAGGGAGTGCTACTATGTGTAAAACTCATTGCTAGGTGTCACTCAGGGAGTGCTACTATGAAGAAGGCTCATTGCCAGATGTCATATTGTATGATTTCCTTTGGAAAGGGTGTGGTTAGGGATATTACATAGGAAGACCTTAGTGACCTTTGAGGTGTGTAGAGGAAGATCCTTTTCTTGAAGCTCTTGGCCCTTACCTTTAAGGGCCTTGAAGATTAGGTAGAGTTTAAATTCATTCCCAATGAAGTTCTGCAGGAATGGTGTGATGTGATAATGTCACAGTCTTTCATCAGTCAAGCTACAATATTCAGAATCAATTGGAGCTGGTACAAACTCTATGTAATGGCAACAATATAGAGTGCATTATAGTAATCCAGTCTTGATATTATCATGGTGTGAACTGCTGTGACTTTTCTCAGTGTATGGAGAGAGACAGTATCGTTGTTGCAGAAGATAGAGGCATTTCTGAAGGTTACTTATATGTGGGGGATTAGCATATGTGTTGATACTCCTCAGTGGCAAAGCGAGGGTAGGAGGTGCCTGGGAAGTTGCACCCTCACACCCTCTTCTCCACTATATGTGCGCTTTCACTTTCCCCAATGCCTTTTTGACTTCGCTGGTGCAAGCAGCATCTTCAACTTGTTGACTGTGCCAGCCCCGGCTCTCCCTCTGACATCACTTCCTGGTCCTGCAACCAGGAAGTGAGTTCAGAGGGAGAGTTGAGGCCTGCGCGAGGAGCAGGTTGAAGACTTAATCACCACAAACTTTTCATATATCTCCACTTTCTTCTATCTATCATTTAAGTGATAATGTGGAACACCTGTTGGATATGATTTTCCTCTTTGCAGATGATACTAAAATCTGCAAAATGGTAGACACCCTGGACGGTATGGTTTAGCATCAGAAGAGATGTAGCAAAGTTTGAGGAATAGTCTAGAATTTGGCATCTAAGATTTATACTAAAAATTGCAGGATCATGCATTAGGGCAGCATAAACCTATTTAGGAGGTGGTAAATGGTCCCATGTTAATTCTGAGTTAGTCGATTAGGGCAAAGTAATTGTAACTTGCATGTTAGCTCATGATTCCACACCCACTCTCTGCTCCTGATGAAAAAATTCAGAAAAATTCAATAATGCAGAAATGGGCAAACTAATACAACCTCCTCCCCCCTCTCAATATAGTCCTGTTCTGTGTATTAGCCAAAGATTAAGAGGATCATTTTCAAAAAAACATACACATCCAAAAGGCAGCATAAATCAACACTTGGATGTCTTACTAGTCAAAATGTCCAAGAGGGCATTTTCAAAACTGGCTTTTTAGATGTCTTTCTGGTCATTTTCTTTCCACTACGTCTAAATCTTAAGGAGATGTGTCAGAAGTGTGCTTTGGGTGGGATTAGGACTTGGACATTTTACAGTGATAAAATGTTCAGGGCACAATTTGGGCATTTTGGGCTACACATGGTTTTTAAAATGAATAACAGTCAAAAAGGTGCCCAAACTGACCAAATGACCACTGGAGGGCTGAACCTATGGCCCTTACACACTCTCCCATTGCTCACTGACCCTCTCCCACCCCCCCCAAACATCTGCATGAAACAGTACTTATCTGTCTCTATTACAGCTACAGATACTAGTAGAACAACAAGCAGGTCTCTAGAGTAGCATGGTGGGCAGTGCAGTGGACTGCAGAGAAAGGAACATAGGCCCATAAGCCACCCTAACTAGTACATTTGCGGTGAAAAGTGTGAACCCACGAAAAACCCACTGTACTGCCATATAGGTGACACCTGCAGGCATAAGGGCTATTGGAGTGGTATACAAGTGGCTACAGTAGGTTTTGGGGGAGTTTTGGAGGGCTCACCATGTAAAGTATAGGGGTTCTGGTAAGATGTATACCTGGCACTCTTAGGGTTCCTTTTACAAAGGTGCGTTAAGGCCTTAACATGCGGAATAGCGCGCGCTAAAATGCCACGCACGCTAGCCGCTACCACTTCCTCTTGAGCAGGTGGTAGTTTTTCGGGTAGCATGCACTAATCCGGTGCGTACGCTAAAAATGCTAGCACACCTTTGTAAAAGGAGCCCTTAATATGAAGTTCATAGCATGCCCCCTAACGTGACCTAGCATGTCTGTGTGGCCAGTCCATTAAAAGCGCTGGTCCTTTTTACATGCAAATGGCATGTTTTGGACATTTTTAATTTGGACTTTTAATGGCAAAAAAATTAGACTTCTGGCTGGATAAAACATTGCTGGGTCATTTAAAAAAAAAAAAAAAAATACATCTTGTGGGTTCAAAAATGGACATTTTCTCCATCCAATTTTTGGTAATTTTTCTCCAAACGTCCAAAGTCAGACTTAGACATCCTATCAAAAATGTTCCACCACGTGCTTAAGGCCTGATTCTATATATGGCACCAAAAATATTGGCGCCAACTAGAATGGTGCTTAACACGTTTCTACAAGCTATACATATGTTTTATAAAATCAAACTTGTCACTTGTTTGCATTACATGACTTAGGTGTACCCATTTAGGCCAGCTAAAACCAATCCTAAATGCCACGCCTAAGTTGTGTGCACATTGGCCCTGATTCTATATATGACAACTACGTTAAGCATTGCTAGGTGCCTTAATTGCAGTCACCTAGTGATGCCTAATTTTGGGATCCACACCTATTTTTTTTTTTTTTAATTTGACTTAAACCACACTGGCCTAATGGACTGGTGCCCATGTCTAGGACACCTAGCGATACATAAGTCCGCTTAGACACTGCTAGGCATGGTTCTATAAATGGCATTTAGCAGTTGATTGAGAACCTTAAATGTAGGCGCCATTAGGCACTGTTTATAGAATCCAGCCCATCGGACATATTCTATAACAATGCACATAACTCTTAGGAATGCCTATGATCCACTCCTGGCCATGATCATTTTCAAAACTTGCCAACCGCATCTGGTGCATACTTTTTTTTATAGACTTGTGCTTTCTAAGTTGTGCATTTAACTTTTAATTAGTGTCAATTAGCATGAAGGTGTTAATTAGCAATTATTGGCACTAGTTAGGCCAATTAACAACCTTATGCGCCATATACAGAATTTGGGGGGTAAAGGCTCTTTTGGTAAAAGGGTCTCTTAATACGAGTACACTTCCCCCTCCATATTTGCAAATTCTGTATCTACGGATTCGCTTATTCACGGTTTTAAATTAAAAAAATTATTTTCATTTTTTGGGCTATTTTAAGCCCTGTAAGCCCTCCCCCCTTAAGCCTTGCCTGGTGATCTAGCGGGTTTTCAGGGCAGGAGCGATCTTCCCATGCTCCTGCCCCGTGCAGATCGCTCACAGGAAATGGCTCGAGAGACTATGGGAGCTCAAGGCAGCCATTTCCTGTGAGACATCTGCACGGGGCAGGAGTGTGAGAAGATCGCTCCTGCCTGAAAACCCGCTAGACCACCAGATAAGGCTTAAAGAGGGGCTGTCAGGGCTTAAAATAGCCAGGGTAAGCGGGGGTTAGGGGCAGAACTGGCCTGAATATTATTCGCGTTTTTTAAATATTTACAGGCCGGCTCTGCCCCTAAATCCCGCAAATACGGAGGGGGGAAGTGTATGTATCTTTGGAAGAAAGGGGGGAGATGGTAGATATGTTGGAAATATTTAATATATCAGTGAATTTAAATGCATAGGAGGTAGCTCTCTTTCAACTGAAAAGAAGCTCTGGAATGAGGGGTTCATAGGATGAAGGTGAAAGAGAATAGACGCAGCAGTAATCTAAGGAAATATTTATGCAAAAGATGATGGATTTTTTTAACAGCCTCCCAGAGGAAGTGGTGGAGGCAAAAACTACATCTGAACTCAAGAAAACATGGAACAAGTATAGAGAATCTGTGAGGGCGAGGAAGTGCTTGTAGAGCTTAGTAGCTACTACAGACCAGATAAACCAGGGATCTCAAAGTCCCTCCTTGAGGGCCACAATCCAGTGGGGTTTTCAGGATTTCCCCAATGAATATGCATGAGATCTATGTGCATGCACTGCTTTCAATGCATATTCATTGGAGAAATCCTGAAAACCCGACTGGATTGTGGCCCTCAAGGAGGGATTTTGAGATCCCTGGGATAAACCATATGCCATCCAATATTCAAAGCAGCCACCCAACTGCTGATATTCAGTGGCACTTAACCAGGCAGTGCCAATGACTATTGGCTTGGACCGCCCTATGAAAGTTGGTGGATCATGGGTGGTATGGGGAAGAGCCAGGAGTATGCAAATGCTGGCAATATTCATTGCTAGCAACCGCATAGCTAACCTGGCCAATTAACTATGCGAGTTCTGGCAATGAATATCGGCCATAACCTGTATAACGCCAAAACCTTTCAGATGATCTCTGATCTCCTTCTGCTTCTGATCCCTCCTTGACACTGGACCTTTCCACTCCCTTCCCAATCCACGTAACCTCCCTTACCCCAAACCACTCTCCCAACATGCAATTTAGCTCCCCACCCCCTCAAGCCGGCCTACTTACAATCGCACTCACTCCTGCTTCTAGTGGATGTCATTGCTAAATGATTGACACAACCTCTAGTGGCAGACTCACAGTACTTAGGCATAGACAAGATAACCAGTCTATTTTTAAAACCTTATATCATACATCTCAAATATCTAATTTTAATCAGTCCTTACTTATAGGACCTAATTTTCATTTTATTCTTCTTTTCTTTTCTTTCCTTTCTTTTTTTTGCTTATCTTTCACTCTTTGCCCCCCTGATATGTTACTCATAAATGTTCTCTTTCTGCTTTAACGATTGTAGTTCACCCCTCTTTCCTTTTGTATCTGTACTGAATTTTTTATGTAAGCATTATTTTGTAATAAATTGTTGTAAAGTTTTTCCTCTATTTTAATTTGTAATATGCTTTGAAATATTTGACATTGCGTGCACATCAAATTTTAATAAAACTTGAAACTTATTAAATGGGAGTGATGGTAGACACAACATTGAAGGCATCGGCGCAGTGCGCCACAGCCTCAAGGAAAGCAAACAAAATGTTGGGTATCATTAAGAAAGGTATCACGACCAGGACGAAGGAAGTCATCCTGCCACTGTATCGTGCAATGGTGCGCCCGCACCTGGAGTACTGTGTCCAGTACTGGTCGCCGTACCTCAAGAAGGACATGGCGGTACTTGAGAGAGTCCAGAGAAGAGCAACTAAGCTAATAAAGGGTATGGGGGACCTCCCATATACTGACAGACTGAAAAAGCTGGGTCTTTTCTCGCTGGAAAAGCAACGACTTAGAGGAGACATGATAGAAACCTTCAAGATCATGAAGGGCATAGAAAAAGTGGATAGGGACATATTTTTCAAACTATGGGGAACCACAAGCACAAGGGGACACTCAGAGAAATTGAAAGGGGAGAGGTTTAGAACAAACGCCAGGAAATTCTTTTTCACCCAGAGGGTGGTGGATACATGGAACGCGCTACCGGAGGATGTAATAAGCAGAAGCACGCTACAGGGCTTCAAAGAAGGTCTGGACAGGTACCTGGAGGACAAAGGGATAGAGGGGTACAGATAAGAGTAGAGGTAAGGTTATAGGGATAGGATTAGAGGTAATTTATAAAATTAGTCAGAGACCACTGTTCAGGCAGTGGGCCTGATGGGCCGCCGCGGGAGCGGACCGCTGGGCGAGATGGACCTTTGGTCTGCCCCAGCGGAGGCAACTTCTTATGTTCTTATGTCCTCTTTTTAGAGAACTGTCTGGGTATCCGGATATCTTTCTAACCTGTAAGGAGTTTGTCTGGATTTTCGGCTTGGGGCTGTGTCTGGGAGGGCCTCCAAGCATGCACAGATATGACATGATGATGTGACATCTCATCCGCGCATGCTCAGAGGCCCTTCCAGACACAGCCACGAGCTTAAGAGGAGGGGCTGGGACAGAACAGGGTGTTGCTGGGGGCAGGGCCACGTGTCTGGATTTTTACTTTGTGAAATCTGGTAACCCTAACAGTACTTCCCTGCCAGCTGAATATTATCCCCTTGGTATTTCTCTGTCATCATTTTCTCTGTTTCTATATCCATACATATATTTCATTCTGGATTATTTTCAGGCTATATCTTCTTCCTACTAATGAAACTCAAACATGATTGAGTTTCATTAGTAGGAAGAAGATATAGCCTGAAAATAATCCAGGATAATTCAGCCTCTCATATTCCTCAATTTTCCCCCCTATTTTCAGTATTATTTTCTTATTCATTCACGGCCTCATCATTACATTGGTTCTCTTCTCTTCTTTTTCCAGTCTTTGAGGTGGGGCGGATCCTTGAATATGATTCCTCAAGTTCTCTAAACTCAAGATAGCAGTAATGAGGCCTGGTTGTTTTTTCTAGATGTAGGAGACAATGTTTATATAGTATAAATCATATGTATTTTCAGACCTTCAATTATTTTTCCTGCAATGAGTGACTGGATCAGTAGAGCTTTGAAATTTGGTTATATGTTCAACCAAACAGAAAAGATTACATGATACATTTATCTACTGTACTTTGAGACTATACATTAATTTATAATAGCCAGTTGGTGGTATGAACTAATGCTGTTTTGTAAAACTTCCTTTGTTAAACTCTAATTTGTAGTGTAAGTTGGGAAGGAATAATGCATGTCATAATGTACTGCAATCTGACAACTTTATATAATTATTTTCAAAATACATTACCATGAAAAGAGCTAAGCTACCCTCTATATAACATGTAAAGAACAGAAAATGAATTTTGTTAAAGAAAATTGCTAAGTAAACCGTTTCCTTGGGTCATTGGGAAAGCTACTATGAATAGTAGCATAATTGACTGACCATTTTGCAGTTATTGCTATTCTTACATATACCTGTATGATTATAAATAATACGTACAGTGCTGTAATCATTTAATAGCACTGCCATATGACAATAAGTCTTGATTACTGTGAGATAAATGAGATCAGAGGTTACATTGTAATGTGCTACAAAATGAATGCTTTGAGCAAATTCGTATTGCACAGTAATGAAGGGTCTTTGCATGGATACATGTTAAGCCAAGAAAAATAAAATAATGGATCTGCAGAGGGAGAAAATGTGTGTTTGTATGTGTGGCAGGGTGTCCAGATTTTTTGCTTGTTTGCTGATATCTGAACTTTTTTGTTTGTTTTCTTTATACATTCATGTCAAAAGATGTTTAATAGCTGTTAGAACTGTTTAGCACTTGCAAACTGACTTTGTGCTTTTGTTCATATATTATATTTTTAATATGTTATATTTTTTAATTGATGTTGTCTAAACTAAATTGTTTTAAAGCATGATAATGAACCAAATGCACTTTAACTAACACACATCCCTTTAATATTCCTTTAGTTTCAGTAGCCTAGACAACTTATAATTTTCTCTGCACTGATGTGAGAATTTATGACAGGGAGCTTTAAAGAAAAATGGATATTACATGCAATGCTATATTTACTTGGTGCTAGGGTCTACCTTAGGAGTCAGCACCCAAGAAAAAGATCTATGTGTCCAAGGCACAATTAGTTCTTCAGTAGGTCCTAGGCACCTATGTACACTGGACCCGCCTGGTCCTGCCCTCCCTGGTCCTGGGTCCTCCATAGCCCTGCCCCCTCTGTGTCCCTGTCCCCCATGGCCCTACTCTCTTCCTGCCCCTGCCCCCCCCATGTACCCCTACCACGAGCGTGTACCTCCGGACCTGTCTCTAGATGTCCAAGTAGCACCTCCTCCTTTCTTCTTCATTATTCGTTATCAGTCTTTAAAAAGCTGTGGACAGCATGTAGAAATGATAAATAGTAGTAGTAGTCATCTGCCTATGGCTGACCTGGAAGCCCTCCCAGCATCAGAGGAAAGACTTCTGGGTCAGCTGCAGGCAGCATGTAGGAAACGCTGCTCACGGCCTTTTGAAGACTGAAAGTTCGGCTGCACTGAATAATGAAGAAGGCAGGAGGAGGCAGTACTTGGACATCTGGAGATGGGCCCGGAGGCAGGTAAGCTGATGTCAGTGGAGCAAGGTGCGCATCGGCCCCCTTGAACTCTCCGGGCATGAGGCACATGCCTACTTGGCCTACCCTTTAATCTGGCTCTGTATGTGTCATCATAGATACTATGCTGAAATCTTCTGCCCAATGTGCAGTGGTGGCCAAGAAAGCAGTCAGGATGCCAGTATTATATTTAAAATCCTATATGGGATTTTTTTTCTCCATTGGTTACTTTTTCGTTTAACTCTCATCAGCCTTGATCCTCTAGGGGAATTCACAAATTTAAATTAGCCTTCCCTTCTATTAGGGGAATCAAAGCTTTAGGTAGGATCTGTCATTCTGTGGCTTTATCCCTTATAAAAATTTGGAATGATCTTCCTACAGAAATTAGACTTCTTCCTTCTCTGATAATCTTTTGGAAAACTTTAAAGACTTATCTATTTCAGAAATTTTTAACTGACAAATAAGGGATCACAATAGTGCCCCCAGTGCCTCCGTCCCGTGTCCATGGTGCCCCCAGTGCCTCATTCCCATGTCCATATTGACCCCAATGCCTCTGTCCCGTGTCCATAGTGCCCCCATTCTCAAGGCATTTCTGGAGTAATGGGGAAGCTTCTGCTTATCCTATCAGCAACAGCAGCAGTGACAAAACAAAGGTAAAGCTGTTGTGGGTCTATTCACTTCCTCCTTGCTGCTACCAGACCTGCTGCCCAGCCTGCCCTTTGACATAATTTCCAGTTCTGGGGCAGAGCTGGCAGCTGCATGGAGGAAGAGAATAGAGTTGTGATGGCTTTACCTTTCTTTTGCCTCTGCTGCTACTGCTGTTATTCTTTGGTGGCAGCAGAGGCAGTGTCTGGTGGGAGGGGTAGCTGGATGCAGGAAGGGAGATCATGAATAGAAGGGAGAGAGTGGGACAGACATGCTGGATGGAAAGGGAAGGGGACAGACATGCTAGATGATGGAAATAGGGGGAGATACATGCTGGAGGGAAAGGGAGGGGCAGGTACGTTAGATGGGAAAGAGAGGGGGGACAGGCATGCTTAATGGAATGGACGGGAGACAGGTACACTGGATGGAAAGGTAGGGGGACAGACATGCTGAATGAGGGAGACAGACACACTGGATGGAAAGGGAGGGGAACAGATGCTGGATAGAAGGGAAGAGGGACAGACATGCTGAATGAGGAAGACAGGGAGACAAAGATGCTGGATGGAAGGGGAGGGAACAGATGCTGGATAGAAGGGAAGAGGGACAGACATGCTGAATGAGGAAGACAGGGAGACAAAGTTGCTGGATGGAAGGGGAGGGGAACAGATGCTGGATAGAAGGGAAGAGGGACAGACATGCTGAATAAGGAAGACAGGGGGACAGACACGCTGGATGGAAGGGGAAGGGAACAGACTGTCGCCCACCAGGCCTCTGGACCGGACAGCAGAGGGCACTGGTGGGGACTAGACTCGGATAGCCTTGGGATAGCCAACCCGCTGCACCTGGACAGGGGAGGAGATCTGGCTCTCTAAGCTGTAGAGCCTGGCTCTCTCCATACTGCTTTTTTAGGGACTATATTAAAATAACAGCCTTCTCTTTAAAGGCAGTAAACCTTGTTGGCTTAGAAATAAACCTTTCCTGAGGTGTACTTTGTGTGTGGCTAGGTAACCAGTCCCTGATTGTTCAGCTTCACTGCCTGGGGAGTAGCCAGCTAATTCCTGACTATGACTACTGACCTGGTCAGCTCTTCTGGTAAGGGAATGTAAGTCCCTGATGCTGCATTCTCTTGGGAATAAGCCAGCACTGGTGCTGAGTTGGTCACAAGACATAGACAGGTTGGATGTAGGAGGGGAGAGGAGGCAGAATCTGGATAAAAGGCATGGGGGCATGGGGGCATGGAGGCATGGGGGACACACAGGCTGAGCCTGGATAGAAGTGTGTGTGTAGGGGGTGGGGGGAGAGGACAGGTACTGGATGGAAGTGGTGACTGAGAGGAGAGAGAATGAAAGGGGGCAGACGCTGAATGGAAGGGGAAGAAAGAGGGCCAGAAAGAAGGCACACACTGGATAGAAGAGGGAAAGAGGGAGCAAATGCTGAATTGGGGGAGGGAGAAAGAAGATTGAAGACGTGATATAGGATAGCTAAAATGAGGGAAATAAATGTCTTGTTCTGTATGCCATTTCCAATGACCTGCATTTGTTATGTATGTTATCAAGTTAGAAAACTGTAATAATAAAATGTCCATATCAAAATTTCTTCTGAACAATCCGAAACTATCCATATAAAAAGGTGCTAGATTCGATGACAGGGCAGATTTAAAACAATTGTCCGGACAGCAGAAATATTCAGCCA
This sequence comes from Geotrypetes seraphini, assembly GCF_902459505.1. NCBI lineage: Eukaryota > Metazoa > Chordata > Amphibia > Gymnophiona > Dermophiidae > Geotrypetes > Geotrypetes seraphini. Next base: position 71,041,774 of record NC_047092.1, read on the forward strand.
TTTTGCAGCAGGGGCATAGCCAGACACCCAATTTTGGGTGAGCTAAAGCCCCAAGTGTCTGGACACGAGAACTCTTTCCCCTGCCTGGCATCTCTTCTCTCTCCCCACCCCCCACCCCCACCGCCCTAGCATCTCTTCATTTCTCTCCATAAACCACTGGTACCTTTTAAATCCTCTAGTGTTGGGCTGGCAACAAGCAGTGACTCATACCACCTGCTTGCACCCTAAGCTTCCAGCTTGTGCTTTCTCTATGCCATGATATACGTATTCTGAGTAAGAAGATCCACTCAGGTCCAGGGCAGGATTAAATCTTCGAGGGCCCCTAGGCACCCAAGTACACTGGGCCTCCTGGCCCCGCCCACACCCCATTTATCTGTTTTCTTATTTACTTCTTTATTTCCCCTTGTATTTCTTTTTTTTATTATTCAAAACAAAGATTAGCATACCAGTGCACAGTTTTTCTTCTATGCAACCCTCAAACATTTCTGAACAAATCCCCCTTCCTTCCCTTCCCTTCCCACCTACTTACCCAGGACTTTAACTCTGAACCCTTTCCACACATATATAAAAGTGTTCAAATATATTGTAATAGATGTATGATATTATCTGGATTATAATACTTTAAATAGCTTTTTTCTGCATACTTTCAAAAAAGACGCCTCAGCCCCACCACTCCACCGCCTATAGTATTTTACACAGCGGGAAGCATATTGTGGCGCTGTTTAGAGTGCTGCGGCTGCTGACAAATGCTGGAGGGAGGTTTTTCGATTATCTCACGGTGGGAGGGTCAGCGGGGAGGGCCCAGGGAGATGGTGATGATGCTGGGGGTTGGGCCCAGGAAGATGACTGCTTTGAATCCAGTGAGGGTGAGGGAGATGCCGCAAAGGCCCTAAAGCACTGCACTGGCGGGCCCCCCTGACCTCTTCAGGCCCTAGGCCCATGCCTACTGGGCCTATCCTTTAATCTAGCCCTGCTTGGGTCACTGTCTTGATGGGTGTTGTTGGGCCCCATCACCACCACTTTCAGCTGCTGGCTGTGCATCAAGATCCATGAAGGACGATGACACAGGCATCTGGATGTCCTCATACTCTTCCATACTGGAAATGGATGGCTCAATGGTTTCAATTTTCTATGGTCCTTGGTTCACCACCCTCTCTGGCCCACCTGCCTACAGATCCTCATTTGCTATCATGGTTGCTATGTGGGCACAGCTTTGCTGTGAGTTCTTCCCCCATTTGGCCTTCAGCTGTTGGTAACAGCAGAAAATACTCCATTGTGGCATATAGATTTTGGTGCGGTATAACAACCATTAGACAACATATATACCTATTGCATGGCTACTTAGCAATTGTACTAAATCTGTATTTGAGTGTCTCATGTGTATGTCCAGGCAGCAACTTTAATTTTTCATATAATCCATTTCTTAAACTGCTCAGCCACAAAGAAAAACCAACACTAACCTAGGCTAATATATGGGAGAAGCCAAGGAAAGAAATTAAAGGTTTTGCGAAGGCCTCAGGCCTTACTACAACACTATTATCTTCAAGAAAATAAGCTGACCAGACCACTGGGATCCTGCCATAAACTTGTTAAAACACATGCCTATCTTTGAAATGTAATTCTTTTTAGGTAACCTTCTCGATTTCCCCTAATTCAAGCCATCCTTTCCAAAGGTAATAGCCTTCTCCTAAAAAAGAGTATTGTGGTATTTAGGTCCTCCCCCAACCCCCCAGCCATTTGGTTTTTTTTCTCAGCCCTCCTCTATCCTGTTTTTCCTTCAGATATAACAGAGTCCGTACCATCACCTGCTGTCTTAAAATGATATACAAAAAAAGAATCAATTACAACATTGTAAATGAGCAACTGCCTTACTGTCTGTGGATTGTTGTCCAGCTGGAAAGAAAAAAGATCAAAGATGAGAATAGGAATGTTTATTGGTTTGACTTGATTCGCATTTGGACATTATGAATAGGTGTTATCTCTATCTAGAAACCTATATAAGCTTCTAGCCCTGGGTGAGTAAGTGGGCTTGCTCTCACAGATACAGTGCATTCTGTGTTGGGAAATAACTCCTCCTGTCTTGTCAGGTGCATTGTATTAGTGTGCTTCTCTTTGTAAAGTCCTGTCATTTATCATCTAACCGCTGCCTCTTATGCATTCTGAGAGTCTTGTAAACTACCACCAGAATATTAGACGTGTTTGCTGTATATCCTCCTTTTTTTTATATAACTTTCCTCTGTATTGAATGAGAATATTCTAACAGAATAAAGTGGAATTACTGACTGTGATATCATGGTTCTGTGTTGACAGGTAATGGATAATCTCTTGTGACCATGGATTGTCCCCAGCAGAAAAGTACCTCCAGGTGGATTAGTGGCAAGGTCATGTACTGTTATTGCTAACAGGACTTCAAGACAGTAAGCAAGGAAGTCTTGTTCTTTCCTCTCTTTTTCCTTTTTATATTTGCAGGTATAAATCTATGTATTATATCTAGTAACCCTTTAGAACAGGGGTCTCAAAGTTCCTCCTTGAGGGCCGCAATCCAGTCGGGTTTTCAGGATTTCCTTAATGAATATTGTCGCACACCCGGTATTGGCTAGTCAGAATGGCTACCGGGTGCTGCGCACAAATACAGTTCCTGGACGTGCCTTCCCGAATTGAAAGGCCCTGCTGGTGATACTAAAGTCAAATAAACACAAAATGCTCAGGATGCTTCAGCTTTTAAAGATAGCACACTTTATTTACCACAGTCACTGTGCTCAAGTCCATATCCAAAAGGAAAAGAAAAACAAAAGAAAGCTCGGTAGTTCAGCTTAGTTTACAGCTAAACCTGAGCAGCCCTTTCCTCAGGGTAAGTCTTTCTTAGGTAGTCTTTATTATGCAATTCAAAAGTCAGTTTGTTTTCACAAGCACGCTGTGTTAGCCTGAGAGTAACACAGGCTTTTCCCCCTTTTAAGCCAGCAAAGCTGACGGGGGTGGGGAGTTGCTGAATCCACTTATTTAGCTTGCCAGAAAATGGCCCCTCTATCCCGACCTAGGATCTTTGTGGATTCAGACCCCACAACTCCCACTGCACCACAATCAGCAGCTAACTTGGCCTTATCACAAAAAAGGCAAACCAAAATATTCCAAACACAGTTCACAGTCCTTCAAAGAACAAAAAGGTTTCTTCAGGGTGAGACTTGATAAGAATTCTCACACACACAGTCCCAGCCAGCACAAGTCCCAGGTGCCTCAAAACACAAATCAGGTTTGTCAGAGGAGAACAAACATAACAAAAACAACTTAGCTCTCTCTCCTGCAGTCTTCTCAATTGTCACAGGCAATGTCCATTGCTTCTTCAGGTAAGCTTGCAAAAGGGCAATTACTCAGGTCCTCCATTTCTATCTCGTTCCCTTGCTGAGACATGGAAGCAGCACCAGGACATGAGTCTTCTTCCCAGGTTGGATCCAGACTGCCTCTTCCCAGCTTGGACTGCTGGTTATGACCAGGTTTGAGAAAGACACGCCCTGCTCTAAAAGGAGAATGGGTTGGCTTTTGCTGAGCCTTGTGGTGTTGCTCAATTAGTCTCAGGAGCTGTGTGCTAGCTTGATTAGGAGCCTGCCTACCAGAGTGCTTTTTAACAGGGACTGTTCTAGGTTCAGGGAAGTTTTTAAACTCATTCTGCTTCCCCTCCCCCCAGGGCTCCTGCTCTTGGGCAATCTCCTCAGAGCTAGAATCCTGTTCCCCACTTCTAGCACTGCTGCTGCATTGATCAGCCCTTTTAAAGATCAGGGGTTTTTGTGCTTTCACAGGCACAAACCTGACCTCAGTAGCAGGTTTGTGACATACCCCCACCTTTGGTTGATGACTGTCCTCAGGCATTAAAGGGGGTTCAGGGATCTCCTGTATTCTAGACAACTCATCAATATCGCTTACGTGTTTTATTATTTTTCTTCCCTAGTGGTCCGGGTGGTGGCTCAGGGTCCCCAAAATCATCGGGCCACTGTAACACCGGGGTCCCATACCTAGCTTCCAAGGCTATGGTAGCATCATTTTCCACATTTTCCAACCCCTCCACCCGCTTCACCAGGGCAGTCATTACGTTCGCTATTCCTCCCAATTCCTTTCCTTCATTTGGGCCATTTGCTGTCTCATCTCGCTTATTCCCTTTTCTACTTCTTTAAAGGTTTCTATAACCTGCCCAAATTGTTGATTATGTTGTTCCAGTTGGTCTTTCTGGGTCTGTTGTTGCTTGACCCACCCTTCTGTCTTACCATGTTTGTTGGCTAACTCCTCACATAATAGCCTTACCTCCCCAACACTCTGTTTCACTCCCTTCTGTTGTGCTTGGTCTTCTGCCATTTGAACTTTCACCTGACTTATTTGTGAGTTCATCTGAGCTAACAGCTTTCTCAATTTTTCCGACTCCTGTTGACATTGTGCCAGCATTTCCGCTCCCAATTTCTCTGCAGAACTCTCGGGGGGGTCCTTTGAAGGGAGGGAATTGGCTTCTGCCTGCAACTTCAGCTCTGATTCCCATTTCCGCTGTGTTGCTCCTAATTCTTCCCTAAGGGCCAACATCTCTGCCCGCAGCGCTACAAGGGTCTCCTCCACAGGATCCCCTTGTCCCCCCCTAATATTTTAGGTGTTGACGGGGTCGCCTGCAACCTATCTCCTGATGACCCAAATCCTTCCTGTCCCCTTTTTGTGTCTGGAAGCCGCCCCCGTTGTTCTAACCTGGCATGCCAAATTCGTTCACACACCATTTGGGCAATGCGGTCTCCGGGGTGGACATTATATTCAGTATCCCCTTGGTTGACCAATAAGACCGCTAAATTCCCTCTAAAATCAGGGTCAATTACACCCGCAGCCACATCCACAGAGTGCTTCAGTGCTAACCCTGACCGAGGAGCTATTCTTAAATAGGACCCTGGTGGGGGTGACACTTGGATATCTGTCAATACCAAGGCCCTTCCTCTAGCTGGGATAGTTTGTGCTTGGGCAGCATAGAGATCATATCCCGCTGCCCTAGCATAAGCTTGGGTCGGTGTTAAGGCTTTAACAGAAAGAGGGGCCCAACGAATAGAGGGACGCCATCCCTTTGGCCTTGGCCCCCTAAATTGACGCCACCTCCCTGCGGGGACAGAACTTTTCCCTTTTACCTTATCTCCCAACACCCATTTTTCCCTTTTTGATGGGTTCTTAATTCCTTCAGGACTCTTTGCCTGAGTCTGGCTTAGCCAGTCCCTACCCAGTATCAAAGGGTAAGGGGTAGAGTCCACCACAGCTATCCGAATGTGTGCTCTTTCCCCTTTATGCTCTATTGTGACGGGCCAGAGAGGATACTCTCTGGACTCTCCATGTATACATGTAATAGGGACTTTCTCCACCCTATTCCCCATGCTTTGGGTTTTTCCCAACTGGGTCCATAGTTGACACGAGGCTACCGACTGCTCCGCCCCTGTGTCAACCAGGGCAGAAACTTCACTCCCCGCTACGGAGACTAACACTTGGTAATCGTTAGGGATATTAATATTTGTCCCTTGGATCACTACTAAGTCTTTTCTTTCTCTACAAAACTGCCAGGTGTGTCCCCTTTTTCCACAATGAAAACAACGGCGACCCTCACTATGTGTGGGATAACCCTGGGTTTTATCCCTCTGGGTTTGAGGGTGAGTAGCCTTCCCTTCCCTTAACTGCTCCTTAATTCCCTCAGGGTTCTGAGCAGGGGTGGCTTTCTCAACCCAGTCGAGATCCAGATAGTCTCCCGCTACCTTTTCCAAGGAATGACCACCTGAGGGTGCTACCCTTTCAAACTCCTCCCAGGCTCCATCAGACGTCCCACTAGAGGTTATCCTGCCTAAGTCCAACCTAGATAAAAAATCAGCTCCTACCGCTGTCCCGGGCTCAGGTTTCTGGATTGGCCTTCTGGCTGGTCTTGGAGGCGATTGTTGTAGCAGTTGTTTAACTAGCTTTGTCTGCTCGCCCATAGCTGTGACCATTTCATCATGTTGCCACTGCGAGTGTTCCTGAGACCTATACCAAAGGTCTTGATTGGCTTTGAGGACGGCCTGCAGGTCTTCGCTCTGCTTCTGCCTCTCCGCAGCGATGAATGCCATCAACTGTTGTTGATCCATCTTTGCTGAATCTGGAAGGCAAACAAACACAAGAGAAACCCAAGTGTGGCACTTCAAACAACCTGACACCCCTTCCCCTGAAGGAAATGTCAGCCACTCAAACTAGGGTTACTTTTATCCTCATCAGCCCCTTAGGTTGGGTACTCTTACCCGCAGTACTGATGAGTCTACGCCTTTGGTTGTTAGGCCTCCTTGGCCTCCAGTCGTTCTCCGCACGGCTTGGGCTCTACACTGCAACACACCACCTCCGATCCCCGCTGTCTGCTTTCCGGAACTGTGTCCTCCGCAGTCCTCAGCTCTCAGCAGGTCTGGTCCGGTCAGGTCCCTCTGGATCCGGTCCTTGGTTCCTCCACTGCACTGCTCTTGGCTGTTCGTCCTGCTGCACCTCCTTGCAACCACCAACAAAAAGAGTCCAAAGAACAGTAACTGGAACCAACAAGCTCAAAAAAAACACAATCCAAAATGGGTTTTCTTTTTTTTTTTTTTTTTTTCCTAAAAAAAAAATTCCAAACCAAAAACGTTTTTTTTTTTTTCCCAATTCTCAAATGTCACCAGCAGGAGGCACTATATCCCACTTCTGACACCACTTGTCGCACACCCGGTATTGGCTAGTCAGAATGGCTACCGGGTGCTGCGCACAAATACAGTTCCTGGACGTGCCTTCCCGAATTGAAAGGCCCTGCTGGTGATACTAAAGTCAAATAAACACAAAATGCTCAGGATGCTTCAGCTTTTAAAGATAGCACACTTTATTTACCACAGTCACTGTGCTCAAGTCCATATCCAAAAGGAAAAGAAAAACAAAAGAAAGCTCGGTAGTTCAGCTTAGTTTACAGCTAAACCTGAGCAGCCCTTTCCTCAGGGTAAGTCTTTCTTAGGTAGTCTTTATTATGCAATTCAAAAGTCAGTTTGTTTTCACAAGCACGCTGTGTTAGCCTGAGAGTAACACAGGCTTTTCCCCCTTTTAAGCCAGCAAAGCTGACGGGGGTGGGGAGTTGCTGAATCCACTTATTTAGCTTGCCAGAAAATGGCCCCTCTATCCCGACCTAGGATCTTTGTGGATTCAGACCCCACAACTCCCACTGCACCACAATCAGCAGCTAACTTGGCCTTATCACAAAAAAGGCAAACCAAAATATTCCAAACACAGTTCACAGTCCTTCAAAGAACAAAAAGGTTTCTTCAGGGTGAGACTTGATAAGAATTCTCACACCCACACACACAGTCCCAGCCAGCACAAGTCCCAGGTGCCTCAAAACACAAATCAGGTTTGTCAGAGGAGAACAAACATAACAAAAACAACTTAGCTCTCTCTCCTGCAGTCTTCTCAATTGTCACAGGCAATGTCCATTGCTTCTTCAGGTAAGCTTGCAAAAGGGCAATTACTCAGGTCCTCCATTTCTATCTCGTTCCCTTGCTGAGACATGGAAGCAGCACCAGGACATGAGTCTTCTTCCCAGGTTGGATCCAGACTGCCTCTTCCCAGCTTGGACTGCTGGTTATGACCAGGTTTGAGAAAGACACGCCCTGCTCTAAAAGGAGAATGGGTTGGCTTTTGCTGAGCCTTGTGGTGTTGCTCAATTAGTCTCAGGAGCTGTGTGCTAGCTTGATTAGGAGCCTGCCTACCAGAGTGCTTTTTAACAGGGACTGTTCTAGGTTCAGGGAAGTTTTTAAACTCATTCTGCTTCCCCTCCCCCCAGGGCTCCTGCTCTTGGGCAATCTCCTCAGAGCTAGAATCCTGTTCCCCACTTCTAGCACTGCTGCTGCATTGATCAGCCCTTTTAAAGATCAGGGGTTTTTGTGCTTTCACAGGCACAAACCTGACCTCAGTAGCAGGTTTGTGACAATATGCATTGAAAGCAGTGCATGCACATAGATCTCATGCATATTCATTGGGGAAATCCTGAAAACCCGACTGGATTGCGGCCCTCAAGGAGGGACTTTGAGACCCCTGCTTTAGAAGAAGTGGTAGGGTCTCTGTTTAAACCCACACCCCATTAAAAAAAAAACAAAAAAAAAACTCGTGAGGGAATTATGTGCCAAGTGGGCACAAGGGCACCATAGATTTGTCTACTCTTTGGCCCCAGAAGGGCACCTTACACCAGACCACCCTTGATTCTCTTAAAATTTAGATAAAATCTACCAAAGCAAAAAAATAATAAATCTTTACAGCAGCATATGGGCATTTGGAAATCGTGGGAGGCTGTTGCTAAAAAAAACCCAACATTTTTTAGAGTCTACCTGTATTTCCTACTTCAAAAATATAAATTTGTCACTACATATTGTAAATGAAACTGCAGAATCTTTCAAACTATTCTTGTCCTGCATAATCAGACAAATGTACCTTTGGGACCTCATGCATTCTTACTGTGGAAGAAACAGAGAGGTTTTCTTACATAGTGACTATAGAACATAAGAACATAAGCAATGCCTCCGCTGGGTCAGACCTGAGGTCCATCGTGCCCAGCAGTCCGCTCACGCGGCGGCCCAACAGGTTCAGGACCTGTGTAGTAATCCTCTATCTATACCCCTCTATCCCCTTTTCCAACAGGAAATTGTCCAACCCTTTCTTGAACCCCAGTACCGTACTCTGCCCTATTATGCCCTCTGGAAGCACATTCCAGGTGTCCATCACACGTTGAGTGAAGAAAAACTTCCTAGCATTCATTTTGAATCTGTCCCCTTTCAACTTTTCTGAATGCCCTCTTGTTCTTTTATTTTAAACATAGAAACATAGAAGATGACGGCAGATAAGGGCCATAGCCCATCAGGTCTGCCCACTCTACTGACCCACCCCCAAGTCTACTATCCTAGGGATCCCACTCCTGGTGACAGGTTCCCTTGGCTTAACCCTCTAAGCGATCCCACATGGGCATCCCATTTGCTCTTAAATTCTTGCACGCTGTTTGCCTCGATCACCTGCACCGGGAGCTCGTTCCAAGGATCAACCACTCTCTCGGTGAATAAATATTTCCTGGTGTCGCCATGAAATTTCCCGCCCCTGAGTTTGAGCGGATGCCCTCTTGTGGCTGAGGGTCCTTAGAGAAAGAGAATCTCTTCTTCCATCTCGATACGGCCGGTAATATACTTAAACGTATCGATCATGTCTCCTCTCTCCCTATGTTCCTCGAGTGAGTATAGCCGCAAATGTTTCAGCCTTTCCTCGAACGATAGGTCCTTGAGCCCCGAGACCATCCTGGTGGCCATCCGTTGCACCGACTGTACTCTCAGCACATCTTTTCGGTAGTGTGGCCTCCAGAATTGCACACAGTATTCCAAATGAGGCCTCACCATGGTTCTGTATAATGGCATTATGACTTCAGCCTTCCGGCTGACGAAACTCCTGCGGATGTAACCTAACAACTGTCTTGCCTTAGATGAAGCCTTCTCCACATGATCAGCAGTTTTCATGTCTGCACTGATGATCACTCCAAAGTCTCGTTCTGTTGAAGTTCTAGCTAAGGTCTCACCATTCAAGGTGTAAGTTCTGCACGGATTTCTGCTGCCGAGGTGCATGATCTTGCATTTCTTAGCATTGAAGCCCAGCTGCCAGGTCGAGGACCAAAGCTCCAACAAATGTAGGTCCTGTGTCATACTATCAGGTGAATTGCCGTCTCTCACTATATTGCATAGTTTGGCATCGTCAGCGAATAACGTTACCTTACCTTGAAGCCCCTGAGTTAGGTCCCCTAAGAATATGTTGAAAAGGAGTGGGCCCAAGACTGAGCCCTGCGGTACTCCACTGGTCACCTCCGATGTTTTAGAGAGGGTACCACCCTCTGAAGTCTGCCACTCAGTCAGTCATTGACCCATGTAGTTAGTGTTTCTCCCAGCCCCATTGATTTCATCTTGCTCAACAGCCTGGGATGCGGGACACTATCGAAAGCTTTGCTGAAGTCTAGGTATACGACGTCCATGGATTCTCCCAAGTCTAACTGTTTTGTTACCCAGTCAAAGAAGCTGATGAGATTGGATTGGCAGGACCTACCCTTGGTGAATCCGTGTTGACTGGGATCCCGTAGATTCTCCTCATCCAAGATTGCATCTAATTTATGTTTGATTAGTGTTTCCATGAGTTTGCATACTATTGATGTGAGACTCACCGGTCTGTAGTTTGCAGCCTCTGCCCTACAACCCTTTTTGTGCAGTGGAACGATGTTAGCTGTTTTCCAGTCTATGGGGATTCTCCCCGAACTTAGGGAGAGATTGAAGAGTCCTGATAGCTGTTCTTCCAGGACATCACGCAGCTCACTGAGCACCCTGGGGTGTAGATTGTCCGAAAGTTTGAAAAATCTGTCTCTCTCTATGCTCTTCATGATCTTGTAAGTCTCTATCATCATATCCCCTCTAAGTCTCCTCTTCTCCAGGGAAAAAAGACCCAGTTTCTCCAATCTCTCAGCATATGAAAAGTTTTCCATACCTTATATCAAACGTGTCACTCTCCTCTGAACCCTCTCAATTATCGCCATATCCTTCTTAAGGTACGGCGACCAATATTGGACGAAGTACTCCAGATGCGGACGCACCATCGCCCAATACAACAGCAGGATAACTTCTTTCATTCTGGTTGTAATACTCTTCTTGATTATACCTAGCATTCTATTCGCTCTCTTAGCGGCCGCTGAACACTGTGCCATCGGCTTCATTGTCATGTCCACCATTACCCCCAAGTCCCTTTCTTGGGTACTCTCATTCAATACCATCCCTCCCATTGTATAGCTGTACCTCAGGTTTCTGCTTCCCACATGTAGTACTTTACATTTCTCTTTTTTTTTTTTTATAATTTCAAATAACAAATCAAGATACACTTGTACAGAAAGTGATTACAGCAACAGAAAAATTAACACTTAATCTATTTTTGAAGAACAAAATATTACTTAACCACTCAAGTCCACAATAAGATCCATGATGTAACACAAACGGAATAATAAGAAACAGTATTAAACTTAAGATACGTGGAACATGGTTAACTGATAATCAGGCGTCTAATATACTAAAGTCCTCATTTCTTTTCCCTTTCCAGGGGGGACGTAGATAGAAAAGCCGTTAGCTGGAATAGCTCAAAGAAAACATATTTCTGAGAATTATATTGTACTATACATTAGAGAATGACACGGGGAAAAAATCTGTCCCCGTCACCGCCCCGTCACCGGCCCACCATCCTCTGCACCGCCCCGTCACCGCCGATCCCTTCACCGCCCCATCACCGCCATCCCTTTCACCGCCCCGTCACCGCCACTGCCATCCCATTCACCGCCCCGTCACCGTCCCCGCTGCATCCATATAAGCCTTTTTCCTTTCACTCCCTCCTTCCAATTTGAGCCGGGAACACTAGCGATCGCACGGTCCCCACGGCCACTACCTGCCTGCCCGGTCGATCCTGGTGTTTGGCCGGCTCTCTCCCTTCTCCTCACCTTGGTTTGTGGGTTTTCTTTTTCGGCAACCTGCGCGCTTTCCCAGGGAGCCGCACACGCGCGGCTGCTCAGTGTTCGATCTTCTGCTCTGCTGCAACTTCCTGTTTCCGGTTGCGTCAGAGCAGAAGATCGAGGCTGAGCAGCAGCGGGTGTGCGCGGCTCTCTGGTAGCGTGCGGGTCGCCGAGGAGGAGGATCTGCGGACTGGGGTGAGGAGAGGGGAGAGAGCTGGCTGGACACTGGAATCGATTGGGCGGGCGGGTGTGAGCTGCGGGGACCGCGCGATCCTTCATGCCTCACTGCGGGGGACAAGACCATTCACCGCCCCGCGGGCGGTGAATGGCCTTGTCCCCGTCGCCGCAGCGACTGCTAGTTTTCTTCCCCGTTTTCGGCGGGTGACCCGCGGCTAAAATGCGGTGGCCGCGGGTAAACCGCCACCGTGTCATTCTCTACTATACATTTGCAAGGATGACAAAGATAGAAAGTGCCTCCAAGAGCTAAGACTCCAGGTTTTAGTAATAAGAACTCTCTTCTACGCCTCTGTGTGTCCTTTGCCAAATCTGGGAACATTTGTATCTTAAGATCAAGAAACTTTTTCTCCTTATTTTTAAAGAATAATCTCAGAAGCCAATGCAATAGCTAAGGTCACAATCAATGTTGAAGGTATTGCACTTTCTTTATCTGACATTTCAAGTAAAGCAGACACATCGATTGGATCTTGATTCTTTTCCTGATGAAGTTGATTTTTATTCGGCAAATAATAGATCTGGGTGAAAGGAGGCATTGAATCTTTCGGAACTTCTAATATCTCCAACAAATAGCGTTTTAACATTTCTCTTGGAGTAACTGTTAAGATTCGAGGAAAATTAATCAATCTAAGATTATTATTCCTAGAGAAATTTTCAAATGTCTCTATCTTCCTTCTTAAATTAACATTATCTTTAATTAGAGTCTCTTGAAGTAATTTGGAAGACTTAAGTTTGTCCTTAATATCCTGGATATCTAATTTTGATTCACCCAGATCTTGTTTTATCTGGAAAATTTCTTTATCCTGAGATTTTATTTCAGCCTCAATTTGAAAGTAATTAGTGTTCACTGTTCTGACCAAATTGGCAGTCAGATCCCACAGAGCCTCCAAAGTCACTTCCTGGGGCTTTACAATGTTAAAAGTCTGCAAATCTGGTAATGAAAAGTTTGGCTCACCAATCAAAGGCTTCTCTCTTCTATGTTCCTCCTGGGTCGGTACTAGGTCCAATGCTGTAATATCCCCGTGGGCATTCAGGCTCTGCTGCAAGCTCAAAGAACCTGAGTCGTTGTTTCTCTCGCTGTCCCCGGGAACCTGGGGGAGAGACCGCATGCCGACTTCCGACTGCCTCTCTACCCCCGGGGAACTAGCGGCATAGGGATTAGGAAGAGGAGCTCTCACGTCGGGGCTCAACGAGATCTCATGCGCCCGAAACGACGCCTCCATTCCGTCTCCCAGAAGCGTCTCAGGCTGTGGCAATGCCGACATTCCCATGGCGCCCTGCATCCGCCTGTACTTTACATTTCTCAACGTTGAACTTCATCTGCCATCTCGTTGCCAATTCCCCCAGTTTGTTCAAGTCCCTTTGTAATTCTTCGCAGTCCTCTTTAGTCCGAGCTCTACTAAATAGTTTGGTGTCGTCCGCAAATTTTATTATCTCGCACTTCATCCCTGTTTCCAGATCATTTATAAATATATTAAATAGCAGCGGTCCGAGCATCGAGCCCTGCAGAACACCACTCATGACCTCCTCCAGTCTGAGTAGTGGCCCTTCACTCCTACCCTCTGTTTCCTACTCGAGGGTAGGAGTGAAGGATCACTACTCAGACTGGAGGAGGGTCACGAGTGGTCCGCAGGGCTCGGTGCTCGGACCACTGCTATTTAATATATTTATAAATGATCTAGAAACAGGGACGAAGTGCGAGATAATAAAATTTGCGGACGACACCAAAATATATTTGCTAGATATCTGAAAGGGAAGTATTTTACTTTTTGTTTGGAGGTGCTGGAACTATAACAAGTGATTAAGAGCCCAACACATAAAAAAGGAGTCAAGTTAGGCCTTGTGCTTAGTCCTAAGGAATGGGGAGCTTTGGTAAGATTTGCATTTAATAAATGAATGATTTGCTATGGTCAAATCATCTGTTGTCATTTTCCTATGGCGCTGAACACAGAAGACTAAAGGGAAGAAAAGTAAGAAATAATGAGAACTTGGGGAAGAGAAAATGAATGAAACTGCAAAAGCTTTCGGTGAATAGACTGGGATTACTAGGGAAGAGGCAGCAAGTGTATTTAGAGGGTAAGTTGGAGAAAAGCAAGAGACAATTAGTATTTAATAAAATGTCCTCTGTACAACAAGACTTGACATCCAGAACCAGATGTATTATAGAGAATAAAAAGGGAAACTTTTGTTTTTTTGCAGGTTGGGAACAGGCACTCTGCTGGCAAATGAGAACTTCTATGGCAGCTAATCTAGCTCCAAAATGGATTAACTGTTAATTTCAGAAAACTGCTTTTGCAGCTGTGCTGGACCTGAATTTGTCCCTGCTATATAAAGCAGGAGTAGAAAAAAAAATCATTTGAGTGATATTTCCACACCTGTTAGGCTCTGCACAACAACCAATAGCAAAATGCTGAAAAGAAACCCAAGTTCTCTGCAAACTATAAGACTTTGCTAAATTATTTCTCTGGTACTAAATAACTAAACTATTGAAAGAAATAAATGATATGACCTAGCACAACTGATGCTGGAGCTGCAGAAGCACCACCTGTGTGGCTAAAGTCAAGATAACCTTACTCCCACAGAGTACACGGTCTTCATCTTTGACCACTATTATGACAGGGTCATTCCCAACACTTGTCCTGTAACACTTGTCCTACAACATTGAAGCAGCCTTTGAGTGAAGCTTCCTCTAGGGCAGGGGTGTCAAAGTCCCTCCTCGAGGTCCGCAATCCAGACTGGTTTTCAGGATTTCCCTAATGAATAAGCATGAGATCTATTAGCATACAATGAAAACAGTGCATGCAAATAGATATCATACATATTCATTGGGGAAATCCTGCAAACCTGACTGGATTGCAGCCCTCGAGGAGGGACTTGACACCCCTGCTCTAGGGCAGGAGTAGGCAATTGCAGTCCTCAAGAGCCGGAGCCAGGTCAGGTTTTAAGGATATGCACAATAAATATGCATGAGATAGATTTGCATCTCAAGAAGGCAGTGCATGCAAATCCATCTCATACCTATTCATTGTGGATATCCTGAAAACCTGACCTGGCTCCGGCTCTCGAGGACCGGAATTGCCTACACCTACTCTAGGGCACTGACCTGGCTGGTGGTCCCCCTGTCCTGGGGGACCACCAGCCAGTTGGGTTTCAAATAATCCCTAAAAATATGCATGAGAGAAATTTGCATATAATGGAAGTGACAGGTATGCAAATCTCTCTCATGCATATTCATTAGGGATATCCTGAAAACCCAACTAGCTGGTGGTCCCTCAGGACAGAGTTGGGAACCACTGCTTTAGGGTTTACCCTGATATGGCTGATGTATGGCTCTTCCTCATATTGGCCTGCCTTCCTCATATTAGATGATGGCAGAGAGACTTGCATGATTTATCCAGTTTGCCCAATAAGATAAACTCATAGCATGTATTGCAACATAACATCTATTTTCAGGACACAGATCGTAGTAGAAGTCTACCCGGCACTGGACATACCCCAAGTACTGGAGTTACCCATGCAGCCCATCAAAGCCCACTCTAGCCTATCCAGATGTGTCTAGCCATAATCAAGGTACAGACCATCAAAGTCTACCTGGCACTGGCTTTAATTCCCAATTACTGAAGCTACCATCTAAGTCAGGGGTCCCCAAAGTCCCTCCTTGAGGGCCGAATCCAGTCGGGTTTTCAAGATTTCCCCAATGAATATGCATTGAAAGCAGTGCATGCACATAGATCTAATGCATATTCATTGGGGAAATCCTGAAAACCCGACTGGATTCAGCCCTCAAGGAGGGACTTTGGAGACCCCTGATCTAAGTGCTGCTAAGTTTTATTTTGCTTCCATTTTCTTTCCATATAGGACATTTTTGTGTTTATCCCATGCATTTTTAGATTCTGTTACTAATTTTGTCTCCACCACCTTCCATAGAAGGGCATTCCAGGCATCCATCAGTCCACCCTTTCTGTGAAAAAATATTTCCTGATATTACTCTTAAGTTGACACCCCCCCCCCCCCCTCAACCTCTGCAACTGCTATATTTACACCCTCAGGGAATACTTTGATGCCACATCATTTAGACTCTTGGTCCAATCTTTGATTCTTAGTCAGCTTGATTATTGTAACATTGTACATTTGGCAGATATCCAAAGAAATCTTTAGAGATTACGTATAGTTCAAAACGCCTTGGTTAGATTGATTTTTGGGCTGAAGAAATATGATCATGTCATGCCTTTCTTTCGTGAGCTGCATTAGTTGCCAGTGGAGGCGCAGGTAAAGTTGTATTTGTTATATAGTTTTGTTTGGATTGACTCCTAAATATCTAACTGACTTATTTTCTTTTGCTACCAGTAAGTACATTAGGCGTTCACAGCTAAACTTCATTGTTCCATCTGTAAAAGGATGTAAACTTAAAAAGAATCATCAACGCCTATTGTCTTACCAGGCAGCTTTATGGGGTATGGATCTAGACCAGGGGTAGGGAACTCCGGTCCTCGAGAGCTGTATTCCAATCGAGTTTTCAGGATTTCCCCAATGAATATGCATGAGATCTATTTGCATGCACTGCTTTCAATGCATATTCATTGGGGATATCCTGAAAACCCGACTGGAATATGACTCTCGAGGACTGGAGTTCCCTACCCCTGATCTAGACCGATTGATCATGACTTCCAGTACTTATTTAGAATTTAGGAAACACCTAAAAGCATTCCTGTTTGCTAAATATCTGGATAACTAACCCCCCCCCCCCCTTTTACTAAACCACAATAGAGTTCCTATGAACATCAGGAGCAGAATGGAGCATTCAGTGTATCTCCTTGTGCTAATAACCGCTGTTGTAGTTTAGTAAAAGTGGGTGGGGTAAGATTTCTTATTCAATTGTTTAATTTTTATTTTGTGAACTGCATAGAGCTTCACGATTCTGCAGTATAGAAGTCGATTGTATGTTATGTTATATTCCCAAAGTGCAGCTGATACAGGCAGAAGTAGCTGTCACCTCAGCTGTCAGGTACTGGGTTCACTTCCAGATTAACTACTATCGATATATTGGAAAGGGTGAGAGAAGAAAGGCTACACATTTGCCATCCCCACCAGTGTTCTAAGTCCTGTGTGGTCCATTGTTGTAGGTTTTAACTAACCAGGGGTATCACTGCCACCTGAGCCAGAGATGCTTTACAAAGGGATTTCATCCAATCAGGCCAATACCATCCCTACAAAAGGGCAAATTTAAAGGAAGAGTGTTGTTGGAACGGATGAGAAACTAGAGACTTAAATCTACCAGCATAGTAAATCCTGTAATGTCCATCATTGTGGATGTTTGCTGATCAGGAGCATCATTGCAGCTTGAGCTGGAAGTTCACCCTGTTGATGAGGGAGATCATCCATGTTTGCAAAAGAATAGGACCTGAGGTGGATATATTTGTGAAATTCTCTATCTAATTAGCTTAGAAAAAAATTGAAAATGCATTTGTTTACTCAAGCTTTTACATTGCATTATTACAATTCTTATAGCCCTTGATTAGGTTCACTACAGATCACACACTAGAAGGCTTTAGCCCCAGTACCAGTTAAATTCTTAGTTATAAAGAATTAACCTTTAGGAATGAGAAACCTATGAAACAAAAAGATATATACTGTCTTTCTGAAAGTGATATAATCATACATTATTCAAATAAAGGAAAGTAATGAATTTCAAACCCTGACCCCTTGGTGTGATATAGATAAAGAAAAAGGTTTTTTTAGATTCAATTTTTGATGAGCTGGGAAAACATATCATTTGATTTTGAACACTCACATTTATTGCTTGTATCATAGACTTCATATATTCTGGGGCAAGATCATACAGAATTTTAAATATTATCATGCAAACTTCTATTTATTTATTCATTTTAAAAATGTCTATACCGTTTACAACTAAATGGTTTACATAATTTATATACATAGTTTTAAAACAGAAACATGATAAAATAAACATACAGGCAAACGTTAAAAATCAGGGCTACAAAATAATACCATAACTTTGCATAATAACGATCATGAATAATTCATCAGCTCTACCAGAGAAGAAAATTATTTCTAGAAAATGGCCTCCACTGACAACCAATGTAAGCTAACCAAAAAAGGCTAATACGATCATACCTGCAAGCTGAAAATAGACACAGGACATCTCAATTACAATGTATTGTAATAATCAGTTAGTGAAGGCAACAGTGACTGAACTATAATCCTGAGGATATTGGATGTAAAATATTATCTAATTACTCAAAGTTTTCGTAACAGTACACATGAAAATTTCACTTTATTTACTTGCAGAATTATGGACCTTTTATTATCTACTTGAACACCCAGAATCTTAATGGCATTAATACTAAAAGATTGAGTGGCTGGAGGGGGTCAGTAACCACTGGGGGAGTATGAGTAGCCATACTTTCATTCCCCCAATAGTCAGTTTGGGTAACTTTTTGGCATTTAGATGATTTGAAAACAGGTCTAATTCCAAATGACACCTAGATATCTTGAAAAAAGGTGTGATTATCCCTGAAAAACGTCCAAGTACTATGTCCACCCAAATCCCACCCAAAATACGCCTCTTACATGACTTCTTAACATTTAGATGTCCTGGAGGGTTACTGATCTTCCTTCTCAATTTGTTTTCTATCTTTTGTCTATTTTCCAGTCCTCAATTTCCCTTTCATTATATCTATCTGCAGCTTGCCACCTCTTTCCAGTATCTCACTAACTTTATCTTTTTCCCCATTCCAGCATATGACCTTTTTTCTTTATCTCCTCCTTCCATCCAGTATGTGCTCTCTCTCCTCTCCATTTCTTTCCAGAGTCTGCTCCCCTTTCTCTCCTCCTCACTTCCCTTCAGTGTCTGTTTCTCTCTCTCACTCTCCCCCAGCCAGCATCTGTTCTCCTCTATCTCCCCTCTCCACTTCCATCCAGCGTCTGCTCCTCCCACTCTCTCCACTTCCCTTCAGCATCTACTCCCCTCTCTCCTCCCCACTTTCCTTCAGAAACTGCTCCCCTCTCTCACTCTCCCCTTCCAACCAGCATATGTTCCTCTCTCTCTCCCCTCCCCACTTCCATCCAGCATCTGATCCTCCCTCTCTCTCCACTTCCCTTCAGTATCACTCAACCTCATCCTTTCATTGGGCTTCCCTTCTCACCCCCTCCAAGTCTGCAGCCCTCCTTGCAATCACAACATTCGTTCCCTTCCCACCGCCGACAAAAAAAAAATATCAAAAACCATGTGTTTATCTCTTCCCTTCGTCTAGCCATCTCCCTCCCTTCCCCTCACCTTCACGAGCGCTCTTCAACAGTTTTCTCTTTCTGAGGTGTCCAGACGTGATAACCATTCTCACAAGTCCCGTGTGACTGCTCCAAAACCTCTCCTCTGATGCTCTTCCTGTTTCTGCCTGGGCGGCTTGCATCATAGGAAAGGCTTTGGGGCAGTTGCACAGACACCTCTCAATCCATGCATATTCATTAGGGCTATCTTGAAAACCTGACCGGCTGGTGGTCCTCCAGGACATGGTTGGGAATCACTGATTTAAAGCCCATGACCACTTAGGTGGTGCTGATTCCTGTTGTCTGACTGTCAATTCTATCTTTTTCGCTCAAACTGAATCTCAGGAAGGGAAAGATACTAGCTTCCCTCAGCATGAAGAAACAAGAAAAAAGTATTTTCCTGTATAGTTACCGCAGCTGCTGAAACCATCAACCAACTGATCACTATCAGACAGTGCTCCTGTTTACTCATTCAGAAGGAGATCACTAGGAATCAGTAATTCTTGCTATAAAAGCTTATCTCCTGTCTGAGCTGACTGTTATTTTCTAGCATTGAACAGAATCAGTACTGACAATTCAACGCCCTTTAGCTATCAACCCCTCTGCCTGAGGAAGAGTCCATCTCTTAGAAATGATATCTCTTCCCTCAGTGTGTAAAATCACACCTCACTGGCTCCATGCTGGTCATATGAGGGGAGCTAGTAGAGGTTGAAAAAAGCTCAGAACAGTTTGTTACTTTTTCTTTCAGTTCTTTTCTTAGGGAAACATACATTAGGAGGCTATGAAGAAATGTAGGAAATAAGGAAGAGATCAAAATATATAGGGGCCCTTTTACTAAGCTGCTAAAGTATTCTGCATTAGTTTTGTACGCGATGAGCATGTGGTATTTATTTGTAACTTTTATGGAGGATGAATGTGGTGGTATGGGTAGAGAATGGGTATGGAAGTGGGATAACTAATCAGCACATGCAAATTAGCATGTGCAAACTGGCTACTGAAGCGTTACTACAAAAACCCTTACTATCTCTTAAATAGGAGGTGGTAGGTGCTCCGATGGTATTTCTTTTCAATGACTGTTCGCTAATGGCAACGTTAGCACACATAGAAAACAGAAAAATAAAGGCAGATAAAGACCATATGGTCTATCCATTCTGCGATCCATGCCATCTTCTATTCCTTCCTCTTCACTGGATTCCAGAAACTTCATTATTCTCTTTTTTAAAAAGTGTTTTCGCTAATGTACTGGTTACATAAGTCAAACTTACTGGCCTGTAGTTCCCAACTTCTTCCTTACTACCACTTTTGTGGAGAGGAACCCCGTCTGTCCTTCTCCAATCCTCTGGGACCACTCCCAACTCTAGAGAAGCATTGAAAAGCTCAGCAAGTGATGCCACCAGAACTTTCCTAAGTTCTTTCAGTACCTCAGACATATGCCATCCAGCCCCACTGCTTTGTCCACCTTTAGTATAGTTATAGTAACTGCTCACAAATATGGTCCTCTGAAAAGTTGTCAGGGTTTACTATACCTCTATTCCTATTCCTATTTGTGTTTGTCTTCTGTGGTCCTGCTCTTAGCACTTCAGATGTGAACACAGAACAGAAATATTTATTAAGCAATTTCACTTTGGCTTTATCAGCTTCTACATATTCCTCCCCTTAATTTTTGAGTTTCACAATGCCACTTTTTCATTTCCTCCTTTCACTAACATATCTAAATATGACTCCCTATTTTACCATACTGTATATTTTTTTTCTTCCATTTACATCTTCAGGAAGGTCGCAAAAACCTTCCTCTTCACAAACCCAGCGCCTTAAAGATATGCACCCAGAAATGCCATTCAGAGTCAACGCACCTACGCCACTTACTCTCACCAGATGCTGCTTAGTGAATATGTTTTATTGTCATGTCTATATTGTAAATTAAATCATCTCTGTGCTGTTTCGATTATAATGTGGATGTACTTTGTAACCCGTTCTGGGCTCCTTTGGGAGTATGGGCTAAAAAGTGGAATGAACAAATAAATAAATCCTTGGTTTCCTGACTACTTATCAGTTTCTTTTAGCTTTATCAGATATTGTCGCCTGTCCTGCCCTTTCTGTTGTCTTTGTGTTTTATAAAGGCTAGCCTTTTTTTGCTTATCTTTTCAGCTACTACTTTTGAGAACTAAAGTAGTCTTATTTTACATTTTCTTTTATTTACTTTCCTTACAAAAAGTTTTGTTGCCTTTAAGGTAGCTCCTTTCAGTGTTGCGCACTGTTTTACTACTTCTTCCAGATGTTTCCTTCCAGCTAATAATTCCTTGACGTAATTCACTATATGAATAAAGTTAGTTTTTTGAAGTCTAGAATCTTCAGGTTTCAGGTTTTATTAAAATTTGATATACCGCCTTATCGAAAATCAAAGCGGTTTTACAAAGTATTATTAAAATTAAAAAGGGACAACAAAGCAACATCAAAAACAACAACAGAAGACCGACAGACAAACAATGACTTACTGGAACTACAATGTTTAGATAGAAAAGAACAGAAGAGGGAAAAAACAGAAGGGAGAGGAAGCAGGAGCGTCAGCCAAAGTGGCTGGACTAATGAAAGCTTATAACATCCTTAAAAGGACGATCATCATCTTTTGAATGAACCCTCTCCACACCATCCAATGATCATTGGATGCCAGTCGATCACTCGCTATAACATCAAAAACGCTCTCCCCATTCATAACCACTAAGGCCAGTTTGGCACCATTCCATGTGAGTTCAGTTACCAAGTGCTGGAACATTTTACCCTGTAGACAGTCCAAAATCTCCCTACTTCTAGAAGATCCTGCAATACAGATATCCTGATCAACATCTGACATATTGAAATCACCTATTAGTTGTACTTTCCCTTTCACAGCTATATTTTGAATGTCTTCTATTAAATCGCTGTCCACTTTGATTGTGAAGGAGGTCAATGTAAAATATATTTTCCACTCCCTCTTTCCAGATTGACCCACAGTGCCTCTTCATTACCCTGTAGATCCTTAATATTACCTTTAATATATAACGGTCATTAATAAAATAAAAGGAAAAGGGGTACAGTACTCCCCCGATATTCATGGGGGTTCCTGGAACGGAACCCCCGTGAATATTGAAAAACTGCAAATACGGTTTTTCATCTGGGGAGGCAGGACAGTGCAGCTGGAGCACCGGCAAGTGAAGGAAATCACTTGCGGTATGCTCCGACCACCTCTTCCTGTATTAAAGGCAGGCTTCACCAATCAGGAGCTGTTTTGACATGCAGCTCCTGATTGGTAAAGCCCGACTTTAGCACAGGAAGTCCTGGTCAGAGAATACTGCGAATGACCGGGGGAATACTGTATTTTATGGCCACAGTAAAAATAGCCTTAGCACTTAGGGAAGACCTGTATGGTACGCTAAGTAAAAAGGACCCCATTATTATCTAACATTATACCAAAAATATAATAAAGAATCAAAAATAAACATAACAAATAACAATAAATATTCTGAATGAGGCAAAGGTCAGGATTTAAAAAATAGTGAAAACTTATTATTTGTTAGGAATGGCAGTTTATTGAAATGTAGGTAGATAAATATTTCTCTAAGGTTGATCAGATATCTCTAGTATATATAGAAATATTTAATTTAGCAAATACTGATATTTTTCTTACCAGCCAATGGCAAGATACAAATTGGATTGTTATGTGTTATGATCTTAATATCAGGAAGGTTGATTCCTTATAGGAAAATAGCAGAGGGTTTCATTTGTTTCAAGGCAAGTATCACTTTCTTTTAACTGGATGAGGCAGGTCATGAACATTCTATGACATGGAAGCCCCATTTTAGACAGATTATAGAAGTAGGGGTTGAGATGGCAAGTCAGTACTTCACTATTTAAGAATAGAATCTGCGGATATAGAACCTCTTCTAAAATACAGGAGAAATGGACATTTTTTGCCTCAGGTGTGTGCATTAACATCCATTTTTCAACTCATTAACATCATTGAGTTGATAGCCAGCACATAAGGTTATATTTTGTGTGATGGCAACAAAACCAATGATGTGCTGGCACATAACTGGTTATTTTTATGAACTTAGAAACACAACCAGTTATTATCTCAATGCTGTCAAAATGATTGGTTTCCCATGCCAGTTTGGCATTTGTGGTGGGCAAAAACCACTGGGAGATTAAGGTGAAAACTCACACTAATTCTTCCAGTTGAATTCTACTTAATAGCAGCTGTTTACCAAATCCTAAATGTGCTTGGTAGAACAGTGTCTCTCAAACTTTCTTGAGCCGGGGCACACTAAATGTAGAGGCCAAGCCTTGAGGCACCCAGAAGTGTACGGATGTTGCCATGATGACATCACGCATATGCATGATATCATCACGTCGATTTCCACACATTTGCAGAAGCCCTCCAGATGGGCCCTGAGATGCCAGTAGGGGGTGCCAGCAGGGAAGAGGGCCGGAGAGAAGGAGAGGCACTGGCGCCAGCTGATTGCCTACAGCAGTGTTTCTCAACTACTTCAAGCTTAGTACCCCTCTAAGTCTAACAAATATCAACTGAGTACTCCAACCACAGACCTCCCTAGGCCCACCCAAGCTCTGCCCCAGATCCCATTCCCTTTGCTAATTATAATACAATTTTTTTTCTGTTCATTTTTCATATATACACATCAGATATAAATTCTCAAAACTGACACATTTCAATCACTATATTGCAAATACAATCATTTTACCTATCGGCAATCCGCTGCAGGCAGTACTTAGCTTTAAAGGAGAGACCGGGAGGCCAGGGGGGAAGCCGGAGGACGCTAGAGAGACGGGGGAAACTTGCAGGCCTTCGGCGAATCGGGCAGTGCTGGCACTGTACCGCGTAGTGAAGTCAGCTGGCAGGCTCCTCTCTTCCTCCTCAGTGTGCTGTAGCATACTTGGAATCTCAGGAGGCACTCTAGTGTGCCTAGGCACACAGTTTGAGATACACTATTTTAGGACATAGACATTCAGGTTCTGATTCTATAAAGGTGCCTAGCTGATCTAAGAGCCTAACTTAATTTTTTTAATGGACTTAATCAGCACTGATAATTGAAAGCACCATTAAAAATCAATTAAATAAATATTTAATACATTTAATTAGCTGGTAGGTGCAAAACTTGGTAGGTGCCTACCACTCGAGGTAGGTGTCTACACCAAGGCACCTACTGGCAAGTAGGCATAGTTAGGGTTGGATTCAGGACAGATCCAGGGTGCATTTTTGATGTGTTTTGACTCAGGCACACTCACTTAGGCTATGAAAACCCTGACCTAAATGGCAGTGACTTAAGAATTTAATGCCTATTGGCACCTATGACCGCTTAGGAACCGCTAGGTATGATTCTATAGATGGTACCTAGCAGATGATTGACACCTGTGTTTATAGAATCAGGCTCTTAGTCTCCTTGTAAAATGGGAAACAAACATCTATGAGCATGCCATGTCCTTGTCCCACCCAAAAACATGCCCAGACCATTCTCTCTAGCTATTTGCCTGATCTTGAGTTTGATACGAGCATATCTTGGCTTTATAAAATGGGGACTTAGACAATTATGCAAGATAAATATTCAAGTGCCAGTTTATACATGTATCAAATGTGAATAAACATAGAAACATAGAGTTTGACGGCAGAAAAGGGCCGGGAGCCCAACAAGTCAGCCCACACAATAACCCTCCCACAAGTCTACTCAGGACAACACCCCCCCCCCCCCCCGAAGTATCCATCTTTTAAGCAAAACTCTGTGGTACCCCCACCTGTTGGTCCCATCGACACTTGAAGTCAAGCACGCTACTGGCCTTGACCACCTGGCGAGGAAGACTATTCCATCGATCAATCACCCGTTCGGTGAAGAAGTATTTCCTGGTGTCGCCATGAAATCTTCCCCTCTTAAATTTTAACGGGGGAAGATTCCATGGCAACACCAGGAAATACTTGAACAATGAGAGCTACAATGTACATGTAAAGAATTATCAGAATTAGGCATGTTACTATATTATTTCTTTGTGTTATGCGATTTTCTGATGTTTCTCAATGACTAGGAAGAAAGATTAAAAGCTTATGGCCAATGGTGCAAACTAAACAAAATTGCCAAGAATTGGATTGTAAAATGGCATTCTCACGGAATAAAAATTTAAAAGATTTGCTATGCCAGGCAGACATTTGGTCTAGTAAAGGTATGGAAAGGATGGGCTTATTTCGTTGTAATAACTGTACTGTTTGTCCTCTGATTAGTGAAGGAGATGTAGTCCTAATTCCACGAAGAAAACCTTGGAAAATGACAACTCTGGTTACTTGTGAAATTATGGGTGTAATGTATGCAATAGTGTGCCCGTGTGATCTTTGCTCTATAGGGCATATCATGAGATGTTTAAAAACTAGGTTGTTTGAACACCAGTCAGACATTACCCATAGAAGACAATATGATGTACTGACTCGTCATTGTGCTGAAAAAGAACACTCGTTTGAGGACTTCAAATGCTTTGTACTTGATCATATCCCAGCAACAGCACGTAGAGGAGATATAAAAACTAAATTATACCAGAATGAGCAAAGATCAATTTACTTCTTGAATACCATTTGGCCCAACGGTTTAAATCAAAAAATAGAATGGTATGTGTTTTATTAAGTTATGAGCCCTTGCATTTTTGTTCTTTCAATAAAGTTTTACTTTTTGAGTTTCGGGAGGAAGTGATGTCACGATATCAGGAGCTATAAGTCAGGCACCATTGTGGAGCCATTTGTTGGTGAAATAAGTGCCTTGTTGGATTTGGACATCGGTTCCTTGTCTTCACTTCAATGCCAGAAATGTGACTGTAGGAAGATCGTTGCGTTTTTGGATCGCAGTCCTGGCTTACATCAACAGCTGTGAAGATAAGTGTAACCTTCCTGAAGGTTCTTTTTCCTGTTCCCTGTGCACAGTGGTGAAATATTTTCCTATTTTGAAAGATTACATTTAGAGAAGTAGTGAAGTTTTTTTTGCCTATGATATAGATTAAGAACGGCTAAAAAACTCATTGGGTTGACTTCTGCATATAAAACTAGTTGAGGCTTTTTTCTCCACTTTACTTAAATGGTTTTCCAAAGGATATTTCCACCACTTGGCTTATAACATTTTTGCAACATTTTTTGTTGCAGTTATTTATTTAGATTGTTATTGCTAGTATTGTTTCTAACTATATTATTTCCCCCTATGAGCATCGGGAGCATTCAACGTGGCTCCCTGCACTAATAACCACTATTGTGGTTTAGTAAAAGAGAGGGATATTAGATATTATATTAAATTTAGGTATTATATTAGGTATTATATTAAATTACTATATTAGGTACATTAGATAGATTGTGAGCCCACCACCGGGATAGATCAGGAAAAAAATGTTTGAAGTATCTGTAAGTAAACCTCTTTAAATGTGGTTGTAAAACTAGAAAAAGGTGGTATACAAGCCCAAATCCCTTTCCCTTCCCCTTATTTCATTTATATTCAACACCATTCTTCTTAAATTATAGCCACTAAAAGATATTAAAAGCAATGAATAGAACATAATAGAGAATCTTACTTTTAAGACCATGCCTCAATAAAATCTAAACTCACTAAAAGCAATTAAAACTAATTAATAGTTCAACCAGAGCAATTAACATATGGGTAGAGAAGTGAGAGATCGATGTCTTCTTGAGTCTCTCCCTCTAAAAAGAAGTACTTACATCCATCATATCTATAGTAGCACTAAATTTCCTAAACATTTTGAGGGGCATAATAAAAAAAACATCTAAGTCCCCTTTTGGCCTAAGGCCCTAAACGTTGAAGTAGAAGCAGAGAAAATGTCCATTATCAAAAAAAAAAATGTCCAAAAGGAGGTTTATTTTTTTATAGCCTGCACCTACGTTCAGCTGTTTAAACGCCCAGACCATCATTACGTCTAAACTTACACCATATAATCAACCTAAAAAAAGCCTAAGTCCCAAACGCCCAAAACAAGGGCTTTTAGACGAAGGAGGAGCCAGTCTTTCGCCTAAAAGCTGGATTCTGTAACCGGTGTCTGTCAAAAACAACACCGTTTACAGAATCCACCCACACACATACACACACACTAGGGAGCCCAAGCCCTCCTGCCCCATCGAGTTGCGACCCCCCCCCCCCTCACACACACACACAATGATCAGGGCAAGAGAAAGCCCAAGCTCTCCTGCACCAGTGAGCTGCGAACCCCCCCCCCACAACAATTGGGGTAAGAGGGAGCTCAAGCCCTCCTGCCCCGGTGAGCCACGACCCCCCCCCCCCAGCCGATTACAATTGTGCCAGGAAGGAGCCCAAGCTTTCCTGCCCTCGACACACACCCCTCCCACGATAGACCCCCCTGAACCCCGATCGGCCCCCCTGCCGACCTGTGAGAACCCCCTGATAACCCCTCAACCCCCCCCACCCCTAATCCCCCTCCCCGTACAAGTTGGCTGAATGGACGGGTTCCAAGCCCGTCCATCTGGCAGGCCAGCCATCCCTGGAATGGTGGGCCTTAGGGCCTGATTGGCCCAGGCAGCTCAAACCCCACCCATAGGTGGTGCCTGGGTCACCTGGGCCAACCAGAATCAGCCCAGTAGCCTTAGGCCCCTCCTGTGGGCGGGGTTTGAGCTGCCTGGGGGGGTGATCGCATCGTGACAGGAGAGATAGCCAATCTCTCCTGCCGCGATAACGATCCAAAGTGCCGCAGTTGATGGCACTTCGAGATCGTTATCGTCGCAGGAGAGATTGGCTATCTCCCCTTGCCACGATGCGATCATCCCTCTACCTGAACTGCCACAAACTGCCGCGATGGTTGCGGTGGGGGGATGGGTAGGTTGCCAGGCCGCTGAGTTGATCGCGCCAGCTGCCATCAGCTCAGTGGGCCCTTTTTCGGCACTTATACCTATTTTGACTTGGTCTAAGTCAAAACGTATAAGTGCCGACTACGCAACCTGCCAAAATGTTTGGTTATACCTGCTGTACGCCTAGGTGTAGGTCGGCCCACCTCTCACCCACTTCCTGCCCTTTCCCCTACTCTAAAAACACCTCTTTTCGCTCTATGCATTTAGAGGCAGGGGAAAGGCCTAAGCTGGTTTTAGATACGTCTAAAACCAGGTTTGGTTATGGGTACTTGGACGATCAGGCTTTTTGATCATCCAAGTACTTATTTAGGCCACTTTTTAGACTTTTTTTTTTTTTGGATTATGAGCCCCTTTGGTTTTAAAACTTATACTTTTATTTATGAAACAAAGTAAATAGTTAAGTTAAATAATTTTTCTGTAATGTTATATAAATAAAATTCTAAAGTTGTACATATACTTGATAAATGTCATGATGATTTCCTAGGTATATAAATTACCTTTGAGAAGGCAGAAAATCATATATCAGTATCATCATAGATGAGGGGTCGTTGAAAAGTTCTCAGCACAACCAAAGTTAGGGCAGTCTCCATTGAGGAATATACATTTAGTCCAGTGATTTTCCACTTTTTTTGTTCTGTCAGAAAAATACAGAACAGGGATAGGCACGTGAAATCTCTCGGAGAGAGAAAGAGATAATGGTTACTGCGGATGGGCAGACTAGATGGGCCATTTGGCCTTTATCTGCCATCATGTTTCTAAAAAAAAGTGGAGAATCACTGGACTAAGAGTATAGCCCCTCTCGTTAGAATAGAAAGTGTACCATTTGAATGTCCATGAATTATTACATTACACTACATTAGTGATTTCTATTCCGCCATTACCTTGCGGTTCAAGGCGGATTACATCCAAACTAAAACAAGAATTACATTTCAACTTTGAAGTAATAGATTAAACGATGAGATAAAATTTTAAGGGAGAATTATGGGTTTTAGATAATGTTTGGTAACTAGAAAAATTAGAGAGTACTAAGGGTTTATAGAGTATTGGATGTTGGGTTAGGATTGTTGTGCTGGATAGGTTTAACGTGTTTTTTTGAAGAGTTTGGTTTTAATTTCTTTCTTGAAGGTTTTGTAATCTGTGGATGAAGATAACAGAGTGGTGAGTTGTTTGTCCAACTTAGCTGCTTTGGAGGCTATTAGGTTGTCATAGAGTTTTTCTCGTTTGACATTTTTGGATGGTGGGTAATAGAATAGTGAATGGGTTCTTCTGTGTCTGATTGAGGAGGATTGATTTAGTCTGTTATTCCAGTAAGTTGGGCTTTTTCTGTTGATAACCTTGTAAAGTAAGCAGTAGAATTTGAAGTTCACTCTCGCTTCTATTGGAAGCCAATGCGAGTCATGGTATGCCTCTGTGATATGGTCATATTTTTTTAGTGAATAGACAAGTCTCAGGGCTGTATTCTGCACTGTCTGCAATTGCTTCATCATGGTCGTGGGACATGGTATGAACTTTAACAAATATTGGAGATGTGTAAATATAATAGAAAGTGAAAATTGTATATAAAAAAAAAAGCAGCTATGGGGCTCATTTTAAAAACAGATAGACGTCTAAAAGACAGTATAAACTGGTACTTGAATGCCTTACCCGAAACATCCAAGTGGCCATTATCAAACTGACTTTCTAGACATCTTTCTTGTCATTTTATCTTCAGTGAGTCTAAATCTTAAGGTGGTGTGTTAGAGGCATGTTTTAGGTGGGATTAAGGTGGGCTTAGAACTTGGACATTTTGCTAGAATAATAATAAAAAAAAAATTTAATTTTAATTTTATTGCTTTTAACATATCTACACAAGAATAATCTTGCTCCGGAAATACAGAAAGAAAAATTAGAAAATTCTAATCTTTGAAGAAAAATATGCATTCTAATACAAAAACACTTGCAACATAGTTTTCTACCTCAGGCCACAGGAAAAAGAGAGGTGCATCTTTTTTTTAACATGAAATTCTTAAATGAAACCATATATAGCTTAATGAAGGGTCCCACTATTTCCATGGCTAATATACTAATCACCTAATGTCCTAATTTCTTCAAATCTAGAAATGATCTTAATTGCTCCGGCAGATAGAATACATATTTTAACCCAAGATATTTAATAAGACATTTACAAGGATATGCCAGTAAGAATGTAGCACCCAATGATAAGAATAATCAAACTTTTAACAAAACATCCATGGCACCATTTAGACATATGAGGCTAGACCTGTTTTAAAAATAAATAAGAACAAGGGTCAGGTCAAAAAGGTGCATAAAATGATCAGATGATCAATGGAAGGATTAATGCATGACCCCCCCCCCCCCCACGACTCTCCCAGTGAAACCTGACTCCCTCCTACTACCCACAGATGTGAACAAAAACAGTACATTCCAGCCTG
This sequence comes from Geotrypetes seraphini, assembly GCF_902459505.1. Lineage (NCBI taxonomy): Eukaryota > Metazoa > Chordata > Amphibia > Gymnophiona > Dermophiidae > Geotrypetes > Geotrypetes seraphini. The sequence goes on from NC_047092.1 coordinate 71,072,159, forward strand.
TATTCCAGCTTCAGATGACCACACAGACAGATGAGCACAGCAGAAAAGAGCAGAGGAGCACTCAGGGTTATTGTATGGTGAGCCATCCAAAACCTACTGTACCTACATAAAGATGACACCTGCAGGTATAAGAACTACTGTACAGATGGGTACAGTAAGTTTTGGGTGGATTTTGACGGAGGTAATCAGTGGAGTGCCGCAGGGCTCGGTCCTGGGCCCGATCCTATTCAACATCTTTATAAGAGACTTGGCAGAAGGGCTGCGAGGTAAAATAATATTATTCGTCGATGACGCCAAACTAAGCAATGTAGTGGGCAAAAGCACAACAGACATAAATTCAATGTCCGACAACATGATGCATGACCTACTCCTACTGGAGCGCTGGTCTAGGTCCTGGCAACTCAGCTTCAATGCCAAAAAATGCAAAGTCATGCACCTGGGCAGCCAAAATCCATGCAAGACTTACACCCTTAATGGTGAGATCCTAACAAGAACTGAAGCAGAACGAGACTTAGGGGTGATCATCAGTGAGAATATGAAGACTGCCAATCAAGTGGAGCAAGCTTCATCCAAGGCAAGGCAAATCATAGGTTGCATACGCAGGAGTTTCGTCAGCCATAAGCCTGAAGTCATTATGCTATTGTATAGATCCATGGTGAGACCCCACCTGGAATACTGTGTGCAATTCTGGAGGCCGCATTACCGTAAGGATGTGCTGAGACTGGAGTCAGTACAGAGAATGGCCACCTGGATGGTCTCGGGACTCAAGGATCTCCCGTACGAAGAACGGCTGGATAAGTTGCAGCTGTACTCACTTGAGGGACGCAGAGAGAGGGGTGACATGATCGAGACATTCAAGTATCTCACGGGCCGCATCAAGGTGGAAGAAGAATCTTCTTTTTCAAGGGTCCCGCGGCAACAAGGGGGCATCCGTGGAAAATCAGGGGCGGGAAACTGTACGGGGACACCAGGAAATTATTTTTCACTGAATGGGTGGTTGATCGCTGGAATAGTCTTCCACTTCAGGTTGTTGAGGCCAGCAGCGTGCCTGATTTTAAGGCCAAATGAGATAGACATGTGGGATCTATTCACAGAGAAAGGTAGGGGAGGGTCATTGGGGAGGGCAGACTAGATGGGCCGTGGCCCTTATTTGCCGTCTATTTCTATGTTTCTTTGGCTCACCATACAATATAAGCAGGTTATAGTGATATGTGTACTTGAGACTTTTTAATGTGACATTCACTGCAGTATCCCCTAGAGTGTCCATCTGCTTTGCTCTGCTGTGCTCAGCTGACTGCTGGATTTTTGGAAGTCTTTCCCAAAATGTACAAACTCAGACTTAGACATCCTATCGTAAATGCTCCTCCACACTACTTATTCCCAAGAAAAGTCTTGTAACAGAAAACAGGACAAGATCCACAAGATCACCCTTGAATTCACTACAAAGTCACATCCTTTTCCCCTACCCACCATCCATAGAAACATAGAAACACTCTCCTGAACTTCATTCTCACATCACAACAGCACACATGAAGCCATATAAGTTGTGTATGTGTGTGTGTGTGTGGGGGGGGGGGTTATTGTTCATACAATTTTCTATGCATCAAAGAAAATTTACATATGCATTACTTAAGGCATAAATGGGTTATTTGTGTTTCTCTGGAAGTAGAGTACAGGGCTCTCATTCCTATCTCCATTACTACATATATGCATGTGGTTTTCTAACTATGGATGACTTAAAATAAAAACAAAAGTTAGTGAATTAGAAAACTGTATGAGGAATATTCAGCTAACAATGGTCAACATTTTAAATCCTGGCTGCCATCATATTCATTGCTGGGCTAGGTACCAAGGCAATTGTTGGGAGCTGCCTAAATAGTGCCATTATTCATTGACAGTATCTAGTTAATTTAAGACAGCCATTTTGCTGTCCTAATGTAACCGAATGGTTATCCAGACACTGGAGACAGTTGTGAAAGCAGTTAGCTTAGCAGGGTTTAAAAACAGGTTTGGATAATTTTATAGAAGAGAAGTCCATAAGCCATTATTAAGATGGCTTGGGGCAATCCACTGCTTATTCCTAGGATATGAGTAAGCAGTATAAAACCTGTTTTTCTGCTTGAGATCTTGCCAGGTACTTGTGACCTGGATTGGCCACTGTTGGAAAGAGGATACTAGGCTTGATGGACCTTCAGTCTGTCCTAATATGGTGATTCTTATATTGGCAGTTTCTCGAGTAACTCCCAGTTCTATACAGATTCCTTCCCGGATAAACCTTGGTACTAGCTAGATAGTGCTGTAGCAGTCTGCCTAGGTTTTCAGTGACATTATCCAGTTATATGAAAATTTGGACTCATCTGGTCGATGAAACTTAACCGAGTCTGTGCCTCTTGCATCTTCTTAAGTAATGTTTTAATTTCATTTAAATGAATCATTTTGCAAATATAAGAATGTGGCTAAAGCATTTAAGGTAGAAAATGTTATAGACCATTGAAGATTTAATATTCATTTAGCATAATACGTCTTCTAGAGTCAATGAAATGAACTCCTGTCCTGAGCTATGGATAAAGTCATTGTTCACAATTCTAATCAAAGTTAAACAAAGTTGAACAAGCACTATTTACTGTTTGAATAGGAGACAGAAAATGTTATGTTGCCAACTTTGTTATGATTAGAGGAACACAATCCTAAAGGTAAGTGCACCAGAACAAAAAGATGGATCCCTGCTGGGCACAGATGGCTTTTGAGAATTGCCAATAGACTAGCAATCTTGAAAACTGAGTGTACAATCAGGGACAATAGGATGATAGCAGCTCTCTGAGATAGGATGAATAAAGGTTATGTGCTGGTGCATAAAAGATCATAAATACTTTAAAGTCAATTGACTGGAAAGCAATACAGGCATCTAGTTCATTTTTTTTAATATATATATATATATCTTTTGGGTGCTTATATAATGCAATCTAACCAAGGCAGGTAAATAACAAAAGGGGTTATAAAATAAAAATATTATATAAACATCATATTGTATTTCTAAATGAAATGCTAAACAATGTATTAATTCTAAGCTAGAACAGAGGAGTAGCTTAGTGTTAGGCTTAATCTAGAGAGTGATGCAGTGAAGTGCATTTGTCATCCCCGTCTCTTCCTCATATACATATAGAAACACTCTCCCTTCCTCCTTTCTACCATAATTGTAACATTTCTCCCTCTCTTGCCCCTTCCCTGTCCCCTATAGTAACATTTTCCCTTTCTTGCCCCTCTCTATCCCTTTGAGGTTTCCTTTCTAGCCTTCATCCACCACACTTACAGTTGGCAAATTGGGCTCCTGCACTCCCTACACCTCCCTATTTTCACTCTCCACCGGTGGGCTTCAACCTATCAGAGTCAGTGGCAACCATTGCAACAGGCTACCTGCTGGTAACCCAGAAGCCTCTCCTCTGCCTCATCTTGCCCAGGCAGAAATAGGAAATTGTAACAGCAGCAGAGGAGAGGCTTCCAGGTTACCAGCAGGCAGCCTATAGCAATGGCTGCCATTGACTCTGACCCATTGAAGACGGTCAGTGAGACTGAAGAAAAGGAGGTGCAGGGACTGCGGGACCCAACCTGCTTCCCTGAAGTTCTCTGCTGCTGGGTGGGCGGGCAAGCGAGCGAGCAAACTGGGTTGCCAGGATCACCCATTGCCATACCCCTGCCCCCCTTCCTCTGATCTGCCTGCCATCCCTCCTTCCCTGCCACCTGTCCATCCATCTGTGTCTCCCACCTGCCATCCATCTTCTCTCCCCTACTCCCCCTGTGAAGCAACCATGATGATGACCTGATATCCCCCTCCCCCGGTGCCATAACCTACCATCTCTGGTGGTCTTGTGGCTTCTTTGGGAGCAGGAAACAGCCTGACTCTTTCCTTCCCCTGACACTGCTAGAGCGCTGCCAGTCTGAAGAGGTTCAAAATGGCTGCCAATACTTCACATGATACTCAGGGCTCCTTTTATCAAGGTGCGCTACGGGGGTTAGTGTGTCGGACATTTCATCACGTGCTAACCCCCGCAGCAAGCCAAAAAACTAACGCCTCGTCAATGGAGGCATTAGCAACTAGCGCGGCAGGTGGTATTCCGTGTGTTAAACCCCTATCGCACCTTGATAAAAGGAGTCCTCAGTCTCGTGAGGCTGCCCCATGAAGTCTCTGCAGCTATTTTGAACCTCTTTGGACCAGCAGCACTCTACTAACAGTCAGGGGCAGGAAAGAATCAGACTCTTTCTTGCTCCCTATAAAGGAACAAACAAACCAAAACTGCAGATATGTACAACGATGTAGTCAAAATTTATTGTGACAACCAAAGTATATCTAAAAACCTTTTTACCAAACAGGGGACCCAACACGGTCCGTGTTTCGGACCACGTCCGTGTTTCGGACAACCTTCATCAGGGGTCCTATTAAGTGCAAATGTAACACAAAATACAATATTAAAAACATATAAAACAATATTAAAAAATAGTGATAAAAGGTTAATAGTAAGATTATAAATGAAAAGGCAAAGATAAAAAGACAAGATGATCTTATTTGACCATAAAATTGAACACTGTATTCTAATAACATAAGGACAAGTGTGTATGTTTTAAAAAGGTGACAAAACCGCATGCAATATTAATAGACTGCATGCAGGAGAAATAGCATCAAACTGGATTTTAATGATAAATGACTACCGTATTTTCTCGCATATAACGCGCGCGTTATACGTGGTTTTTACGTACCGCGCATACCCTTGCATGTTATACGCGTGAGCGCATTGTACAAATTTTTTTTTACATAGTTCTCCCCCCGACGTCCGATTCACCCCCCCACAGGACCGCTCGCACCCCTACCCCGAAGGACCGCTCGCATGCACCTGCACCCCCACCCCGAAGGACCGCTCGCATGCACTCCCACCCGCACCCGCACCCCCACCCTGTAGGACCGCTCGCACCCCCACAGCCTCCCGACCCCCCCCCCCCCATCATGTAGAAGCTCCTACCGGTGTCCTGCTGCTTCCTCTTGGCGGTCCCGACACCCGACACGATCGGGGCAAGAGGGAGCTCAAGCCCTCTTGCCCCAGCCAACCGCGGCACCCCCGACACGATCGGGGCAAGAGAGAGCTCAAGCCCTCTTGCCCCAGCCAACCGCGGCACCCCCGACACGATCAGGGCAAGAGGGAGTTCAAGCCCTCTTGCCCCCCGACTCCCCGACACGATCATGGCAAAAGGGAGCCCAAGCCCTCTTGCCCCACCGACTCCCCAACTCCCCGACAATATCGGGCCAGGAGGGAGCCCAAGTCCTCCTGGCCCTGGCAGACCCCCTACCCCCACCCCGCACTACATTACGGGCAGGAGGGATCCCAGGCCCTCCTGCCCTCGACGCAAACCCCCTTCCCCCCAATGACCGCCCCCCCCCAAGAACCTCCAATCGCCCCCCCAGCCGACCCGCGCCCCCCCTGGCCGACCCCCACGACACCCCCACCCCCCTTCCCCGTACCTTTGTGTAATTGGCCGGACAGATGGGAGTCAAACTCGCCCGTCCGGCAGACAGCCAACGACGGAATGAGGCCGGATTGGCCCATCCATCCCAAAGTTCCGCCTACTGGTGGGGCCTAAGGCGCCTGGGCCAATCAGAATAGGCCCGGGAGCCTTAGGTCCCACCTGGGGCGGGGCTTGAGGCACATGGGCCCAACCCGACCATGTGCCCAAGGCCCCGCCCCCAGGAGGGACCTAAGGCTCCCGGGCCTATTCTGATTGGCCCAGGCGCCTTAGGCCCCACCAGTAGGTGGAGCTTTGGGACGAATGGGCCAATCCGGCCTCATTCCGTCGTTGGCTGCCTGCCAGAGAGGCGGGTTTGGCTCCCGTCTGTCCGGCCAACTACACAAAGGTACTGGGAAGGGGGGTGGGGGTGTCGTGGGGGTCGGCCAGGTGGGTTGCGGGTTGGCTGGGGTGCGGTCGGAGGTTCTTGGGGGGGCGGTCATTGGGGGGGGGGGGGGTTTGCGTCGAGGGCAGGAGGGCCTGGGATCCCTCCTGCTCGTAATGTAGTGCGGGGTGGGAGTAGGGGGTCGCCGTGGCCAGGAGGGTTTGGGCTCCCTCCTGGCCCGAACAACTAGTGGGGGGGGGGTCGCCAGGGCCAGGAGGACTTGGGCTCCCTCCTGGCCCGATATTGTCGGGGAGTTGGGGAGTCGGCGGGGCAAGAGGGCTTGGGCTCCCTTTTGCCCCGATCGTGTCGGGGGTGCTGCAGTTGGCTGGGGCAAGAGGGCTTGAGCTCCTTCTTGCCCCGATCGTGTCGGGGGTGCCGCGGTTGACTGGGGCAAGAGGGCTTGAGCTCCCTCTTGCCCTGATCGTGTCGGGGGTGCCGCAGTTGGCTGGGGCAAGAGGGCTTGAGCTCCCTCTTGCCCCGATTGTGTCGGGGAGTCGGGACGGCCAAGAGGAAGCAGCAGGACATCGGTAGGAGCTTCTACATGATGGGGGGTCGGGAGGCTGTTGGGGTGCGAGCGGTCCTTCAGGGTGGGGGTGCGGGTGCGGTTGGGAGTGTGTGCGAGCGGTCCTTCGGGGTGGGGGTGCGGGTGCGTGCGAGCGGTCCTTCGGGGTGGGGGTGCGAGCGGTCCTGAGGGTGGGGAGGGTGAATCGGACGTCGGGGGGGCATCAGGCTTTCAGGGTGGGGACAGGACTTCAAGGGGGAGAGAAGAGTCGGGGCGGGCGAAAGGAGAGTCGGGGTGGCCAGAGGAGAGTCGGGGCGGGCGAAAGGAGAGTCCGGCAGCATGCGCAGTATACGGGTGCGCGCAGTATATAAAAATTTCTGTACATAAATTTGTGTTTTTCGCGTGCTATTCCCGTGTGCGCGTTTTACACGGGTGCGTGTTATCTACATGAAAATACGGTACTAGTGTTAGGTTTAAATAGACTGTGGAGGAACATAAGTCACTATGATAGTGCAAAAAACACATATAGAATCAAGTCAAATAATGTTGAATAGATGATAGCATCAGAAGTGAGCATAATGGAAACTTGAGGAACAAATAGTGAAGGAAAATATTAAGAAAAGAGAAGAACAAAAGAAAAATATGTAAGATACATACCATGGTAAAAAAGGGAAGAAACATATGTCACAAAAAAATGCAGTGAAAAATACAGTAGAAAAAAACTATCATGAAACATAAAAGAAAGAAAGATAAAAAGAAAAAGATTAATATATAGAGTTAAAATAAATTACAACATGCGATCAGTTAAACACACCATTTTAAGTTGAAATTTAAATAGATTAAATAAAAAACATATATCATAAACATATTAAATCATCACATATAAAAAAACACATATAAAAAATTTATTATAGTATATCATGAATAGACCCATAAAAATACCATATATTAATCGATATGATGTATGATAAGAACAAAAACTATAATTATTACCGTAAAATAGGAAATTAACCATAAATAATTAATAATTAAAATAAAGTATCTATAAAACATTTATCATAAACATATTAAATCATCACACATAAAAAACATTGATATATCATCAATAGATACATATAAAAATCCCTTGTATTATCCAATATAATATATACTAAAAGCAGGAAACAAAGTTATTATCATCAAATGGAAGACTAACCATAAATAATTAATAAACTGGTAAATCACCTTATATGTAAAATCTCTTATTTAGTAAAGAATAATAAATGAACGAAAAACTAAACTTAACGGAACTAGGAATCATGAACAAATACATTCGTGTCTTGCCTGCCCCCTCCAAACATTTGCACTATACCACTGTGACATGACACCACTGCCTCCTTATAGGAGCCACTGGTGGCTCACCTCATTCTTGTACTGTACCGTATGCCTGACTGCGATGCTACTGCCTCTGACAGGAGCTGCTGTCTAGTCCCATTGAACAGCACTGCAAAAAACTAGCAGTATTTTAATAAATGAGCCTTCAATATCTGCACTTTATTGTGGAAAATAACAGAAATATAACATACTTCTCTAATAGCTAAACACATACACTTTGGTGTAGTTATCTACCAAAGGTGTTCCAAACACTCAAGCATTCAATGTCTTCTTGAGATAGAATAAAGCTTTCAATGTTTTCAACTCCTTGCAACAAGGCTTCACACTGCACTGGGTCTGTGGTGTTGCCAGTGGCAAAGTCAGTTATCAGTTTAACACCTCACTTGGTTGTGTCATTAATCACTTTCACTGTGTTGACAAACTGTTTAGCAATATGGAAGTCTGGATCTTCATACCACCTGTCGCTGGTTTTGCCAACCATGCATTGGTAATACCAAGACAAGAGTGTAAAACAGAAAATGTCCAACTATGTCTCCCAGTGACGTGCTTCAGTTTACCTGTTTGAAACCTGGCTTGCTCCAACAAAAATGTTTGGGCACTGGTGTGTTCAACAGCCTATGTACCAGAAATGCCAAAGAAAGACCATGACCAAGTATGTTATAGCACATTTGCTGCATGTTTAATTATTAAATGATAATGAGCGTGACTGTTGGGTATACTGGATGGACCATTCAGGCCTTTAACATCCATTATTTACTATGTAGGAGGATATAGACTATTCCTATTTAGTCTGCTATCATTGTCTTAATGAGTCTGCTATCATTGTCTTAATGGATGAGGGAGGAGCAGCAAGTCTTCACTGTGTCAGAGAAAGTGGGTATCTGCTCTCCTTCAGTTCATCCTGCTGAATACTGGGATTCCAAGTTATCCCCATGTCAGTTATCAATTTTCGTACCAGTATCTTAGCTAAAGGTCAATTTTTGATGTTCTCTTCTATATGTCTAAAAAAAGTTTTTTAACTCTTCTTATTTTTTTCTCACATTGAATGTTAGCAACATCCAACATATAAAGAAGTGTTGTAAGAATACATTGGTAATACAATAAATACGGAAAGTCGTGTTACACAGAAATTCAACTAGTATTTGCACAGCAAATATAATTTGGGTTTGGCAACCCCCATAGAACCTCTTAGATATGTTGCTGTTCCATAGATTACCAAGGTCCCTTTTACTAAAGCTCAGTATCCACTAATGAAGTAAATACATACTAAATGCTAAGAACATAGATATAAAATATTTAGTGCATGGTTACTAGTTGTCGAAATAAGGGAACAATTATTTCTTGATTTTCATAGGAATTCTTCATTTTCTGTCAAGGCTCCCACTCTCTGGAATTCCTTACCTTATTACCTCCGTTCTGAAAAATCATTTGTGACATTACTTTTGCTGGAGGGTGCCTGTGAGAGAGAGTGCCTTGCCCAGAAAAGCTTTTTCTTCTGACCTGAGCTGCTATTTGGACTTGACTCTAACAACTACTACTCTCTGCCAGGACACAGCTAGCCCCACCCACCGGTGATATCATCAGGAGCGCAGGGGTGAAGAGCGGAGCCTGCACGCCAGAGGGGGCACGTCAACTTTGTCGCGTCGACAAAGGAGAAAACTAAGGAATTTGAACCTTGGTGAGAGCCTGCGTTTTATTGTTATTTTTGAGTTGGAAAATGGGCTTCATTCCTGTGATTATGGATTAGTGTCAGTATGGAGATTTGGATTTGTGGGTTAGAGGAGTGGAAGAGAATTGAGAGAGAGGCAGTTAGTAACAGTGCCCTTGGGTGTGGGGAAGGGGAATGGTGAGATTCAAATTGGATTGGTGAATGTGAGGTCAGTGAAGGGGAAGGTGAGCTTAGTGTATGACCTGATAGAGCAGAATTAGTTGGATGTGTTTGGGGCTACTGAATCCTAGTTGTAGTATTCTGATGTGGTGGCAGAGAATGACTGTTGTCCTCCCATGTATGAATGGTACTGGGTGTGTAGAGAATTTTGGAGGGGTGGTGGGGTGATACTTCTTCAGGATACTATGGAGGGGATAGATGTGTTAGTGGTAAAAAGTAGGAACCTTACAGTTTGTTTGATCTACTGTCCGCCGGGTCAGCTATTAAAGGAAAGTTCATTACTGTTGAATGTGTTATTGGAATTACAGCTTGATTTAGCAAGGACAATTGTGATGGGGGATTTCAATTTATACCCAGCATTGGAGGGGATGTGGGCAGCGGTGTTTTTTGATGCTATGGCTGAGTTAGGGTTCATGCAATGTATAGTTGAGCCGACTCATGCGGCGGGGAATGTGTTGGTCCAGGTGTTTGTTCAAACAGAGCAAATGGAGGTTTGGATATGTCAGGTGGATTTTAACCTGTGGACAGACCATGCATTTGTGCAGGTGGAGGTGCGGATGAGGAAAAAAATGGCTGTGGTGTGGCAGCAGGAAAAGGTAGTGAAATAGGTGAGACCATTGTTTGATGAAGGGAAACTGTAGGGTAAATGGGAACCTCGATTGCAGATGATAAATTTTGACAGTGCGGTTGAGGCTGTCCAGGGTTGGCAAACGACCCTGCTGGGTGCCCTGGCTGAGGTGGCCCCTGCTTGGGATGTGTGGGTGAGGGCTGGAAAGAAGAAGCATAAATGGTTGATGGAAGAGATTCAAACACGGCATAGGGAGTTAAGGAAGTTGGAACGGAAGAGGAGGATAGCTGAGCAGGGAATATTGTTTCGGGCTCTGGCCCAGGATTTTGAGTTTGTTGTACAATCTGCCAAAAAAACAGCTGTAGCAACAGAGAGTGGAAGGGGCTGTGAACAAGCCTTGTGAGCTTTTTCAAGTTGTGAGGCATTTGAGTGGGGATGGAGTAAAGGGGCCGCACCCCTGTATGTTCTCTGCGGAGGAATTTAATAACTTTTGTGGAATGAAAATTGTGCTCATTGCTAATACACTACCAGTGGTAGAAAGAGAGGAGAGAATGTTTGATTGGGAGGTTGATGAAGGGGAGGAGTGGAATGTTTTTCAGGAGGTGGAGGAGGATGACGTGTGGGTTGCTTTAAGTTCCTGCAGACCCACACAATCCTCTGGTGATGCTTGTTCAGTAGGAGCTTTGAAGAAATTATCAGGGAAGGTGGTTCCAATACTTACCAGGATTATCAATGTAATTTTGGAGAGTGGTGAAATTCCAGAGTCGTTGAAAATTTCGACAATTAAACCATTAATGAAGGACAAGAAAGTAGGGTCCTGAGAATTGAGCAATTTCTGTCTGATAGCGTACTTTGTGAAAATAATGGAACAGGTGGTTTATTCCCAATTTCATCAGTTTCTGCAGGATCATTGTATCTTGGATGTTCATCAATATGCATTCAGAAAAAAACATAGTACGGAGACTTTGTTGGTATCTATGCTTGATGAATTGAGAGTGGGTCTCGATAAGAGAAAACAATTCTTGGTGGTGTTTCTGGATATCTCAGCTGCATTCAATATGGTGGATCATGCGATTTTGTTAAGCAGACTGAGATGTGGGCAGGGCAGGATTAATTCATCAAGGGCCCCTAGGCACACAAGTACACTGGGTCCCCTGCCCCGCCCCACCCCACCAAGCGCCCAGGCGGAAACAGGAAACTGCATCAGAGGGAAGCTTTGGACAAGCAGCACCGCTTGCACAATTACATTTCCCATTGCCTTTCTTACCCGTGTTGCTTGCTTGTCTTACTTTCCGTCAATGGGGGAGGGCTGCGTTGCTGATTGGGGTGGGGCCCGCGTTGCCGATCTGGGGGGGGCTATGTTGCCAATCGATGCTGGAGGGGCCCATCGCCGTTTTGAAATAACAATGTTGATGCCCTCCTTCATCGGGCCCCCCTGACCATTTTGGGCTCTAGGCACGTGCCTACTTGGCCTATTAGTTAATCCTACCCTGGATGTGGGTTTCGTGGATCAGTTGTGGCCTAGTTTGAGTCTTTTCTGAGGGGGAGAAAGCAGGAGGTGCTTATGGGTGGAAAACTATTGAGCCGTAAGGAGGTCAAAATAGGGGTGCCACAGGGATCTGCTCTTTCTGTGGCCTTGTTCAATCTGTAGCTTATTTTGCTGTGTAAACTGCTTTCAGACCTAGACATCTCATACCGACTGTACGTTGATGACATCCAATTCTTTTCCCCATTGAAGGGGATTTTGATGGGGCTTCTTCACGCTTACAGTCGGTAGTGGTAGAGATTAAACACTGGATGGACCGTAACAGGCTGAAGTTAAGTATTCAGAAGACACAGGTGTTGTATGTTACAAAAACCCTGGGTGCTAATGTTCTGGAGACAGTTGAGTTGCTGGTGGACAGAGTATTGGTAAGGCACGAGGTGAAGTCTTGGTGTGCTTTTGGATTCAAGACTCACTATGAGAGGGCAGGTGCTTTCTGTAGTTCAGAAGGTGTATTTTTATCTTTGGTTAGTTAATGGATTGAGACCTTATTTAATGGCCACATTGTTTAGGATGGTATTACAGTCGATGGATAAGGGCGGGTGATAAATAAACAAACAAACAAGATGCAGTTAAAGGTCTTTTGCTCTTAACGCTCACCTTTAGTTTGCTCAGTTATAAACACAGGCAATTTCTCCTACTTTGGTCTTCCTGATTACATCTCAACATGTGTGGGCAGAAATCAAATATGTTCTTTTATCCCTCCCTCCCTCCCTTATTTGTTCTACTCCCTCCCTTTCCCCACTCTTTTGTTTTTATTGTAACCAACATATTTTTTCCTTTCCTCATGTTCTCAAATGCATTTGTTTGTCAGAATTTTGTGTTTTGTTTATTTTGTTCTCATCCCCTTCTTATTTTGTTAAAAGCGGCTAGATTCCAAACTAATGTAAGGAAGTTCTTCTTCATCCAGAGATTGGTAGAAATCTGGAATGATCTTCCAGAGGCTGATATAGGAGAAAGCACCCTTCAGGGATTCAAGAAAAGGTTAGATAAGTTCTTGCTGGATCAGAACATATGCAGGTAAGGCTAGAATTTTTTTTTAAAATATATATTCTTTTACAAATTGTTAGTGGAAATTAACAATTGAAATAAGAAACAAAAAGTAAATTATAAAATAATTCCACATTTATGACTAATTCAGAGTCCACAAACTCAAGAGAGAGAATCCATCACCTCCAAGGGAAGTTGGTTCTGAGGAATAACTCATAACTAAATCATATTACAGAGTGCAGTTGGATTTAATTAACTAACTGCCTGGTTGAGGGGGTTCCATGGAAGCCTCTGAAGTTCTTCGAGCTGCCTTACCCTCAAGAAAAAAAATTCAATTGGTCAGGATCATAAAATATATATCTAGCATTCTGATAGGTAACGCAGCATTTACAGGGGAAACGTAACTGAAAAGTTGCTCCCATACTCAAAGTTAATTGACGATAAGCCAGGAATTTCTTCCGTCTGGCTTGCGTCCATTTCGAAACATCAGGAAATATTGAAACCTTGGAACCATGAAATTCCACATTATCAGTCTTGTAGAATAGACGGAGAACAGCCTCCTTATCCTGGAGAAAAACGAAGGTTACCAGTAAGGTTGCTCTAATAAGTATTTCTTCTTGTAGAGATGTTTCCAACATACCAGTGAGTCCCAAATCTCCTGGTATGATTCCTTTGTCTTTATCTTCTTTGGGAATATACAAATAGTATAACTTTTGTAACGGTGGCGTATTATCTTCAGGAAATTTCAATACTAATTTTAAGAAGGAATTAAATAAGTCTCTCGCTGTTTGAAATTTGGAGACCGGAAAATTTAAAAATTTAAGAGTCAAACTTCTATTTGCATTTTCCAAATTTTCCATTTTTCTAATAAGAAAAGACTTTTCCTTCAGTTGTGAATTAATGGAAACCTTAAGTTCTGCTATTGATTTTTCTAAATTGTCCATTCTACCGGACTGTTTTTGAAATTTCTCTTCCAAAGTTTTAAATTGGATATTGGTGCTCTGGACTGAGGAAACAAATTGAGAGCATACCTTATGTAAAGATTCCAGTCCACTCCAAATAGCTTCCATGTCAGTCACCTCAGGTCTTATTAAAGGAGCAGGAGTAGATATTTCGGGAACTATCCCAATGGGTCCCCCTCCTCCTTCCCTGTTCCATCATAGGTTCCAGCTCCTCCGCTCTCTGGTGTTGGCTGCAAGGAAGTCGACAAGCTATGAACTGCATACAGGATCAGGGGAGAAATCTGCAGCACCGACGGAGAAATCAACTCCAGCGCCTCCTGCACTGCCGACGGCGTCCCCGATATCCTCCCAGGACGTGGAGGAACCTCAGGCCCCAATGAGCTGAGCGACACCTTGCTCTCCAAGATCGAGGTCTGCCCACCTCGGTCAGCGGATGAACCCGATCCAACTGGAGTGGCATAAGTTGTAATCACCGCCTGCCGTGACAACGAAGCAACAGAGGAGGCAGGAAGAATGCCACTCTGTTTGCCCCTGCGTTTAGACATGGAAAAGGTAAGATTTTCAACAAAATGCAGGAGCAACCTTCTAACGCGACTCACTCCGTCGCCATCTTGGGTCACAGAGCAAAATAATGTATACTTACCCAGCAAAAATTCATCTTTTTCTCTCCTCTCCTCTCTGAAAGAGAAATGTCCTTTCTCCTCTCCTCCTGTCATCTTCTCCTCTCCTCTAAGCGGAGAACTTATCCATAGAGACAGATTCCTTGTTGCTACTTTTGGTTTTTTTTTCATAAATAGGACCCATTCAAGGCATCTTTCTATGCACATCCCAAATGAAAATTAAAAAATATATAACACTTAGGACACAGAAGTGCAAACTTCAGAATATACAAGGAATGCAACCATAGCCATTTAAACTCAGTGCGGCCCCCTCCCTTTGTTGAACATTGTCCCTGTTTATCCCTATTCTCTTCCCTATGTCCAGTTTATCCCCTCACTTTTCCAAATTCTGCACCATTGCATCATCCTTCCAGAATTAGCATATATAATTTTCCTCCTGTTCGCCTCCCTTCTCTACCCCACTCCAACCCAAAACCAGCATATCTTCATATCTCACTTTCTCTGCTTTTTTTGCTTACTTTTTGTTTGATGCAGTCTGATTGGTTGAACAGGCTGCCAATCAAATTGCATCAGCAAAAAGTAAACAAAAAATCCAGTTGGCTGAGGATCCACCTAGTCCCCTGAAGGCCCTGATAGCACTACTCTGAATTTGATGGATTAAACTGGCAGCCTTATCAATTAAAAGTGGCACACCCACAGGGCATTCAGGAGGAAGATCTGAATGGTTTGATGGCAGTGCTCTGACTGGAGCAGAGACAACGTTTAGCTCTCCTCCCCTTGAGTGATCCCAGTCCAGCTCTACTTCTGACTGGGACAGGGCAGAACACTCACTCTCCTCACAGACTTGAAAACAGATAACTGCCAGCAAGAGCTTGTTTAACTTTGTGGATTTGGGTTCTTTTTGGAAGGCTGCACATTTGTCCTGTTTGTTCTTGAAGCCACTTTTTGCCTGTGTGCAAAAGGACATGTAGCTGCTTCACCTGAGGGCAGCCATGTGGCTTCTACTGCTTTCCTTTTCTGTACAAGGTAAACATTAATATTCTGATGTTACAAGTCATTGCATAAAGCGCTTGTACAAAAATGCATTCAAAAACAGACAATAGTTTAAAAGACAAATGTAATCCTTTCCTAGGGCTCGCTGCATAGTGTTAATTGCAAACATTCTGGACTGCATTTTCATATAGCATGTGTATTACTCTGTGTATGCTAAAACCAGACACATTTAATATGAAAGTATGTGGTTTAAAGATCTGTCTACTAGTTCCCTGCTATGATTTTGTTTTTCTTGCAAAATAACTGATCCCCCCCCCCCTCTTTTGATGCTTCTCTGGTAGAAACATAGAAACATAGAAAATGACGGCAGAAAAGGGCCTCGGACCATCAAGTCTGCCCACTCTAATGACCCACCCCCCAACTTCATCCCCCAAGAGATCCCACATGCCTATCCCATTTTTTCTTAAAATCTGGCATGCTGTTGGCCTCAATCACCTGCAGTGGAAGTTCATTCCAATGATCAACCACGCTTTCGGTGAAGAAATACTTCCTGATGTCACCATGAAATTTCCCGCCCCTGATTTTCAGCGGATGCCCTCTTGTGGCCGTGGGACCTTTAAGAAAGAAGATATCATCTTCCACCATGATATATTTAAACATCTCAATCATGTCTCCTCTCTCTCTACGTTCCTCGAGTGAGTATAGCTGCAATTTACTCAGCCTTTCCTCATATGGGAGATCCTTGAGTCCCGAGACCATCCTGGTGGCCATTCATTCAACCGACTCAACTCTCAGCACATCTTTTTGGTAATGTGGCCTCCAGAATTGTACACAATATTCCAGATGAAGTCTCACCATGGATCTGTACAACGGCATTATGACTTCGGGCTTCCGGCTGACGAAACTTCTGCGGATACAACCCATCATTTGTCTAGCCTTGGATGAAGCCTTCTCCATTTGATTGGCAGTTTTCATATCTTCACTAATGATCACTCCTAAATCTCGTTCTGCTGTAGTCCTAGCTAAGGTCTCACCATTTAGGGTGTAAGTTCTGCACAGATTTCTGCTGCCAAGGTGCATGACCTTACATTTTTTAGCATTGAAGCTTAGCTGCCAAGTCGAGGACCAATGTTCCAGTAAGAGTAGGTCTCGCGTCATACTGTCGGGCAAAGTGCTTTTACCTACTATGTTGCACAGTTTGGCGTCATCGGCGAATAATGTTATTTTACCTTGAAGCCCCTTAGTCAGGTCTCTTATGAATATGTTAAAGAGTACTGGGCCCAAGACCGAGCCCTGCGGCACTCCACTGGTCACTCTCGACATTTTGGAAAGGGTACCATTAACCACCACCCTCTGAAGTCTACCGCTTAGCTAGTCATTGACCCATGCAGTTAATGTTTCTCCTAATCCCATCAAATTCATCTTGCTCAATAACCTGTGGTGTGGGACGCTATCAAAAGCTTTACTGAAGTCCAAGTACACGACGTCCAGGGACTACCCCATATCCAGCTTTCTTGTTACCCAGTCAAAGAAGCTGATTAGATTGGATTTGCAGGACCTTCCCTTTGTAAATCCATGTTGATGGGGATCCCGTAGATTCTCCTCGTTCAGGATCGTATCTAATTTATTCTTAATTAGTGTTTCCATGAGTTTACTCACTATTGATGTGAGACTCACCGGTCTGTAATTCGCAGCCTCTGTCCTGCAACCCTTTTTGTGGAGTGGAATGACGTTAGCTGTCTTCCAATCCAACTGAACTCTTCCTGTACTCAGGGAAAGATTGAAGAGTACAGATAATGGTTCCGCCAGGACATCACACAACTCTCTAAGCACCATGGGGTGTAGATTGTCCAGTCCCATGGCTTTGTTCACTTTGAGTTTTGATAGCTCACAGTAGAAGCTGCTGGGTGTAAACTCAAAATTCCGAAATGTGTCTTCCGAGCTTTGCCTTGCCTGCAACTGTGGACTGGACCCCGGCTTTATCGGAATCTGATTCTACATAATTCTCGTCCGGTTTCCTAAGACATACTATCTCATCTGTGTTTCTTTTTCTATCACTAATGTACCTGAAGAAGGATTTATCCCCTTTCTTAATGTTCTTTGCTAGATTCTCTTCTATTCGAAGTTTGGCCTCTCTGATTGCTGTTTTGACAGCTTTAGACCTGGCCAGATAGTCTTCTTTTGCCTCCCTTTTTCCTGATCGTTTGCAGGAAATAAATGCTTTTTTCTTTTCTTTAACGAAGTCCGAGATCTCCACAGTGAACCACTCGGGTTTATTGTTTCTCTGTCGTGTACTTACTGTTTTTATATAGCGGTTTGTTGCTTTGTGTAGGGTAGATTTTAGGGTTGATCACATAGTCTCTACATTATCGGTTTCAGCTTGGTTTTGCAGTGCCCGATGGATGAAATCTCCCATGCGTTTGAAGTCAGTGCCCCGAAAGTTGAGGACCTTTGTTGCTGTGTTTGATCTAGTGAAACCTTTCCTGAGGTTGAACCATACCATGTTGTGGTCGCTGGAGGCTAGCGTATCGCCTACCGAAACCTCTGAGGCACTTTCTCCATTGGTGAGTACTAGGTCCAGTATCGCCTGATCCCTAGTGGGCTCCACTAGGGATCAGGAGAATTGTGGCTGTGTGTGCATATATAGGAGACTCTCTCGGTACTAAATAACCATGTATGCTTTTGAAAATAAGTACAAATTGGGACAGAACAAATGTATTTAACAATGCCCTATTCTCATACTTTGTGCACAGAAAAACTGCCTATTCCCTTCAAGTTTATTGTTGACTGTAAAATTCATTAATCTTGGTTGGAATACATATATATATCTATTCAACAAACATAAACAGTATTTAAGATAAGTACTGGTTGCCAGTTAGGGTATGATAATCCACATGAATTAACAAGGAAATTCCCAGTTAAAGCCTTAAGAAGGCACTTATAGAGAAACACGCAGTGGTCTTCATTCATTTATAAACTGCATTTACTTTGGATCCAGCCGAGCTGATGGAGAGTCGCCAATTATCTTCCCAAGTGAGACTGTGACACTACTGACCAGTGTATGTCAATGACATCTACTCCACCAGCCTGTCTTCAAGCTTTTTATTGTGTGTATGTTGAAGAAAGTAGGCTTTTTCAAATGCATTTTCTTCATCTACTGAGAAATACCTTCTCCTTCAAGCATGTGGCTTTTCCTCCCATCCACTTTCCTCCTTGTGTCATGAGTTGGGTAGAAAGGCAAAGAATAGCAGAAAACAGCCAGAATGTTGAGGAGGGCCACTCCAGAGGACTTAAGGATCTATCATTGGCCCCCAGACCTTGCATTGAAGAACATAGGCCTAGAGGCTGATCCTATTTTTTGATTAAGTCCTATCTTTATTGTACATAAACTACACCTTTGTTTCTTTGATGTGCAATGTGCTCTGTTATTCGGTTACCTTGAATACTTTGCCTATATTTGCAAATCTGATGAAACTATAAGGTTGCAGTAAAGTCAAATTCTTATCATATGCAGGCCCTCAGGTTTTCTTGAAATTCTCACATATAGACTGTGCAGCAAAGATAGAGAATTTTACCATTTGTTTTTTTTTTTGTTTTTTTTCTAATCCTGTGGCAGTTTGGCAGCACGATCTCCTACATGTCTTTTTATATTGCTGTATGTGCACAAAAGATAATTTGGTTGAACATTAATGTTTCTAAATGATTTGCTTCCTTAACTTTAGAAAAGGCAGTAACTTTACATTAAAATTTCTGGCACTGGTATATTTTCTGACCAGATATTAGGGCTTGATCTGATGCAGAAGTGCCTGCAAAACAAATACAAAAAAGTATAACTGGCTTCAAGAAGTAGCCACTACATTTAAAGGAGCAAATTTGTTATAACAAAAGCACATTCTTCAGTTCTAAGCCTTCAAAATGTGAATTTTGTCACCCTCTGTAGAGGATGAGGCTAACAATACAGCATGTCTTGATATTGTCTTGGGACTCTTAGAGAAAGAGTAGTTATGGATGAAGGCTCATGGCACTGAATCCCAGCAGTTTCTGACCAAGAAAGAAACAATGAGTAGGCCAAAGCACTGGTTCATTGTGCTGATTTCAGCCATATGGTGACTGACTCTCCATTCTTTCCATACCTGGACTAGCTTGCTAGGCAGTGTTTCGCTCTAGTTATGGAGAGAATCTGCAGTTCTACACCACATAATGCCAGTCTATGTATATAACTCTGAAGGATAGATTTTGGAAAAGTGGCAACGATACAGAAGTCAAAAGGAGAAGTAGCAAATGTTATAAGTGACTTTCTGAAAGAGACCAAGATGTGACATTGTTCAACACAAACAGTGAGCACATTAACCTTCGTTAAGGATACATATTACACTAATGTTTAGCATAAAAGTGGCCATCCTCAGTCCTCGAGAGCCTCAATTTATTTGGATTTTCAATATTTCTCTAATGAATATGCGTGAGATTATTTAAATGTGCTGCCTCCATTGTATGCAATTAGATCTCAGACATATTCACTGTAGAAATCCTGAAAGCCCGACTTGGCATGGGCTGTGGTTGTTCACCCCTGGTTTAACTCATGAACTGAATCTCTTGCCATAAATGTCACTGCATACCACTGTTCCACTCACTTATTCAAATTCTAAGCAAGGCAAGAGGATAAGATCTTAGATGTGTTTGCCATATTTCTAGGATTGTGTTATGATGCCTATATCCTGCAGCACTAAGGCATATATGAAAAGCTTGAGAGAGGATGTGTAATTGGAGTCTGACTACTGGATAAGTGTTCAAACTGGAACCCACACACTTCCTGAATTTGAGAGCTAAAACCCAGGTCACATATAAGAACGTACTTATCCATGTACTCTTTTCTCCATCCTACCCAGATGACAGGGGATACCTACAAAGGAGATAGCTAACAACCCTCAAAGTGGCATCTTTAACCAGTGGATATTCTCCTAGACAAGTTCCAGTACAAGCAAAAGAAAATTATACATACAGGAGGGATGCCTCATTTAATTCTCCAAACACACTGCTCATTTAAATCAAGTTCACTTAAGGATTGTGTGGCAGCCTGCCAGCACAGATATATGTTTAAAGAAGACAGAAAAAAAGAAAGCAATATCAGTTCTCTCTATTCATGCCCTGGGCTTTCTAGCCCTAAGGCAGAGTTTTCAAAAGTAATACCGTACTGCCTGACAGTCCTCAGACAGCTAGCAGGGCTCTGCAGCAGAGAAACAATGCACTACTGTACTTCCAAAGTTCCAGTTAACAATGTCTCTCATGGTCTCAAAAGTATCCTTTTGTGTTCTCTTCTTTTCAATCAGTTTATCATTCTTTATTATCATTGGTATGTGGCTCCCGAAAGAAGCTCCTCTTCCCTTCTCTGACTTCATATTTTCAGTCAACACCTTTGGAAAGGGTTAAATGCTTGATTCACAGAGCCAGACCCCCACCCACCCTCCTACAGTGCAAAATGTAGGAATGAAAAAAAACAAACCCCCAAACACCTTTCCTAATGGAGTCTGGGAAGAACAAAAGCAATCCGATTTATGTAAACAAGCAAAATAACTAACAAATCCATTTGTTCAGAGCGGTGTCAGGTCAAAAGCGCGTCGGGACAAAGGCGCGCCCAGACAATTGAGCGCAGCACAGAGGCGCGTGCCGCTCAAAATTACTGTTTTTAGGGCTCCGAAGGGGGGGTGTGGGGGGGGAACCCCCCCACTTTACTTAATAGACACCGCGCCGCGTTGTGGGGGGTTGTAACCCCCCACATTTTACTGAACTTAACTTTTTCCCTGTTTTTAGGGAAAAAGTTAAGTTTACAGTAAAATGTGGAGGGTTACAACCCCCCAAACCCCCCATAACGCCGGCGCGATGTCTATTAAGTAAAGTGGGGGGGTTCCCCAACAAAACCCCCCGTGGGAGTCCCTAAAAACTGTAATTTTCTTCGGCGCACGCCTCCGTCTTGCGCTCAGTTGTCGGCACGCGCCTTTGTCTTTCGCGCCGTTGTCTAAGAACCGTTCAGAGCACTTCTCTTCTGCTGAGGTCTTCCTGGGCACCTGCTTTCAATTTGTACTTTCCACTGTATTGACATCTACTGTATAGTTGCAGGCAGCCCTGGAGATCTTTCTGGTAGAGAATGACATGGGGACAAATGTGTCCCCGTCCTCACAGGAACTCAAAATTTCCCTGTCCCATTCCTGTAAGCTTTGCCTTAACCACACAAGCCTCAAAGGCTTATGATTTTAAAGTGTTTGAAGCTTGTGCAGATGAGGACAGAGCTTGCAGGAATGTGGCAGGGACAGGAAAAGAACTTGCCGGGATGGGACGGGAAAATGAGTTCCCTTGGGGACAGGGAAAATTTTGTTCCCGTATCATTCTATACTCTCTGGTATGGTCCTGAAACAGTCTCACCCTTTGGGCCAGAGACTATATTGAATGCAATCCCAGGAAAACTCAGGGCCAGATTCCCAAAACTCGCTGGTAATATCCGGCGAATCGATGTAGTGACCACAATGGGCCACTGGGAGAGATTTTTATTTTACATGCGATTCTCAGCATAATAACATGCAAATTATAAATGCTATTTGTGCAGAGAATCACTGGTAAAAAGTGTGAGGAACTGTGGCTGGCGCTTGCTCAGAAGAATAATTGGTAAGCACAGTACCTCCCTTCTGTCAAAGCTACTCTCCCTGTCCCGATCAACTGAGCTGCAGCTCTCCCTGAGTCCTGCCAGCTCAGCTGATTAACCAGCAAGGAGACTAGAAGAGGGAAATGTGCCCCCTCCTACAGACCCCCCCTACACCCTGTATAAGATTGCAGGAGGGATGCCCACTCCCTCCTGCCGCTGGGATCCACGCTCTCCAACAACCCCCTGACAGCCTCCCGACAACCTCCTGCCCCCTGCACCTTTCAATTGAAGGACAGCAGAAATGATGCTCACTTCTGACCACTGTTAGGGTCCCCCAACCCCTGACAACCCCCAACATCCCCTGAAAATTTAAATTGAAGGACAGAAGGAGGGATGCCCACTCCCTCCTGCTGCTGGGGTCCCTCGCCCCCCTAACAATCCCCTGTTCCTCTGTACCTTTAAGATGAAGGCCAGCAGGAGAGATGGCTACTCCCTCTGGTCGGCAGGACCACCTTTTCGAAATGGTGGGACTTTCCCTTCCCAGTGCATCTTGGGATACACTGGGGAGGGGCTTCTGATTGGCCCCTGCACCTAAGGCTCCTACGGGAACC
The DNA here is from genome assembly GCF_902459505.1 of Geotrypetes seraphini. Lineage (NCBI taxonomy): Eukaryota > Metazoa > Chordata > Amphibia > Gymnophiona > Dermophiidae > Geotrypetes > Geotrypetes seraphini. Next base: position 71,094,779 of record NC_047092.1, read on the forward strand.
TTAGGTGCCTGGGCCAATCAGAGCCTAAGGCTCCTATGGGCGAGGCCATAGATGCCTGGGCCAATCAAAGTCTTAGGCCTTTCACTAGTGCATTCCAGTGGCATAGTAAAGGGTGGGCGGTTGATCCGGGTGCGGTCTTCTTAAGTGAGCCTCACAACTCCTCCTCTCCACCCCCAATCCTCTCCTTGCTTCCCCATACCTTTTTTATTTCCCTCACTGTGAGGTTGCTGCCCACGTCAGAATCGGCATTCTCTGACATCACTTCCGGACCCTGCGCCTAGGAAGTGACTTCAAAGGGCGAGCCAGCACCGATGTGGGCATGCTGCTCATGCCGGAGAAGTTAAAAAGAGAAGAGGAAAGAGAAAGGGGGTGCATGCAGCAGGGGGGTGGGGGCAGGGTGTCACCACCCAGGGCACCGATCACCCTTATTACGCCACTGATCCAGCCCTCACTGTTTTCATCCCAACCCTCAAGCTCAGGTATTAAACCTAATTGTCTTTCCCTAGCACTACTGAGGCTACACTTCTCCCTCTCCCCACCTAAGGAAATAAAGGGCTCCTTTTATCAAGCCGCGCTAGCGGGGTTAACGTGCATGACGTTTCATCACGCGCTAACCCCTGCGCTGGCCAAAAACTACCGCCTGCTCAAGAGGAGGCAGTAGCGGCTAGCGTGGCTGGAGGTTTAACGCGCACTATTACGCGCATTAAACTGCTAGCGCGGCTTGATAAAAGGAGCCCAAAGTCTGACAGCTCCTGATAACTTCTCTGATTCTATCTCCTGGGCAAAGCTGACCTGATCTGACAGAGGGAATCCCCAGTGTTTGTGCTTTTTTTCACCATTGGAATTCAGCAGTCTTCTGCTGCAAATATACCTATGTGCTTATTCAGTGAAAGGAAGTTTTCAGTCTTGGATGTTTATCCAGGTAACCATTTAATTAGGGAAAATTCCTTTTAACTATCCTAATACAGTGTTCCCTCGGTCGTTCGCGGTCAGCGGTTCGTGGTCCCGGTCATTCGCGGTATTTTCTGACTGCGAACCACCAACAAGGAGAGGGCAGCGGGAGAGGCAGGAGAGAGCAGCTATGACACGCAGCTCCTGATTGGATAAGATCCGACTTAGTGCAGGAAGAGGCGGTCGGAGCGTACCGCAAGTGATTTCCTGCACTCGCGGTGCTCCGGCTGCTCTCCTGCTGCCCTCTCCCGCTGCCCTCTTTAGGCTCCCCCATGAAAAACCGTATTCACGATTTTTTGAGATTTGTGGTGGTTCCTGGAATGGAACCCCTGCGAATCTCCGGAGGTTGTGATAGGACAGAGTACACTAAGGGGTTTCAAAGAAGGATTGGATAAATTCCTGAAGGATACGGGGATTGAGGGATACAGAAAGAGGTAGGGATAGGTTATGAAAGGATACAAATAGAAGGATAAAGGGGATTAAAGGGTTTGGACAAGGATCACCTTACAGGTCATGGACCTGATGGGCCGCCGTAGGAGTGGACTGCTGGGCGCAATGGACCTTTTTGGTCTGACCCAGAGGAGGCAACTTCTTATGTTCTTATGAGTACTGTACTACCTCCACACTATCTATATTCTTTCAGAAGCACCAGAAAAATTCAAATATCATTAGAAAAATGGGGGGATCCTGGAACAGGGTATATGTATTTATCTGATCTAATCAGAATTTCTGAATCACACTTATCCAGTACAGTTCAAGGCAATTTACAAGATAAAAATCCCATGCAGATCTGTGGCAGAATTATGAGGAGGAAAATTATCAATGTTTTCTAACATAAAGATAGGTTATTTTAGGTTAGAACTTACCCATAATGGTGGGAGGAGTCCAGATGGTGACATTTGGCTTTGAGCTGGTGGACAAAATCTAATGCTGAGTTCCGTTTCTTTGAATTCTGCCTGTTTAAACTTTTTTCCTTTAGTTTACAATGCCTTTCAAATGGAAAGGAAAGCTCAGAGCTTACCCTTAATCATGGCTTAGCCAAAAATTGAGTTTCCTTGCCCATCCACATATGGGGAACGGTTTTCAGATGTCATTCCCCTTCTGTGCCCTGCATAGGTGGAAATGCAGAGCCACTTTGGGGAGGAGGGGATCCCCTCAGCCCCTGTAAGCATGAGGAAACCTATGATGCAAGGTTTGGGAGAGAAAATAGCGACTCCATGAAGAAATTAAGCTCCTATCTTGAGTGCAGTCCTGGGCCTCTTTTTTACTTACCCCCTCTTCTGTTAAACTGCACTAGCAGTTTGTAGCACAGAGATCTGGGCTGAATGGCCCGCACTGCTCCCTACGCTCATAGAAACTCTATGAGCGGGCCATTCAGCATGGCTCACCACACTAAAAACTGCTATTGCAGTTTCGTAGGGGGTTAGTGTACACCTTGGCATTATACAGATTGAGGGGGTAGCCAATTCGGGGATTTCTATGGATAGACAACTTCTGCCACTGACCCCTCTGTCTGGAACTTCTATAATTGCATCTGGATGAACCCTATTTAAGGATCTAGTGACAGCAGAATCAAGCCAAAGGACTAGAGAGATATGGAGTGGAGGAGTAGTCTAATGGTTTGTGCAGCAACCTGAGAACTTGTGGAACTGGGTTCAGTTCCCACCACAGATCTCTGTGACCCTGGGCAAGTCACTTAATGCTCCTTTGTCCCAGGTACAAAATAAGTACCTGAATATAATATGTAAACCACTTTGATTGTAACCACAGTATATCAAGTCCCATCACCCAGTGCTTGGAGCCATGTGGGGGCTTCCTACCAAACTAGAAGCAGCACTTGGAAGCTGTTCATTAGATATTGCTTTACTTAAATAATCCTGTGGAACTTTGGCTCAAAAATGTGGATGCTAAAGGTCGATCATAACTTTAGACACCATATGCAAAATGTGGAGGTTTGTGTTTCAATAAGATTTAAATATGGCTATGCATTTGCATTTTCACAATGCATTTACATTTTCACAACTTACAAGTTCTTTTTTGGGATGGAAATGATGGATTTTTCCTTTATTGGCGAGAGTAACACAGGAGAAGCAGAAAGTTTTCCTGGCATTGTGGCAGGAAAATTAGCCTTAGGAGCAATGTTTATGGTATGATAGTCACGTAAATGTATTATTAAATATTTGGAAGTTAGATACATGTGTTTTGTTCTGGAACGGTTTCATTCCTTTTTGGATTTAAAGAAGCTTGCTTCAAGTCTGTTCTCTCCTTTGCCTTTTGTTGATTAGATAAAGTAAAAGTCCTCTTTGATCAGCCTGCTTAATAACAATTTTCTTTTTTTTCCCATTTTTACTTTTTAAAAATTGAATTCTACCTGTTTCCCCCCTTTATCAAGGCCCCCTTTTGAATTTGTGGTCTAAAGACTTCACCATTTTTTAAAAATAGCTTCCCTTTTCTTAAAAGAAGCAGACAGAAATAATGCAGGTGTAACAAACCTGAAATGTTTTAAACTGTCCAATGTCTTGTTTTATTGTTTTAGAACAGGGGTCTCAAAGTCCCTCCTTGAGGGCCGCAATCCAATCGGGTTTTTAGGATTTCCCCAATGAATATGCATGAGATCTATGTGCATGCACTGCTTTCAATGCATATTCATTAGGGAAATCCTGAAAACCCAACTGGATTGCGGCCCTCAAAGAGGGACTTTAAAATCCCTGTTTTAGAAGATTATGTATGTTTATTTTGTAATCCACCTAGAATCAAATTGATAATGCTGCATAGAAGTGTATTAAATAAATACTGTGGTAAATTGATGCTTGTAAATAAATAGTTAATAAACCCAGCTTGCTATTCTCTTTTTTTTATTTTACGGTTAACCCCAGTTATTAGTAACTAGGGCCCCCTTTTGCTAAGCTGCGGTAGAGGTTTCTACCATGGCTTGGATTGCTAAATGCCCCAACGCTCATATAATTCCTCATTTAACACTCTGGGCTGTGGTAGAAACCTGTACTGCGGCCTAGGTCTCATTGCATAAAATGGGACCTGTGATAAAATAGCACAATTTAGGGGGGGATTCATCAAGGGGTTCAAATTGATTAGCACTTGCTAAATGGAAAGACGCTCATAGGAATATAATGGGCATCTTAGCATTTTAGGCCTGGATTCTAGAAATGGGACTGCAATCGGCAGCCACCCACAAAAGGGGCACGGCACCAATCACGCGTCAATCGTGCAATGGTGCCATTTATAGAATGGCAGCTACGTCACAGATAGGCACCGGAAATGTAGGCCAAGGTTTTCAAGGCCTTCATTTCCGGTGCCTATCTGTGATGAGAATTGCGAGTACGGAGGTGCCTAATGATGCACAAAGGTACTTCTAGCATTAACCATGCCTATTTTACCCTTAGGTGCCGGTAAGTGCCTCCGTAGTCGTGGTTCCAGTGGCTTTTGTGGAGGTGCCATCTTTTTTTTTTTTAATGATAATTGAATTGATTTTAAATGATGTAATCACATCGATTAAAGGCAATTAAATTAATTAAAAATTATTCTATTAGGGCGCCAAACTAGTGGTGCCTTTTATACAATTTGGGCCTTAGCGCTCACTAAATCAGTTAGAGCCCCTTGATGAATTTCCCCCTTAGTGGTAAGATAACATGTCTTAAGAGTAGCCCACTTAATCGGTGGGGTGGGGGGGGGGTGATGTGTGTGTGTAGAAGATATCTGGGATAGCAGAAATGTCTGTGGATGGGTGGCTGATGAAGATAAGATAAATAAGATGGGAGACTAGGGGTGCAACAAGGATGTGACATTTCAGAGTCCCATTCCTATTCAAATCTCCTATGTAAAATAGAGCTTCACATCTCACTCATTTCTCACTCACATCTGTTTTATGTAACTGTTATATATAAAATTGCTGTCTTTTAAAGCACTGCTTTCTTCCACTTATGTTAATTATGTTTGTTTACACAGTTAAAGCTTCAGCCAAAGACTTTTTTTTTCTCTCTTCTTTGCTTAATTATTTATTAATTAAACAGACACTATGGCCTGTCTTCTTTTTTTCTTACTCTCCTAAAAGGTTTGTCCTATTTTTTAATCAGAACCATCAAGTACATAGCCTCATTTAATAATTTACATTAATATGTTAATGCACATTAATGCATGTTAAATACCACAAGCTCATTATTCTCAGTAGAATCTATTTACTAATTATAAGAGTAACTTAAATTAATGCATGGTAATCCTTAATGTGCATTAACTCGACTTGGTAAAAGAGGCTCTAATTTTGTGCGCACGCGTGTGTGTTGTTGGGCAGGAGTATCTGTTTTGTCAAGGCAGCACTCCAATATGCTTTTTCAAATATTTATTTATTTAAAAATTTCTAACCCGCTTAAACCTAAGCGGTTCACATAAAGCAAACATACTCAGCATGTAACTAACACAAGCATAGATAAATAAACACATCTGAAGCATTCACAATCAGAATTATGATTCAGTCAAGAGAATGCCAACACAAACAGTTGTTTTCAGCAGTTTCTTAAATTTTTGAATAACAGAGAACAGCCAAATTTCAGACTATTCTTCAAACTTAGCTAGGTCTTTCTTCATGTTATTCACACCATCCGGGGTGTCTACTCTATTGCAGGTTGTGGTATCAGCTGCAAAGAGGCAAATCTTACCTGGCAGGCCTTCAGCAATATCGCTTATAAAAATGTTAAAAAGAACAGGCCCAAGAACAGAACCTTGAGGCACACCACTGTTAACATCCCTTTCCTCCGAACGATCTCCATTGACCATTACTCTCTGTGGTCTTCCACTCAACTAGTTCTTGATCCAGCCCATCACTTTGAGGCCAATCCCGAGAGCACTCAGTTTATTTATTAGATGTCTGTGTGGATTACAGGCCAATATCATTAATTAATGTGGATGGAAAATTATTGGCTAAAGCACTGGCATTAAGATTGGCAAAGGCTCTCCCTTACATAATTGATGTACATCAAACGGGTTTCATTGCTAACAAATATTCTTCTAACAATACAAGACTGGCATTTCATACTTTAAATTTAACTAAAATGATGAATGAGCCAGCTTTTGCTCTATCTTTAGATGCAGAAAAAGCTTTTGATAGGGTAGAATGGTCATTCATGTATCAGGCTTTGGATTGGTTTGGTGTAGGTCCTGGTTTTGTTCAAATGATTAAAACTTTGTATAGCTCCCCTATGGCAAGATTATACATTAATAATAATTTATCTGAAAGTTTTAAACTACATAGAGGAGTTAGACAGGGATGTCCACTATCTCCTTTACTGTTTGATATTGTGTTAGAACCCTTATTGATAGCTATTAACCAGACAAAGGGGATACAGGGTATTCCCCTGAAAGAATGGGAATACAAATTATCTGCTTAATGCGGATGATATTTTATTATATTTGCGCAATCCAGGTTCAACTATACCGTGTTTGTTAGAATTGATTGAAAGGTTTGGAATGTTTTTAGGATATAAAATCAATTGGAATAAATCTGAAATACTTTCGCTTAATGTACATTGCATAAAATCTATGTTTGATTCATTTCCTTTTGTTTGGAAAGAGGATGGATTAAAATATTTAGGAATTTGGATTAAAAATTCAATAGAAGATACAGTAAAAGAAAATGAAAAACTTTTATTAAAAAAGATTTCGGAATTATGTGAACAATGGAATCCGTTACATATATCTTGGTGGGGGAGAGTTCAAACTATAAAAATGATGATATTGCCTGTGGTTTGCTATCAAATGTGTATGATTCCGGTATTTTTCCAAAACTCTTTTTATAAAAAATTGAATTCAATAATTATTAAGTTTGTTTGGCTTGGCAAAACTCCTAGAATTGCTTTGGTATCTTTATAGAAATCAATTAAAGAGGGTGGGGTAAATTTCCCAAATTTTTAAAGGTATCATCAAGCCTATATTTTACATCAAGGTATGTATTGGATCCTCCCAGATCTCATTGAATACACTCCAGATTGGTTATATTTGGAATGGCGCCTCCTGTCTCCTTTACATCTTTGTCACATTCTCAGTATCAAGATGCCCAGATTGTATAAAGAAAATAAAATTTTATTAGATACATGGAAAACTCTGAGACACGTAAGTAATTTAACTGAAATTCCTATTAATAAATCAACAAATCAATCTATATGGCTAAACTCCAAGATTCAAATAAGCGGATCTAAAATTGTCTGGAAGCATTGGTTAAATGCAGGAGTACGATCTTTAAATGATGTTATTTCAAATGGAAATATGCTTGAGTTTACACAATTGCAAAATAAATTTGGACTGAATAAATCACAATTCTATAAATGGTTGCAATTGAAGCAGGCCATTCAGGCAGGGTTCCCTGAATGGAAAAATCTAAATTCTCAATATAGCATGGAATTTTTATGCTTCCAGGCAGATTTTCTGGGACACCAGGCCGCACAGTGGTATAAAGTTATTAGTGAATTGGTTAATAAAAAAACCTAAAAATGGTCTTAGGGATATTTGGAGCATTGAGATTAGGCATCAAATTTCAGCATCTCAATGGCCACAAATTTGGTCTTGGAGAATAAGATGTACAATGTCAGCATCTATGAGACAAACTTGGTTTTTTCTTTTGCATAGAGCATTTTGGACCCCTGTTAGATTAAATAAATTAAATAGTTCATTGTCTAATAGATGCTGGCATTGTAAGCTTGATGTAGGGACTTTGGATCATCTTTTATTTTTTTTGTCCCTATATATTAGCCTTTTGGAATTCGATCTGGGATCAAATAAATTCTTTATTAGAAAATCCTGTAGCATTAACTTATGATACTGTGATATTTGGCATGTCTATGAGGAAAAAGAGTCAGATATCGGCAAGTAATAACAAACTTTTATTGATTATGACAGGGGTTGCCATACAACATATCACTACCAATTGGAAGGACCACAGCAGGCTTAACTTTAATTTCTGGTGGAATTCACTTTGTCATCTATACAAAATGGAACGTTCAATAGCAATACAAAATGGAAATTATAAAAGGTTTAATGAAATATGGGAGCCATTGACATTGTTTTGTAGTGAATGAACACCATTTTCTTAACATTATTTATGAATGTAAGGGAAAGGGGAGGGATTGTATAAATGAAGAAAAAGGTAAAAAGAACTATGAAAAAGATTGATTCAATTAAGTAAATTGTATGGAAAGGGAGGGAGAGAGAAGGGTTTAGATATATATACATTTGTTATTATCTTGATAGATTTATCAAGAGTTCTTAGTAAATCTATGTATTACTTATATTGTACACTTGTTGAAAGTTTAAAAATGAATAAAGAATTAAAAAAAAAAAAAGATGTCTGTGTGGAACACTATCAAAGGCCTTGCTAAAATCTAAGTAGACCACATCTAGCACACTCCCTCAATCCAATTCTCTAGTCACGCAGTCAAAGAAATTGATCAGATTTGTCTGATAAGACCTACCTCTAGTGAGTCCATGTTACCTCTGGTCCTGTAATCCACATGATTCCAAAAACTTCACCATTCTGTTTTAAAAGTGTTTCCATTAATTTGCTTACCACAGAGGTTTGCGCATATACTACATAAAAATGAGCATATATAAAAATGCATACACACTTATACATGTGTACTTTTAGTAGTAAGTTTGTATGCTGGGGGCTTATTTTATAACTTTATCTTTTAAAGTTTCAGGTTTCTTTAGATCTCAGTCAATATGCCACTCAAGAGTGAACTTTCTGAGTGGGTTACAGTTAATAAATATTAATTTTAAGCATGCATCCCAGATTGCTGTTGCTTATCTTACCCTATCCAACCTATGTAAAATTATCCTCCACATATCAGGGGCACTTTGCACTAAACTTTTTGGCAGGCATTGTTACCCAGACAAAAGGGGAAGATATTTTTAAAAAGCAAAAATTTTGTGGATTAAAGTTCCATAGTACTTTCCTAAATATTTTGAAATTTTATTCATAAACATCCAGATTCTGCTATATATGTCATCCAAATTTGGCATTCATTTGGGTTTGCATGCAGATCTGACCTGCGTCCTATTTTATAAATTATATGCCTAAATTATATAGGTTGCAAGTCAAAATGGGCTATGGCCATGGGAAAAGCATGGGCAGGTCAGGGCAGTGGTGTAGTAAGTGGGGCAGGGCTGGACTGCCCCAGGCGCCGTCTTTGTGGTGAGCACCGGCACATCTCCTACTCTCTGCCCTCCACGTACCTCTTTAAATGTTCACTGGTACAAGCAGCATCTTCCACTTGCTGCTCGTGCCAGCCTCGGCTCCCTTGTGATATCACTTCCTGATCATGGGACTAGAACGTGATGTCAGAAGGGAACTGAGGCCATCACGAGCAGGAGGTGAAAGATGCTTCTCACATTGGTAAATATTTGAAGAGGTACGCGGGAGGTGGGGAGTTGCTCAAGTGGAAGGAAAAGAGTGAGGGTGAAAAGCACAGTGATGCTGGGGACCACCGCTCTCCCTCATTACACCACTGCTTCAGAGGTATTTCCAGAATTAAGTTACTTACCCGCCCAACTCCATTAGTTGTGTGCCAGCATTTACCCCGGGTTTCTACAGGTATAAGTGCTGCAGCCAAAATTAGGAATGACATTCATGCTAAGCTAGTATTCTGTAAAGGGAGCTCCTTGCAGGGTCCCCCTTAAGAAATATTAGTTCAGCATGGAACTTCCTAGTGTCTAATTTTGAGCACCATTTATAGCATTTCCCCATAGTGCACACCAGAAGTACTCAGTACTGTATAGAAACAAAAACAGTTCCTGCCCTTTGCAACTTATAATCTACTCAGCACAGGCTGCCAAGAAAAGCAAAACAAAAATAAGAGGACTTGAGTTAAATCAGTGAGGCCATGATTGGAAAAAACAAAAACATGTAGGATTAATTTCAAAAAGGGAAAAATTTAATTGATTAAAGTAGAAAGGAATGAGGCCTAATAGGAGTTCGTATTAGAAAACCAGGGGTGGGTGTGTGGGCATGGAAAACCTGGGGTGGGTGCATGGGTATGGAAAATAGGCGTATAAGAAAATAGGAGGAAATAGGAGGTGTCTAGGAAAATAGGAGGCGTCTGGGTAGACCAGATCTATACCTCTGAAGATTCTGCATCCTGTCTCCACCCACTTCTCATTTCACAACATCTTAACAAATGTTCTAGCAAAACATAAACCAATAAACATACCAATAAGGATTTCCTTTATCACTCAGGGTATGGTGGGCTGTATAACAAGTAGACCAGCTGTGCACTCAAATTTATCCTACATTATAATTATGAAACTATGAATTAGTGGGTTATCAACCCAGTCCTCATCCTACACCAAACCAATCAGGTTTTTAGGATACCCACAATGCATATGCTTGGAATAAATTTGCATCTACTGCCTCCAATGTATGCAAATCTTTCTCATGTACATTCATGGGGGATATATTGAAAACCAGTGTGGTTTGGTGTGTTCCAGGGACTAGGTTGAGAATCCTTGGATTAGACTATTATGAATATATTGCTGGGCTCTGAAAAAGTGGTTTTACATTGATATTATATTTCTCCACAATATTAAGTATCATATTGGGCATTATTATCATTTTCAAAATTTCTTCTAAAGGGTTACTATACACTTCTCCCTCAATATTCATGGGGATTAGGGGCTGAACCAGCCCACAAATATTAAAAATTCCCGAATAACATTTGTGCCAGCTCTGACCCACCCCCCGCCATCCCGGACCTTACCTGGTGGTCTAGTGGGCTTTCGGGGCAGGAGCGATCTTTCTACGCTCCTGCCCCATGCAGATCACTCATACAAAATGGCTACCGTGAGTTCCTGTAGTCTCTCGAGACTACGACAAGAACTCCCCGCAGCCATTTTGTATGAGTGATTTGCACGGGGCAGGAATGTAGGAAGATCGCTCCTACCCCAAAAGCCCGCTAGATCACCAGGTAAGGTCCGGGGAGATCCGGGATGCAGTGTTTCTTTTCCCCCAAAAAAATCACAAATAACCGAATCTGCGGATAGTGAAACTGCAGATTCAGAGGGAGAAGTGTACTGCCAAATGTGTTTCAGATTTATATTATTAAAAGTGTTTGTATTAATTTGAAAATATACTCAGTTTGAGATTTGAAAATTTACAAAATAACAGCTACCAATACAATCTTTCTGTTAAAATTTATTTTATAAATGCAATAGCTTAATTTAGATATTTAAAAATTATGCTACATAATTCATAATCTAAGATAACTTTATGAGTATTCAACAATGATTTGAGTTTGATCTTGTTTAACTTTGTAATATAAATATACTAAATTAATATGCAATGTGAAATTGCTTCCAAATGAAAGTTTATTAGTTTAAAAAAGTAATAAAATGTAATTACATTATGCCAAAGATTCAGACGGCTATTATTAGGTGCTAATATACAGGAACAAAACTGACTGAATAGTTGATGACTAAATCCATTACATCCTACATAAACAACACATCAGATTTTTTTTATCTGACTCATTAATTGCCATATGGCCTAGGATCCACAGAATTATAGGGATACCACAAGAAACATATGGGTCGTTTTACAAAGCTACACTTTCGTACAGCACACGCTAAATGTCGAGTCTCCCATTCTGTTTCCTATGAGCGTTGGAGCATTTACCTCGCCATCCTGCGGTAGAAACCACTACTACGGCTTTGTAAAAGGAGCCCTTAGTTACTAAACTGGTATAAAATATCACATTTTGCACACTTAATTTTACTGCAGAAGTGACTAACTTTCAATAAATCAATACAACAGGTTAGTAATTCCCACAGTACATGAATAATACTACAACCTGTGATCAACCTTGTAAGATGTTATTTTTCCTCCTCAGGAATACCGAGCTATTAACATGTGATCTGATACTCCTGAGAGCCATTTTAAAAGTTCCAGAGGTAAAGCAAACTCAGTGCCCACTGTAAAACCCTGGTGGCAGATAAGTAACTACCCTTTAGAAAAATGTTAGAATATCTCATGGTAGGTTCCCAAATGATCTTAACAGTAAACTACATAATTTAGTGTTAAATATTTGTTTTTGATAAATTTGACAGATGTAAGTTGTTAAATGTACAATAAGACTGATAAAATGTTTCACTACCAAGAGAATATTTCTGATACTGAAAAAACTAATGGATTTGTCACTGCTTTGATCGAGTAACCTATAGGCTCCTAATCCAATCAGTAGTATTATCTCAGTTAGACTACTGCAACCTACTCTATGTAGACTGCAGAGTAGACATACACAAAAAAATTACAAACCCTCCAGAAAATAGCAGCCAGATAAGTATTTTCAGCAACAAAATATGAGAAAATGTCACCCTTGTACCTCAAACTACACTGGTTGCTAATCAAAGCAAGATGTCTTTTTAAAATATGCACACTGATCTTCCTGATCTTTCATAGTGAATCACCAGACTTCTTGATGAACTCAGAACTACCACCAAACAAGCACTACAACCTGATAAGCAGCCATCTAAGACTAAGACTCCCTAGCTACAGAGGCATCAAATACAACACGATACATTCATTTTTCAGCCATACCTAGCTGAAAAATGGTGGAACTCTCTCTCATTTCAACTAAGAACCTCCCACTCCTACAAAATTCTTCCGTAATGACCTAAAAACCTATCTATTCATGAAATACCTAATGCAAACAAAATGACACCTTTAGATGAAGATGAAATGAAATTCTCAAAAAACACATACCACCCAATAAATACACACCTGCCCTCCCACATCCCATATTGAATTGACTCAATTCCCATGTAAGATTGTAACCCCTATGTATGCAACAAATGTACGGTAATACTTAAACTGGGTCATATCCAGGAGTTGCTTCTTACCTGTAAATCGCATAGAACTCCTTATGGGGAATATTAGCAATCTACAAATGCTAATGTAATTTAATTCATATTTTCTTTCCCTTCAGAATACTGTATCACTTCTGCCAATCTGGATTTAATTTGAAAATGAGCCCCATGATCACCATAAATAATACAGACTTGTTGTCACTAATTGATCATTAAAAGTAACATCTAAAGGAAGTTCTCTCTATCTACCGTAATTCCCTCCCAGCATCAGTTTTATCTCACACTCAGACTCTCACATATCATTCTGTCTCTCTCCTCTAAACACAACAATACCAGAATGTAACTGGGAATATGGACTCTCTTATTCCCACCTCTTATCTCCAGCTCATGTCTCTCTCAGCAGCTATTCTCTCACCCAACCCAAATGCCCCTTTCTGAGTTTCCTAAACTTCCATTTGACACTTCAGTTTAGTCATCCTCTGTCAAGCATCATACATACAATCTGACCTGGAGCCCTATTAATTCATGTTGGCTTCCTGTTATTAAAGTTTAATGTATATGACACATTACTCCTCATACACAATCACTTCAACCAAATTGATTATTTTTCTCAATCATTGTCCTTCAAGATTCATAGGTCATGAAGAGTGTTGGCAAGACGGCGGCGCCAAGCTAGGTGCGTTGAGAACGCTCTCAATAGCGCTTTGAGTGTTTCCTGTTCCAGTATGCCACATATCAAAAGAAAGGGCAGTGTAAGGGTGCTTACCAACTCAACTCCTTCGTCTGCCTTAAATCAGCGCACGAATGAACAGTGCATGCCAACACATACTTCAAGAATGGATGACTCGAGCCCTGCAGCAGGAGATAGTTTGGGGCATTCAATCCTGCAGGGGCATGAGATCTCTTTGTCACCCGCACCGGTTATCCCACCTCCCTGTCCGGCTGACGCTGCTGCCCTGGAATTGGAAACTACGGTGGCCAAAGTTGCTCCCGATGTCTCCATACAGGCAGGAATCATGGCAGATGAGCCTCTGCTGATGTTAATTACCACTGGGGATCTGCTCTCTGACAGAGAGGACACTTTGGCAGCCATTTTTAAGATACTCCAGAGAGTAGACACAGCGACTAGGAAGACTTCAGAAGAGGTAAAGGCTTTGGAGATGAAGTTAGATAACGTCACAAAAGTTTTTGATCAAATAAATACTGAAACTAAAAACTCTTTACCTAAAATACAAAATGATGTACAATTCCTACAAGCCTACTTCCCAGCGTCCCTACTACTTCTGCACCTTGTGCCGGTCCTCACAGTCCTTTTAGAATTAAGTCTGCCTTTTAAGATGTGGCTATCTGGGGACCAGGTCCTGGATGCTGGAAGGACAGCTGTTTCACCTGATAGTTTGAATATCACTGACATTCTCAAGACATTGTGAGGGACTGAGTGGCATAGTAGCAGGTATCCCAAGAAACACTCCCTCACTGATGTGTAAGCCATGCAGAGCCATGAGATCTGGTGCAGTAGAGAGAACAGATAAGTTAAAAATGATTAACAAGCAGAGGAGTTTACCTAATTAAGCACAGAAGCTGGTTCGTCTAGTTCTATCAGTTGTGTTCATTGATGGTGCCATTTAGACCCTCTTTAGACATGCTGGAGAGGAGATTGAGAAGACAGTTGAAATGTTCTGGTTAACATTCAGGATTTTAGTTCTTTCTGTCATGATTTTAACATCATCTGCTGAATGAACATCTGCTTTGCCGTTTCACGTGGCATCATAAACAGCTTGGAGACTTCTATTAAAAAGTCTGATATTGTATCTATTTGCTGCGTCCCACAGTTCTCTGGTTTTCTTTCCCATCATTTCTCTTTTGCCATAGTCAGGTCTGAATTTCATTCTTGAATATAGGAAGCCATATTTTGGGGATACTTGTCAGCAAAAGCAGTATTTGAAGTACATGTATCTTGTCTAGAACTCAATCTATTTTTGCGTCAATTTCATCAGACTATTACTGATATTTCTTTATAATAAGCCAAAAACATCAATGCTTGTACGGTAGGGTACATTCCAAATTTATTCCATGTCACTTCATCCTGTCTGTGAAGACGGAGCTCAGGTGCCATTCAGTTAGTTTATACTGTAATTCCTCCTGAGTTATTTAATCTTTAAAGTCAGAAATGTTTAATTTCTTTAGGGGTGGGGGGAGTGTCTTGTTTCATATTAGTTTGGGGTCAGAAAAGCAAGGTGTATGTCTCATAGAACTTCATTCTCACTATTCTACCACCCTTTTCCCTAACTAAACACCTCCCATTCTCCACTATTCCTAGCATTGTTTCTGGAGGATAAATGGCTACCTGGCTTCAGTTGGTTTGTGACTGGCAGCCACACAATATGTGACTACCGTAAGTCTCTATTGCTACAAGGCTGATATTTATGTGAGCTTAGGAGCTATAACCACAGGTCTGAAAAAACTCCTCACAAACCTACACATAATTTTAAGTAAGATTATATGAATGAAGTGCATTTATCTAATCATCTCATGTATCAACTGCTTTTTTTCAAAATTGCTCCAACAATGTACGATTTTGAAAAACAAAATGCAGGTGTTCTTTGGGATGGTTTAAATAAACACATTTTATTAATTGATTATACTGTAATTATGTGCTATATGTTTTCATAAGGAATTTTTTTAGACTTATGATTATAACTCATAGCTCAAAGAAATACTAGCATTTTAATGCCACTGTGGTTTTTTTTCCCCTCTATTTTTGTTTATGTGTATATACATGCTTTTTAGGCAAATATTGAGTTGTATTGGTTGGACTTCTGGTCTATAATATTTGCTTATCCCTTTTGTGCTATTATTTATAGTCGGGAAGATTCCATTGCTTTGAGCAGGGATATAGCCAAATAGTCTTGTACTTGTTTAGATGCTAGAATATGGCTTTAGTGATTGCAAGCTTATGTTCAATGCATCTGGACAGCAGTAGAACATTTGAACTGAATCTGACTGACAACATAATATGCCTCATTCCTGAGCTCCATGAGGCGACATCACAGACAAGTCTGACATTGAAGCCACTTATGAGTATCAATTTGTCATTATGAGGGATGTAGTTTATGGCTTTGCCCAGCTGCTCATGGAATGCATTCTTGTCATAAGTGTGAGTCATGGCAGAGGAGTGACTGCTAATGGCTGCTATGTCCACCTTTAGAGATATTTATGCAGATGGACATTAATTTGTTATTCTTTTTTAGAAGTTTGCTCAAATTACATGCCAGAGAGGTATGAACGCCAAAGCCTACTGCAGAAGTTCTTATTTCACCTTTAAGTTTTTCCATGCAGTGGAATGTGTAACTTGTGCTAACCTCTACCAGATTTTATCCGTACTCCTCTGAAAACTGAGTATTTTTTGGTGCTATATGTCTATGTTGTATCCCTTAGGTACTCTGTCTAGAAGAGCAGTGGATCTCATTGGTTATGATTCATTGCCTCAAGGAATATGTGCAAGTAATTGACAAAGTTTATACTGTTTTTGTTTTTTTCAGCCATGGTATCAGATGGCCAGACAGCCACGAAAATCTACAGCTGAAATTTCATTAGACTTTTTCTAAATGAGCCATTTTTCAAGATTTAAGAGTTTGTGTGAAGGGGTGAGAGTCAGATGATTAGAGGCTGTTGACATGAGATCAGGACCTGGAATAATTGTGTGTTATAGGAAGCTCTATGATTCAGTCTTGTTTATTAAGTCTGATGCCTCTCTCCCTGCATATCATCGATGTCCATGCATGTGCAGAGAGCCCCAAGCTCAAGGACCTCCAAAACCCAGACAAACTACCGGGTTTTGAAAATCCCTCCAGGCACCCATTTCAGTCCTCTAAAAAGAGGACATGTCCAGGTTTTCCCAAACATCTGGTAACCCTACCTTGAATGTGTTTATGATCTGGTTTATGGTGTCCTTAACAGGTAGTTTTAAATTGAAACATCTGTCTTTTCCCTTTTGTAATGATTTTTTTGTTGAGTGGCCTTTTGGTATCTGGCCAGTCGGAGTCTTCGACCACTCCTATTACATCCCAGAATGCACTGAAGAGGAGGCCTAAGACTCCGGTTGGCCCAGATGCCTATCCTATGGGGCCAGTCAGGGCCTTAGGCCCACCATTGTGAAGAGGCAGGCCTGGCAACTGCAGGGAGTAAGCATCCCTCTGGCCGGTTGAACTACAGAAGGTACTGGGGTGTCAGGGGAAGAGACTAGGGTGCCAGGTTAGGGGGGTTCAGGTCTGGGGATGATGTCATGGATTTGGGGGGCTGCTGGCAGGAGGGAGTGGGCATCCCTCCTGCTTATCACGGGTGGGAGTTTTGTTTTGGGGGTTCCGGCAGGAGGGTGGTGGGAGAGATTGGGCATCCCTGCTGCCATGGTCAGTGTCAGGTAGGGGTTCAGGTGTGGCAGCGGGAGGGATTGGGCATCCCTCTTGTCAGCCAAGTTCACGGGGGGGGGGAACAAAGTATTGATGCCTCTACATAAGACTCTGGTGAGACCTCATTTAGAATATTGTATACAATTCTGGAGACCACACCTTCATAAAGATATAAAAAGGACGGAGTCGATCTAGAAGAAGGCTACTAAAATGGTGCGAAGTCTTTATCATAATGCGTATAGGGACAGGCTTAAAGATCTCAATATATATATACTTTAGAGCAGTGTTTTTTAACACGCAGTATGCGTACCCTTAGGGGTACATGAGCCACTCCGCGGGTCTCCCACTCCTATTCCTTCTTAATGGCCACTGCCACCGAGGTTCCCATGCTCTCCTTTATGCATGCCTGCCCACCCCCTCCACCAGAGCTGATGTTGGAAGGGAAGCCTTCCTGGTCAGCAGGGGATCCCAGTTAGTTACTTCCAGGTGGGCTGTTCCTTCCTGCCTTCAGCGGCACTTGTTGCAGGGACGTGTCAGTGGCTCTTTCACACTGCACATGGCTGACTCGGAAGCCTTCTCTCCAAAGTCAGAGTTGATGTCAGAGTGAAGGCTTGTGGGTCAGCCACGTGCAGTGTATAATACCCACTACCCACGCGTCCCTGCAATAAGTGCCGCGGAAGGCAGAAGGAGCAGCCAAGCTGGATGGCCCTGAAGAAAATGAGTGTGGCCCTGTAGCGAGCAAATAAGAGAGAGAGGGGACATGGAGAGAAAGGAGGGGGAAGGAGCATGTTGCGACATGGAAGGGGCTGGAAGGCAGGGAGGGGGCATGAACTCAGGACACAGAAGGAAGGGAGTGGCATGAACATAGGACACAGAAGGGAGGGAGGGAATAGAAAGGGAGAATTGTAGGGCATAAGCGTGTGAGTGAGAGGGAAAGAGATGGTGCACATGGGGAAAGGAAGAAAGAGGAAAATTGGGCATAGAGAAAGAGATGATCCGGAGAATGAGAGAGGGAAAAATGTTGGATGTGGCGGTAGAGGGGGTGGGAGAGAGGCATCCTGGATCTATCTCTCTCTCTCTTTCCCCATTCCTTTTGCAGCATGGGAGGAAATGAGAAAAAAGACAGATGGATAGTGTGAGAGAGAGAGACATGTTGCCAAGAGGGGTGGAGGAGAGAGGAAGAAAAGTTGGACTCATGGAGGGACAGAGAAATGAGGTCTGGAGGAGAGGAAGCATGCAGGAGGATTGGGCTCCCTTCTGCCCAGATCGTGTCAGGCAGGTAGGGTTATGGCGGGGATGGAGGGCTATTAAAATATTGCTATTAAAATTATCCATAACGCAAAAAAATATGATCATGTTTCACCTCTTTTATTCAAAGCACACTGGTTACCTGTTGAATACAGAATTAGCTATAAAATCATACTTTTATCCTTTAAAATCTATTTCAGTAACTAACCAGAGTTCATTTACAGACTTCTAATCCCTTATAGTCCATCTAAATCACTTAGTTCCATGTCTCAGAATCTTCTTACCATACCATCTAATAATTTTGCTGTTACTGCACCCTCCCTTTGGAACTCGTTACCCAATTTCTTACACAAAGAGTCCACACTAAGCCAATTTAAATCCAAGTTAAAAACCTTCTTGTTCCAAGATGCATTTGGACAATAATTGTCTTTTTAAGGACTAAATAATGCTTGCCTATTTTTTACCCCACCTATCGTTTTTTCCTTCCTCTGTGTTCTTTTCTCCAAAGATTGTAGTTCTTGCCCATTTTCCCATTTGTTTAAAGTAAGTCTGTATGTCATGTCTATGTTGAACTAATATACCCTGGTATTGTTTAGTATTACTAATATTTAGCTTGATTTTATGGCACTTTTATTGTTCACTGCCTAGAAGTCTGATTAGGCGGTATAAGAAATTTTAAATAAACTTGAAACTACCTACATGGCGTGGAGACAGAGACTGTCTGAATTAATGAAAGCGTGAGATAGGCATGTGGGATTTCTTAGAAAGAGGCAGTGGCTTACCAAGGTGGGAGCATGGGGGGCGGTTCGCCCCGGGTGCATACCCCAAGGGGGTGCACAGCTGGACACTCACCGGGGAATAGGCTGCCGCCGGGGAAAGGCTGCCACTGCTGCCATCGGGAACAGGCCGGTACCGAGTTCTCCCTCCCTGCTTTTCTTCCCCGCGGGGCCGACCAACTCTCACCATCCGATGTCAATTCTGACGTTGAAGAGGACGTTCTGGGCCAGCCAATCGCTGTATGGCTGGCCTGGAACGTCCTCTCCGAGGTTAGAATTGACGTCGGGCGGCAAGAGTTGGTCGGCCCCAAGGGGAAGAAAAGCAGGGAGGGAGAACTCGGTGCCGGCCTGTTCCCGATGGCGCCAGTGGCAGCATTTCCCCAGCGGCGGTGGCAGCAGCATGTTTACCAATGGCGGTGGCATGGGGAAGGGCAGGGAGAAAGAAAGAAAGAGGGCAGGGTGAAACAAAGAAAGAAATGGGGCACGGAGAGAGAGAAAGACAAATATAGAGAAAGAAATGGGGCATGGAGAGAGAGAGAAAGAAGGGGGCAGGATGAAACAAAGAAAAGTTGGGGGAGGGAATGAGGTCTGGAGGAGAGGAAGCATACAGGAGGCTGAAAGAAGGGAAGAAATATTGGATGCACAGTCAGAAGAATAAAGTGCAACCAGAGACTGATGAAATTATCAATCAAAGGTAGGAAAAATGATTTTATTTTCAATTTAGTGATCAAAATGTGTCCGTTTTGACAGTGGCGTACAATGGGGGGGGCAGGGGGGAGGTCCGCCCTGGTGCACGGCTTGGGGGGGTGCACAGCCGGCCAGGTCCGGGTCCTCCTGCCCTTCCTATTCCCTGGCCCATGCCTGCAATCTTACCTCCCCCCACCGACAAGAAGTCTTTCCGACGTCAATCCTGACATCGGAAAGGATGTTCCGGGCCAGCTAGATAATGATTGGCTGGCCCTGAATGTCCTCTCCGACATCAGAATTGACTTCGGAAAGACTTCTTGTCGGCTGGGGGAGGTATGATTGCAGGTGCGGACCGGGGGAAAGGTAGGCAGACTGGCAGGCTGGCTTTGGGGGTGGACAACATCTGGAAGGCAGTGGGGAGGACATAAGGAGACACTGGGGACACTGACATGAGAAGGAGGCACTGGGGGCACCATGGACACGGGAAGGAGGAACTGGGGGCATCAAGGACACAGGAAAGAGGCACTGGGGGCACCATGGACATGGGAAGGAGGCACTGGGGGCACTATGGACACGGGAAGGAGGCACTGGGGGCACCAAAGACACGGGAAGGAGGCACTAGGGGCGCCATGGACACGGGAAGGAGGCACTAGGGGCACAAAGGACACGGGAAGGAGGCACTGGGGGCACCATTGACACAGGAAGGAGGCACTGGGGGCACTAAGGACATGGGAAGGAAGGAGGGAGGGAATAGAAAGGGACAATTGTTGGACCTGAGTGCAGAAAGAAAGAAATGAAAGAAAGGATACACAGTCAATTAATAGATGTCCCCTTTTGATGAAAAAAATAAATGGTCACGTTACCTCTGACTTACTTTCTCTGCAGCAGAGTCAGCAGCCACGCTAAGGTGCAGGAAGGTCCCGCGATGACTTGTCTGCTGGCTCTGCTCCAGAAGAAGTAAGTTATGTTGGAGGGCGTGGACCTGGCAGATGCAGTCATAGTGAGACTTTGCTACAACTCCCTGCGTCTGCCAGAGCAGAGCCAGCAGATGAGTCAACATGGGACCTTCCAGCATGTGGCTGCTGAGTCCGCTCCAGAGCAAGTACGTCGGGGTGGGGTGGACTGGCAGCCGGCAGCTACAATCATCATGGGACCTTGCTGCATGAAGGGAGAGAAAGGAGTAGGATTGCTGGAATGGAAGAGTGGTGGAGGGAAAGAAAGGGGGCAGGGTGGTATGGAAGGGTAGTGCTGATAGAATTGATGTCCAGAGAAAGGGGAGAGACATAAGGGGGAAGGATATTGGAAGGAAAGAAAGGGGGCAGATGCTGATTGAAGAGGGGTGGATGGTGAGAGAAAGGGCAGACATTGGATGGTAGTGGGGAGCCTATGCTGGATGGAAGTGCAGATGGGAGAGATAAGGGAGCAAATGCAGGAAGGAAATGGGAGGAGAGAAAGAGGGGAGCAGACGCTGGATGGAAGTGGACAGAGAGAGGAGAAGGTATTAGATGGAAGGGTTGGAGAAAGAGGGTACATGAAGGAAGGAGGGGATAAATAAAAGGAGGGCACATGGAAGTTCTTCTTTACTCAGAGGGTGGTGGACACATGGAATGCGCTTCCAGAGGTTGTGATAGGCCAGAGCACGCTACAGGGGTTCAAGGAAGGTTTAGATAGGTTCCTAAAGGATAAGGAGATTGAGGGGTACAGATAGAAGTAGAGATAGGTTATAGGAATAGTCAGGGACCACTTCACAGATCACAGACCTGATGGGCCACCGCGGGAGTGGACCGCTGGGCGCGATGGACCTCTGGTCTGACCCAGTGGAGGCAACTTCTTATGTTCTTATGACGGGGAGAAAAGGATTGAGTTAGGGAAACACTGGAGGGATGAGGTAAAGAGGTGGCGAGCTTTAGGTAGACAGTAAAAAAGAACATTGATGAGAAGGTAGTAAGAACGTAATCTAAACAAATGCAGAAAATAAATTGAAAAGGAAAATGAGGGAAAAAAGGGAAAGGGATTGCAGAGGAAAGGTGTGGGAGAGGGAAGGAGAGGAGAGAGATGCCAGACCAATGGGGGTGAAAGGAGAGATGGAAGGGGGAGGCATACAGTTTCTGGAAGGGGCATAGGAGAGAAGATGCCATATAGGGGAAGAGAGTTACAAGATGAGGAAAGCAGAAACCACAGAAGACAAAGTTAGAAAAAAATTTTCTATTTATTAATTGTTTTAGGAGACATGTGTCACTGTTTCTGTGGTGCACTGTATGCAGAGTCTAGCTTCTTACTGGTTCAATTTAACCTTTGTCTATGTATTTCTATTTTATCCCCCCTTTTACAAAACTGTGGAGTGTTTTTTAGCGCCAGCTGTGGTGGTAGCAGCTCTGATGCTCAGAATTCTATGAGCGTCAGAGCTGTTACCACCGTGGCTAAAATCCACACTACAGTTTTGTAAAAGAGGGAGGGGTTAGTTTGTGATTACATATTCCATACTAGGCGAAGGTGTTTTCTGTGTTCTGTGTGTTCGAAAGACATGGTTTTTTGTTAGGCTTGACTGCAGGATTGATTTGTACTAGTCTGGCTTGTTTAGTTTTACAATGGGTGTATTGATGTTGTACTGCTCACTGCAGTATGTAAGATGCTGCCTTTTCCCAGGTACTCATGTGTGACATGTGGCTTGTTACTAAAAATCATGTTTTTCATATAGATGGGGGGGTGTCAAAAAAATGATGGGCCCCGGGTGTCGCATATGCTAGGTACTAGCTATAAAAACACAGATATATTGAAAACCAATGTATGTAAATCAACACTTTCAATTGGTGACTACTTTATTTGTAGGACAAAATCGTAATGAAGTTTTGCAGAAAAGTATATATGTGAGACTAGTATCAACTCTAAATATGCTCAAAAAGAAGGAGAAAAACCTCAGAAAGAGGTCCTCCCACTGCCACAAAGGTGGATATCAAGGTGGTTAGACGGTAACCTCACAGGCAAAACCTTCATTAATGTGAGTAATTTGAGCAAAAAACTTTTACTTCACATATATAAGTTAATAGATAGAGGAGAACCACTTATCTTAAACTGATCGGCACACCGACGAAGGCCAGCGTTTCACCAACAAGTTGCATCAGGGTGTGACCCGACCGATCAGTCTGCAAAACAAAGAAAAACAGAGGAAACTTCAGCAATTTCTCAATAAGTTTTGACTTTTATGAATATTAACACGTACCTTAAGAGAGCGGAAACTACCGCTTCAAAAGAGTCCAAAAAAGATGGCTGCCATGGGGCGGCTTTAGAATTCTTGAATTTAAATACCCCCGGTGTGACATCATTGCCGGAAGTAAATCTAAAAAGACGTAACAGCTGAGAGAACGTAACATCTAAGAAAAAATAGACAAAGTGAACCAGTGCCATAAGCCAAAAAACACAGAAACGTGCCCTTTCCACTATGTGTTACTGTTTTTCGTTTTTATCAATTTTAAGAATTTTTATTTTTATTTTTATTTTGTTCTTATTTTTGTCATTATTTTTTCTTTCTTATCTCTTCATTCATAAATCATTAATCCATGATAATTATCTTGAGATGATATTTTTATGATGAAGGAAACCCAATACCAAAAAGGATGTGAAAATTATATGAAAAAGTTTTTATATACTGATGGATTTAGTAGGTTTAGTAAAAAGCATTCCACTCGAGTCTTTGATTTAGACCGACAGGTTCTTCACTGTTTAATAAATGGATCCAAAATTGTTCAGCACGTAATAGCTGAGTTTGACGATTCAAAGTTCCTTCCTTGATATGATCAATGGCATAGCATCGTAAATCTTCAAAACGATGGTTGTGTTCAAGACAATGTACAACAAGAGGGGCTTGCAGTTTGTTATTAGTAAGACAACTCTTATGTTCAGTAATGCGTCTTCTTAAAGTGCGTGTGGTTTGCCCTACGTAAATCTTTAAACAGGGGCAGAAAATCAAATAAACCACAAACATTGTAGAACATGTGGTTAAATGTTTGAGTTTATACATCTTCTTCGTACCAGTCTATTTAGTTTTGGGGAGGTTGTATAATGCAGTTTGCATTTTTCAGACACATATGGACTACATGATGTATGAGGCTATTCTCAATTAGACTGTGGTCTGGTGCTGGTCACCTTTTGAGATATCGCCCGGAGCCAGAGGTTTATGCTCGTTCATGCACGAAGGGCTCATACTGATGTCCATTATCCATCATCCATTTATCAATCTGTAGAATTGCCCCATCTCTTTAGACTTTTTCTCCCCAAGGATCAGGTGAGTTAGCCAATTCTTTTTTACCTTTATTACTTTTTGGATTCTATTGGCTACGATCCAGTGAGGGTTTCTTACTAGTGCTGCATTAATATGAATACCATTTTCTGTTTAACTCAGTCTAGGAGGTAGGCGAAAGCCTTAGCTTGCCTACACCACCACCAAACAACAGGCCGAGCAGTAGCCTTTGGTAGCCAAATTGGAATTGAGGTGCAATAAAAGAGTCCTGCATCCAAATTTTCTTAAATAATGTTCATTTATTAGGCTTTCCTTAGTGCCAAAACCAAAACAGTTGCATTCTTGAACAATGCTTTCATAATGTTCCATAGCACAGTCAAATCATAATACAAAATTATCATAGGTTAATGATTCAAATAAGAAAAGTATTAAGGCTAAAAGCCCCTTTTAAAATCCTGCTTGGTAGATCTTTAATCTGGCTTCAATAGGCCACATAAGTAGCACTGGGAAGGTAAAACAGTTACCCTTCCCCTACATTTCTCCCAGACCTGCACGTGTGTAAGCACATTCTCCAACATATGCAATGTTGCTTCCTTCTTTATAAATTTTCCTGGGACAACAAGTTTATTCAAGAATTCTTTAGATTCATATGACTCAAGGTCGAGAAGCCTCTTTCATTATAGAATAAACTTTAATCCTTGAAGAACTTCTCATTCAATCAGTGACATCTGACTCAGGCTGCCACTGCATTACTGAATCCTCCTCCACATTAGGATCCCAGGGAAAATCACACTCCGTGCTATCACTTCCCATAGAGTTAGCTTCCCACTTCTCAGAGTCTGAGATTAATTCAGAACCAGAAGTTCTGGTGTCTGGAGCCCTGAAAATACTTGCATGCTTGGCTGTAATAAATGTGTGCCACTTAGCAACGTTTCTCTCTCTGTCAGGAGTTTGACTCTGATTACCTGCAAACACTCTGGCTTCCTCTTTCCAAGCTGTGGACTTTACTGTAAAGCATGGGGAAATTTTTCCCTTTGAAAGGCTATGGATTTGTGTGTTTTGAAGGCTACTGCTCCTGTTCTTGCCCTACTGCTGCCATTCTGTTGCCTTTTTAGTTGCCCTCCTGCACTGACTTAGAACGCTCAACTGGGGTATGGTAACTTCTCATTGGCTTAGGGATTAACTCTCTGCTTGCTGGTCCCAGAGCTCTGTCGGGTAACTCTGTAATTAAGGGCTTTATCTCCCCTCCGGGTTCTGTGCAGGGAACTGGAATACCCTTGGGTGCAATCTGATTTAAAGTGACACACTCCTTATCCGGGGATAAATAACTCTGACTAGATGAAATGCTGTGAATTTTACCCCCTTTCTGGATAGACTGGTGTTTGTCAACTGGGTACAGGTGTCTCTCCTTTGGTGACAAGGGAAATTTCCTCATCCTGATATAGTGATTCAGGATTTTCACTGTGCTACGCATCTTCCTTGTCATAATATTTAACTCATGGTCACCTCTACATCTCGCCTGGTGGGGTAGAATTAAAGCAATAAAAATAGTTCTAACCCCTATAATTAAATATATCCTAACTATGATACCCTTTTCCTTTAAAAATCATAATATATAAAATAGATTCTTTAATAACTTTATATGGAAGAATAACCCTCCCATGTAGCATTACACAAACTTAAACTACCATAAAATGAAGGTGGTGTTAATCTTCCCCACTTCAAAAACTATCATCCTGCATTAAGATTTACTCAAGAATTATAATGGTTTAACACAATAAATAATGTTGAAACCCCCCAAGATGACTCAATCTTGAAATATACTTAATGTATCCTTTACCATTACAAATGCTTCCCTTCATGAAAAAATATCCTTTTGACGCCTCCAATCATCTAATGAAAGTCATCACATTAGCATTCACATTCTGTCACTTGCATATATATATATACTAGCTGATGCCCCGGCGTTGCACGGGTATTTAATTATAGCAATAACACTGTAAATGGATTCAAATAAAGATACTTTATATTGGTGAATGAAATTATTTTTTTACAGCTTTATAAAAAGTACAATATTCAAATTATAATGTGAAATATTTGACAAAATGAATACAATACAACTAACACAAAACTTGATTATAAACAACATTTTTAGTTTCACCTCCAGGAGCAAGAACATATAAATTCTTGGGTGAACCCACCCTTGAGCAAGCAACATAGAGTTGATCATGGGAAAAACAGGAGGATCTTAAATCCACTCCACAGTATGTAATAGTCTGTCCCTGTGATTTGTTGATTGTGATAGAGAATGCAAGTCTCACTGGAATTTGCAAGCTATTAAACTGAAAAGGAAGATGTGTTGCAAGTTTCGTTCAAATTGGGCAAGCCGTTTTTGCGTTGGCAGCTTTTTACAATTTTTCCATTGACATGAATGGGTGAAAGCAGATTTTCTGTTTGTAGCTCCGCCCATGTGTGCAGGTGGGCCGAGAGACCCCCAGAGCATATCACCCCAGGTAGTGAGGGATCTGTATACCAAGTTTAGTTCAAATCGGGCAATCCGTTTTTGCTTTGGCAGATTTTTACATTTTTGCCATTGACATGAATGGGTGAAATCTGATTTTATGTTTGTAGCTCCGCCCACGTGTGCAGGAGGGACGCGAGACCCCCAGAACATATCACCCCAAGTAGTGAGGGATCTGCATACCAAGTTTCGTTCAAATTGGGCAAGCCGTGTTTTCGTTGGCAGCTTTTTACATTTTTGCCATTGACATGAATGGGTGAAATCTGATTTTCAGGTTGTAGCTCCGCCCATGTGTGCAGGTGGGCCGCGAGACCCCCAGAACATATCACCCCAGGTAGTGAGGGATCTGCATACCAAGTTTCGTTCAAATCGGGCAAGACGTTTTTGCGTTGGCAGCTTTTTACATTTTTGCCATTGACATGAATGGGTGAAATCTGATTTTATGTTTGTAGCTCCGCCCACGTGTGCAGGTGGGCAGCGAGACCCCCAGAACATATCACCCCAAGTAGTGAGGGATCTGCATACCAAGTTTCGTTCAAATTGGGCAAGCCGTGTTTTCGTTGGCAGCTTTTTACATTTTTGCCATTGACATGAATGGGTGAAATCTGATTTTCAGGTTGTAGCTCCGCCCATGTGTGCAGGTGGGCTGTGAGACCCCCAGAACATATCACCCCAGGTAGTGAGGGATCTGCATACCAAGTTTCGTTCAAATCGGGCAAGCCGTTTTTTCATTGGCAGCTTTTTACATTTTTGCCATTGACATGAATGGGTGAAATCTAATTTTCAGGTTGTAGCTCCGCCCATGTGTGCAGGTGGGCCGCGAGACCCCCAGAACATATCATCCCAGGTAGTGAGGGATCTGCATACCAAGTTTCGTTCAAATCGGTCCCACAGCTTTTTACATTTTTTCTATTACTTGAATGGGTGAAATCTGATTTTCTGTTTGTAGCTCCGCCCACATGTGCAGGTGGGCCGTGAGACCCCCAGAACATATCACCCCAGGTAGTGAGGGATCTGCATACCAAGTTTCGTTCAAATCGGTCCCACAGCTTTTTACATTTTTTCCATTGACTTGAATGGGTGAAATCTGATTTTCTGTTTGTAGCTCCGCCCATGTGTGCAGGTTGGCCGCGAGACCCCCAGAACATATCACCCCAGGTAGTGAGGGATCTGCATACCAAGTTTCGTTCAAATCGGTCCCACAGCTTTTTACATTTTTTCCATTGACTTGAATGGGTGAAATCTGATTTTCTGTTTGTAGCTCCGCCCACGTGTGCTGGTGGGCCGCGAGACCCCCAGAACATATCACCCCAGGTAGTGAGGGATCCGCATACCAAGTTTCGTTCAAATCGGGCAAGCCGGTTTTGCGGAGGCAGTTTTTACATTTTTTCCATTGACATGAATGGGTGAAATCTGATTTTCTGTTTGTAGCTCCGCCCATGTGTGCAGGTTGGCCGCGAGACCCCCAGAACATATCACCCCAGGTAGTGAGGGATCTGCATACCAAGTTTCGTTCAAATCGGTCCCACAGCTTTTTACATTTTTTCCATTGACTTGAATGGGTGAAATCTGATTTTCTGTTTGTAGCTCCGCCCACGTGTGCAGGTGGGCCGCGAGACCCCCAGAACATATCACCCCAGGTAGTTGGAATTACTGTGAGAATGGCAGTTTTTTACATTTTTTTCCATTGACATGAATGGGTGAAATCTGATTTTCTGTTTGTAGCTCCGCCCAGGTGTGCAGGTTGGCCGCGATACCCCCAGAACATATCACCCCAGGTAGTGAGGGATCTGCATACCAAGTTTCGTTCAAATCGGTCAAGCCGTTTTTGCGTGATCGCGGCACATACATACATACATCCAATTTTATATATATAGATATATAGATATATATATATAACATAATTAACAAAAACCAATGAACACACTCACACTAATTTAGGAAACAAGTATTTGGCTGCAGCTTTATTAAATATTCACATCATTTTAACTCACAGTTCAATCAAAATAAAACATCAAATACCTAAAAGCAGCTTCACAATGCCACAGAGCTATTCAGTGACAAAACTAGCTCATTTTAATTGTGTACTTTTAACAAGCATTTAAGCATGATCCATGGTAAGGTCAGGCCAGGCATCTCTTCGTAGTGGTGTCAAATGCGAGTGCTACATTTTTATTATTTATGAACTTCTCATCTCTCAGCCACATCTGAGACTAGTGCCCCCATTTTCTGCCCTCACTCCACAGCTATGACCTGTCCACCCTACCCCAAACCTCTGCTAACTCGCCAAATGTTCCCACCAATCCCACTGTTTATTTAGATCCAACAATTCAGAATATAATCATCTGACTTCTTCAATTTCTGTACTTTCCTGTTAATAAATTATAAATAGAAAACATCTCATATTAACAAAAAACTACAATCATCCTTCATATCTCAACATTGAGTATCCTTTTCCAAACGGGAAACATAATTGACTTCAATCAAAGATCATTTTGGCTGGAGGAACTTTTGGATTTCTACAGCGAGACCAACTCAGCAGTAACTTTTCAATCAACTTTTTTTTTATAATGCATAATGCTAACTGGACTCCCGCTAAATTGGCTAAGATATCCAAGAAATCAATCTCATCACTCTGCTGGTCATTGCAGACAGAATTTGGCACATCACATTTACTATTCTGCTGTCCTAATGTTCACTTCATTTGGTCTGATGTCTCGGCAAAAACATGTATGATTCTTTCCATTGACAAAAATATTCAGATACATGAAATTGTTATCCTCTCCAACTTTACTATACATCTGTCCATATAATAAATTGTTGAACATAATGCTTTCTCTTGCCACCCAACTGATTATATGTCACTGGAAAGATACCTCAAACCTCTCTGATCTTGAATAGTGGAACTATAGTTGTTTAATTAGAAAATATGAAGAAATGTATGCCATAAAAAATCATAGTTATTCTCACTTTTGTAATACATGGGCTCCACTAACCTCTTATTCTAATAATACTTAATCACTATAATTACATGCACTGTATTCAACATTACCTTACCATTAAGCCTTTATTGCTGTTATAATGGCATCTTCAGTTTCCGATTGTTCTGGTTTTATAAAATGTATTTTGAAAAACCCAATAAAATCTATTTGAAAAAAAAAGTAACCCCCAAGTATTTGAGAGTCTGCACTAGTTGAAGGAGAGCATTCTGGAGTAAAGGAGTAAGACAAGGACTGGTTATCCAGAAAGTAACAGATTTAATCAGATTTAGGACAAGGCTATTGATTGTATGATTTTGCACTTTAATTCACGTTAAGAAACAAAAATACTCTATTCTCTTAATGAACATTTCTAACTACCCCCCTTAGACCCATATAAGGGCATAATAAAAATGAACGTCTAATTCCTTTTTGGCCTAAGGCTAGGCAGCAGGGAAATGTCCATTCTCGAACAAAATGTCCAAAATGTGTTTTTTGTCGAGAATGGCCTACCTGAACATTCAGGAGTTTAATCGCCCAGACCGTCACTACATCTACCTTTAAGCCCTATTCTCTAAAAAAATTCCCAAGTCCCAAATGCCCAAAACAAGACATTTTAGGTGTGGGAAGGACCAATCCTTCACCTAAAATCACAATTCTCTAACCAGCTTCTGTCATATGTGCCAGTTAGAGAATTGTGGAACCGTCTCCTTCCCCCCCGCCACAACAATCGTGGCAGGATGGATGCCCAGTCCCTCCTGCCTGGCAGTCGTCACAATCCCCCACAATCATCACCAGCAGGAGAGATGCCCAATCTCTCCTGCTGGCACCTGGAAACCCCCTTTAATGATCATAGCAGGAAGGATGCCCAGTCCCTCCTGCCGACACCCCCCTGAAAGTTTGCCCCATCCCCCTCAAAAGTTCACCGGCAGGAGGAATTACCCCCATCAAAAGTTCACCGGCAGGAGGGATGACTCCCCCTAACCCCACCTGACTCCCCTAACCTGGTTTAGTTGGCCAGCCGGCTCCTGCCTGTGTCTGGCCAGTAGGCCCGCCTTCAATGGAATGGCGGGCATCTTGGGATGCACTGAAGAGGGGCCTAAAGGCCTGATTTGCCCAGGCAATTAAGGCCCCTCCTTTAGGAGGGGCCTTAGGCAACTGGGCCAACTGGAATCTTAGGATGCACTGGGAGTGGCCTAAGATTCTGGTTGGCCAAATTCCCTAGGCCCCTCCTATGGGGGGGGTAGCCTAAGGGATCTGTCCAATTGGAATCTTAGGCCACCACCAGTGCATCCTAGAATTCACTGGGAGATGGGCCTAGGATTCCAGTTGGCCCCTACTACAGAAAGGGCCTTAAGCGCCTGAGCCAATCAAACTCTTAGGCCCCAAGATGCACTGGGAAGGGGCAGGGCCACCATTCCTTTGAAAGCAGGCCTGCTGAACGGATGCAGGCAGGAGTCATCTGGCTGTCCAACTAAACTAGGTTATGGGGGTTCGAGTGGGGTTAGGAGAGGTCCTGGTGAAGTCCTTGGTGGGGTGGGGGGTCCAGGGGGGAGCAAACTTTCAGGGGGATTTAACATTCATGTTTGTGCTGGGTGTCGGCAGGAGGGACTGAGCATCCCTCCTGCTACAATCATTACGGGGGGGGGGGGGGTTTCACGGGTGCCGGCAAGAGAGATTTGGCATCTTTCCTACTGGCGAAGATTACGGGGTGTTCACGGGTTCAGGCAGGAGGGACTTCACATCACTCCTACTGTGTTCATTACGGGGGTGGGGGGATGGGTTGCCTGGGCCACTGAACTGATTGCAGCATACGCGATCAGCTCAGCGGCCCGATCCAGAACTTATACCTGTTTTGACTTGGTCTAATTCAAAAAGTATAAGTTCCGTCCAGACAACCTGTCATACTTTTCCATTATGGCTGCCAAATGACTAAATCTAGGTTGGCCCACATCCCGCCCTACCCACTCCTCCAAAAACGACCCTTTTCACTCTGGGCGCACAGATGCAGGGAAAAGGCCTAAGCTGATTTTAGATACGTCGAAAACCCTGTTTATCGGTACTAGGATATATCAAAATGGAAGATGAAACTGTACTATCATATGCCGATGACATTCTATTCCTCATCCCAATAACCAATAACCATCCTAATACTGCAGAAAAAAATCTCAAACAATATAGATAAAATTCAAACCTGGGCAACGAAAAACAAGTTGAAACTGAATGCCACAAAGACCAAAGCCATTGGTTTCCGCACCGCACAACAGAATGCCATACCTAACCTCACTCTTTCATCAGGCATCACTCTCATAATGGAAAGATCCACCAAGGTATTAGGCTGCATCTTAGACGACACTCTCACAATGGAACAACAAATATCTAACCTTCGGAAAAAGACCATCTATACTATGTGTCAACTGCGACTCACTAGACCATACTTCCACCCACTCCACTTTGCTCTGATCGTTCAGTTGATGGTCCTACCTCAACTGGACTATTGCAACTCCGCCTACCTTGGCATCAACACCACTCTTATCCACAAACTACAACTCATCCAGAACACAGCCGTTAGACTAATCTACAATTTAAAGAAATTTGACTCAATCACAACCTTCATCAGGCAACTTCACTGGCTCCCAATATTATCCCAAATAATTTTTATATCGTCATGTATCCTATACTAGATTCTATGCGGAAGCTCAGCAGCCCCTCTCATCCAATTATTCTCTAATGTTTTGGTCGACATCAAAAAGAATCCTTAACAGAATTCAACTAAAACTGCCATCTATAAAATACCTCCACTACAAGCGAATTTTCCATTCTATGCTAACTTATCTGGGTGTAAAAACCTGGAATGACCTACCAGAAGTTATCAGGAAAGAGACAAACTACACTATATTCAGAAAAAACCTGAAGACTCACCTCTTTGACAACTAACTGTCTCAATTCCTGTTTAGTACTCCTTTCTTCTAAGTCCCTTCTCTTGTTTCTCCATGCCTCCTTCCCCTACTACTCTCCACTTCCTCTTTGATCTGTCGCCTTGAGCCTGTATAGGTATGTGCGACTTACAAATGGAAGATTAGATTAGATTAGAAATGAGGAAAAATCTGTGGTCAATAGGGGTGTGCCATTTAAGACGCATCCCATTTAAGAAGACACTGCCATTCAAAAAGTGGGTGGTTGATCATACATTTTAGTTGCATTCCCAGAGCAAGAAATGTGCCAAGTTATCTGCTGTGGAATATTACCTGTGGAAATGCAGGTGATATTTTTGTCTGATTGTTAGCTATCATTTGCATCTGAATCTGAATTTCCCACAAAACAGCTGCTAACCTGTGAAAGTTTTCTCAGGCTAGTACATCAACCTGTAAGATAGTTATGTTCAGCTAATTATTATATAGTATAGTACATTAGTATAATGGAGATAGAAACACATAAAAAATGAGCTTTTCTGGAAAGAAGTGGAGTGACTGCTTAGCAATACTTATCAGTTGTTTAATAGTAATCTGATGCAAATGCAGACTTTTTCCAAAGCACATGCTAAAAGCAGGGAAAGTAATTAAGGGCTAGATTCACTAAGCCCATCGATTATGTCCCGACCAGTTTGCGACCCTGACCCGATTCACTAACCTTCGTCACGATCCGATCCTGATCCGTGTATGCAAATGAGGGGAAGGTCATCCAAAAGCAGGAAGACAGTGATTCACAAAACAAATTCAGGAACACCGACTGGGTTGGCTGATCAAAAAAGAAGCGACTGCTGAGGGCCAGTCGCTCATGTCCTTGTCAACTGTCCTTGCCCTGAAATCCCAGCCCTGCAGCCCTGAAACCATCAAAAAAGCACCCTGCTCTCTGCCGCTCTGCTCTCATAAGAACATAAGAAATGCCTGCACCGGATCAGACCATGGGTCCATCTAGTCCGGCGATCTGCACACGCGGAGGCCCAGCCAGGTCTACCCTGGCGAATACCTTAGTTACTCAATGTGTCTTTCAAGAAGATATGCATCCAACTTGCCCTTAAATCCTGGAATGGTGGTTTCCTCCACAACCTCTTCCGGGAGAACGTTCCAGGCATTCACCACTCACTGTGTGAAGCAGAACTTTCTGACATTTGTCCTGGTCCTGTCTCCCCACAGCTTCAGTCCATGACCTCTTGTCCGAGTCACCTTCGACAATGTGAATAAAGGTGTTTTCTGTTCTATTTTGTCGAATCCTTTCAGTATTTTAAAAGTCTCAATCAGATCCCCTCGCAGTCTCCTCTTCTCGAGGGTGAAAAGTTCCAGTTTTCTGAGGCGATCTTTGTAGCTCAAATTCTCCATACCTTTTGCTAACTTCATTGCTCGCCTCTGCACCCTCTCCAGTAGTATTATATCCTTTTTTAGATAGGGGAGACCAATGTTGGACACAGTATTCCAAGTGTGGTCTCACCATCGCTCTGTATAACGGCATTATTACATCCTCAGATCTATTCATGATACCCTTCTTTATCATGCCCAACATCCTGTTTGCTTTTTTTGCCGCCGCTGCATATTGAGCCGACGGCTTCAGGGTCCTGTCTATCATTACCCCCAGGTCTCTTTCTTGTTCGCTTTTGCCCAAAGTTGCATCAAATAAGGTATACTGGTGCTCCTTGTTTTTCCTGCCCAGGTGCATCACTTTGCATTTTTCTACGTTAAACTTCATTTGCCACTTCTCTGTTCTCTTCTGCCCTGCCGCCCTGCTCTTTGCCACCCTGCCTTTCTATGAGTCCATGGTTTTAACCCACGGGTTAAAAATGGGGCTGCACTAACATTGCTGCTGCCTCGAAATCCTTGCGACCAATATTGCTCACTTTACCTCTGGCCAAGCCCCCCCTCCCCTTGCAGTGTATTCTGTTCCATTAAAGCACTCTCCCCCTTGTGCAGCGAGATAAGCGTATGCACGGACCACTTCTACAGGCAAGATGGTCTGCGCATGTGTCAGAATCGCTCTGCAGCGATCTGTGGAGTTGGTGTGGGGTGTGCCAATGATCGGGTTAATTTGCATGATGACTGGTAGAGAATTGGTCGCCCGGCCATGGATCGCTCATGAATTGGATGGGAAAGGTAAGCTTAGTGAATCTAGCCCTAAGTTTCTAATCTTATGACAAAACGCAAAAGCCTTTCTCAGGAAGGCATTGTACACTCACTATGCATTCCTGTTGTAATGTTTCTTTAATTTTTCAACTGATCTCTGAGAAGGTCAAACTATTTCACAGGCAAAGGACCAAAAAGAAATTTACACTGCTTTTGCATAGGCAAAGGACCAAAAGAAATAGCCACTGCTTTTACCAATGAAATACACACTTTTTGACCTTTCCTATTCTACAAAAATGTTGTCATATGACTTCCTACAACAGCACATTTCCAGGCACAAAAGGTCAAAAGGAAACTGCCATATCTGAAAACTCTCCTTAGGTCACTTTGGCAGTTTAGTTGTTAACTACTTAATACAGAAGAATTTAACAGCTTAATTGGAACTTCAGCCATGTAGATTTTACTGGTTTTAATTCTGTAAATTGTTCTGAGGTTTATAGGGGGAGCAAAGTCCACTGGATTTTATACTATTGGAGTTTCCAGAAACCTATAGAAGTCCACATCAGATCTATTGGGTTATGTGAAATTACAGAAATTTGTGCTAAAATATTGCATGTTTCTGGCAAATATTGCAAACAGCATCTATTTCTTTAATAGAAGGTTTGCAAATTGAGTTTTAGAATTCAGAGAGTGTCCCCCAAATTGCACAAATTTGTTGAAAACTTATAAAGCACAACTTGCATTCCATGTGAAAGTAAACAGGTACTGCCAAAGAAACATAGGTTCTGCCACAGGGTGGAATGGAGTGACAAGCGCTCTCTCAACAGAATGGCTTGCCACCCTAGTTTCAGCCAATGCATCAGGCCTAGAGTAGCCATATCTTTGCCAGATTAGATGACAGGTTGTTGCAGCCATGCTTCTTTGTGTCTGGCTGCAGCAGGAAACACATTTAATTTAATTTAATGCAGAGTTTATTTACCACTAAATCATCATACTGGCTTCAAAGCGGTTTGCAAGAAAACAAATAAAAACTAAACTTATACAATAGCCAAAAATCTAATCAGGCATTTTAAGTAATTTCCCTCTCTGTCCCAATGGATTCACAAACTAACTGCAGTACCTATGAAAAGGAATTAATAAACAATTATCATACATAACAGACAAAGATGAAGGAAGGTAGAGGAAATAATAAAACATAACAGGAGAGAAAAGCTCCAAGAAGCAAAGTTACTGAACTGATAGGTATTTAACAAATAGACAAGTTTTAAGTAGCTTTCTAAAGGTGAGGTAATTAAGTTTTGTTCTTAAGGGTGCTAGAAGGTCATTTCAGGTTTTGGTAGCTGTGATTGTGAATGGGGTATTGAATATTTATTTGTATTTCACTCCCTTAGATGAGGGGACAATCAATTTTAGGGTGTTGCTGATCCTCGATGAGGTGGAGAACATATACTGACTATCTAGATTCAGTAAATGGCAGCCAAATTTGGGCACAGAAAAAAATCCACATGGAGTGCTACTCTATAAACAGTGCTCCGAGTTGTGCACTGTTTTTAGACTAGCACTTAATGCCAAATTCTGCACCCAACTTTGGGAGTGAGGATTTATACCAAGTGAAACCTGGTATAAATCCTGGCGTGTAAGTTAGGAGTAGATTCTCTAAATTCTACTGTAAAATAGTTTAGTATTAGTGAATGCCCCCAACTCACACATGACCCCTACCATGGCCAAACCCAATTTTCAATTGTGTGCTAATAGATTTGCACATGCATGTTGTGGCGGGGCCGGTGGTCAAACGTCGCTCCCTGGAGTACCAGTGGGGTAATGCACTTGAGTTTAATCAGCCAGACTCTGAGCCAATATGAGTCCAAAATGAAAACACATTTATTTTCCAACTTTCCGCTTCTTGCCTGGGTCATTCAACAAATCTGATAAACTTCACACTAAATACTTCTTAGCAATATAGTTCCTGTTTGCCATCCTTTAAATGCTTGCCAAACTAGTCCCTATTGTATCAGCATGCCTGCTTGCTGTATAGTGTTTTAGCTGTTTCCCCTTTAGCTCAGTTCATGCAGCTCTCCAGGCCTGGATTCCTGTCCCCAGCCAATAGCCAACAGGCTGGGCCAAATAGCCCCCCTGGCTTCACAGACTCCTCTTTAAAGCTTCTGTAGGGACTGTGCAGCAGTGGTTAAACACAATCTTAGGAAACCTCCTCAAGACTTCCTAAAACACTTTACCACTCCTGACCTGACTTTTAAACCCAGGCCAGTGTGGTGAGGAACCAAATCTCCCTTTTATGAATTTGATGGTTCTCCCTTCCAAAGTTCTCACTCTAAGCTATTTCAGAATTCTTCTAGGCTTTTGGGGTTTCTTAAGGGTTCTAATTCTCTGACCTTTTCTAGCCAGGACTCTCACTGTCCTAGTGCTGGTTAGTACATTCACACTTTCCCAAAACCACATAATATTCTCTTTAAACAATCATTCAGGTTCCAACTTTACAGTCTTTAGGACCACCTCAATTAGTTACAAAATCTTTCTGTCATTCATTCATTCGGCTTACTCACACATCATTCTTTAGGCCAGTGTTTTTCAACCGCTGTTCCGCGGCACACTAGTGTGCCGCGAGATGTTGCCTGGTGTGCCGCAGGGCCGCCATCAGGGCAGTACTACCAGTCCTGCATTCAGGGGCCCGGAGCTGACAGGGGGCCCGAGGCAGGGGCGCCAGTAGCTCGCCAAGGCAAAGTGAGTCGATCACCCAGGACTCACTTTGTCTTGGCGATCTAATCTATCGAGCCGATAAGTCTTCTTCTCCCCGACGTCAATTCTGCAGTCGGAGAGGAAGTTCAGGCCAGCCAATCGCTGCCTGGCTGGGCGGAACTTCCTCTCCGATTGCAGAATTGACGTCAGGGAGAGCATGCGTCGGCGTCGGCTTTGGGGCCTGTTATCCATTGGTGGGTCCTGTTCCCCGATGGCAGCGGCAGTGGCAGTGGCTTGGGGAACGGCAGGGAGAAAGAAAGAAAGGGGGCAGGCAGGGAAACAGAAGGAAAGAAGAGAAACAGAAAAAAAGAAAGAAGGTTAGGGAGAGAGGAAGAAAAAGTTGGGGGAGGGAATGAGGTGTGGAGGAGAGAAAGCATACAGGCTGATAGAAGGGAAGAAAGATTGGATGCACAGTCAGAAGAAGAAAGTGCAACCAGAAATCACCAGACAAGGTAGGAAAAATGATTTTATTTTAAATTTAGCAAAGTGGAGGCAGTATTACTACAGTTTTCAAAGGAATTTGCCCAAATAACTTAATAGTTAACTGGGTAAATTCCCAGAGATGAAAACTTCCCTTCACCTACTATGCACAGTTCTGAATTTATATCTGCTGTCTATATTTTACAATATGGTCACCTTTTACTAAACCGCAATAGTGGTTTTTAGCGCAGGGAGCCTATGAGCGTCAAGAGCAGCGCTGGGCATTCAGCGCAGCTCCCTGCGCTAAAAACTGCTATTGTGGTTTAATAAAAAGGATGGAGGGTATATTTGTCTATTTTTGTATGCTATAAAAACCAACTACAGAGAGAGACTGAGAGCTGTTGACGAAGAGCTACGTGTGTGTATTTATTCGATTCCAGCCAGAATATCAGCTTTGTGTTCAGCCAAACAGGCCCAGGTTTCGCACTGAATAAAGTATTTTATAATTTTTCACTATTCTGTTTACTTAATATTTCATAATAAAGTAATTATAAAATACTTTCTTTGTGTTTATTTGATTCCTATTCAAGAGAATTACTTTATATATAGTCAATATAGGCACAGAATTAAATTTTTTAACATTTTCTAATGGTGGTGTGCCTCGTGATTTTTTTCATGAAACAAGTGTGCCTTTGCCCAAAAAAGGTTGAAAAACACTGCTTTAGACAAGCTTTCTTCTGCTCATGAGATCAATTCCATATCGTTTCCTTCCTCATTCATATCAGGGAAACCTTCTTCCACATCCATAAGATCTTCCTCACTAGACAGCTGTGCCCATTCTTCTGAACGTGGGAACAAACTTTTCCCTGAGGCTGCCTCAGGATAAGTCTCTCCCAGTGGGCTCTCCATCCAAGCAAGCTTTACCCTTGGAGTTTTATTCCCGCAGGCTTTGTTTCCCCCTGGCAGAAAACCCTTACAAGGCAGAGGAGTAGGAGCTAAGGCTTCACCCCAGGGTTCTGGTGTGCCTCTCAAGTTTCTCTGCTCCGTGGTTCTGGGCTTCCTGCTAATGTCTTCATCTGGGGCTAATTTATCCTGACAAAGCTGCTGTTCTACTCTGTCTCCCCTAGCAACAGGTTGAGCACTAAACATACCTACTCTCCCTATCCTGCTTCTTTCTTTAACCCTTTCTTTCTTTACATAACATAGTAGATGACGGCAGATAAAGACCCGAATGGTCCATCCAGTCTGCCCAACCTGATTCAATTTAAAAATTTTTTTTTTTTTTTTTTTCTGCTGTCTGAGGGTTAAAGTGGACTTGTGCAGGCTCCTCATGAAAGGAATAATAAGGCAACATGGCAGAATTACTAGACTTCTCTGTGCTAGTCCCTATCAGCTCTGTTTCCTGTCTCTTATTAGCTTTAACAAATGGCTTCAAGTTCAAAGCTCTATTCTTTTTCGTAGGAACAGGGACAGTTTTGGGCAATGCAAGGTTTGATTCAGGGTTTTTCCTAGTGATTGACTCTTCCCTGTCACAATGTTTATAGATTAGCGATTAGAAAGATGCATGCACAAATTTAATTGGAACCAATTAACTGCAATAATTTGTGGTTAGTGCCCAATTATTGCTAGTTAATGCCTTGTTATTCAATTATGATGAGCATAAAATTTGAGCATGCAATTTTGGATGCCACATATGAAATTCATAGGGTTAATAATTATCATCCACTACTGTGGGAATGGTTTTGCAATAAAAGCTGTAAAGTCATGTGGTGAGGAGTTGTGTGTGGGGGGTGGGGGAGGGCAAGGAAGGATCTTTATGGGTGGGTGAATAGCTGGGCAGGCATGTGCAGTGTTAGATCACTAGATGGACTCAGGAAATTCAGGAAGGCCGTGAAAACCTTCCTCTTTACAAACCCAGCGCCTTAAAGTCATTCACTCGGAAATGCCACTCAGTCAACGCACCTATGCCACTTAGGGCTCCTTTTATCAAGGTGCGCTACGGGGGTTAGCGCATAGGACATTTCATCATACGCTAACGCCCACGCCAAGACAAAATACTAACGCCTCATCAATGGAGGCAATAGCGACGCGCGGCAGGTGGTTTAACGTGTGGTATTCCGCGCGTTAAACCCCCCTACCGTGCCTTGATAAAAGGACCCCTTAATCTCACCAGATGCTACTTAGTGCATATGTTTTACTGTCATGTCTATATTATAAATTATTGTCATGTTTATATTGTAATTTATGTAAGTTATGTCATCTCTGTCCTGTCTTGATTATTATGGATGTACTTTGTAATCCGTTCTGGGCTCCTTTGGGAGGACGAGCTAAAAAAATGGAATAAATAAATAAAGAGTGTCTAGTGGGAGGGAAGGGGCAAAAAGGAGGAAACATTTCTGGAGATTCTAGGAAGAAACTGAGAATCAATGTAAAGAGATGGAACTGTGGAATGGCAAACAGAATGTAGAATTAGGGCTGAGAACTTGAAAGAGGAACCAATGTAGATGCTTAACTTTAGGTGGACTATATAGGATTTGCCAGTTAATTTATTTTGGTGGTTGCAGAATTCCTTAGAATTTGCTTATGTCGTAAGCAAATTTGATACACAATCTAATCTAATCCATAATCTATAATCCATTCTTTTAATATAAAACATATCTTTTTATAGACAACTGCGGAAAGTTGAGAACTTTCTTCTGCAGATTGTTAATTCAGTACTCTTAGATACAACCTCAGATATATTCCCAGTGTGCAGGCAGTCAGTCCAATTATGGTAAATCTTTTTTATGCCACAAAGAACCCTTTTACAAAGAAAATAGATTAAGAAGCTTCATTTCAATCCATTCAGAACCTGCTTTGCTCTTTCTCAAGTCAGACCAGGGTTTCTTAAGGGCTGTCCTACGACAGAAGGGCACAGATTCTTAGTTTGCATCGAAAGTGAGCATACATGAGCAAGGTTGTCTTTATCTGTTTGTGACCACATGGCCATGAAACCACACATGCCTACAGATGGCCCAGTAGCATAGGCTCAGCAGAAAGAGTAAGCTGGAAGTGACATGAAGCAGGAAAAGGTACCGAAAGGCATTAATGGAGCTGGCTACTAGGAAAGCACAGCGGCAGAAAGGTAAAGTAAGCATGGATCCTATGAAAAGCCACATATTTCAAAATCACTGCAATCTAAACACAACTCTAGACAGGAACAGCTCCCCACTTCCCTTTTGAGTCTGTGAGTACAGTCTCTGCAGCACCTCTCTCAGATGTTAGGTATATGTGACAAATATCTGCCACTGGATTATCAGGCCACTTTTAATTTAGATTTAATGCACTTAAAAATATTAAAGAATGCAAATAAAAGAAAAATAGGATTTGAAATTAAGTTTTGTTCAGTGATCCCTAAACCTGGCCTAGTTGGGTTTTCAGGATATCCACAAAAATATGTGTACAATTGACCTGCATGGAATGGAGACAGTACATGTAAATCTATCTCAAGCATATTCATTATATATTCATGATCATTTCAAGATGGTAGTTGGGATAAGGATTTTAAAAAATTAATAGTAAATTCCACCTCTTACCAGAATTTTAGGAAACTGTTGAAAACTTACCCCCTCCCCCCTCCTTTTTACTAAACCATGATAGCGGTTATTAGCGCTGGGAGCCATTCTGAATGCTCTTCACTACTCCCGACGCTCATAGAGTTCCTATGAGTGTCAGGAGCAGCGCCGAGCATTCAGCACGGCTCCCTGCGCTAATAACCACTATTGTGGTTTAGTAAAAGGGGAGGGAGGGTTTAGTTTGATAAATTTTTCCAGAGCTAATTTTGAACTTCACTGTACTTCTGCAGTTTTCTTGATTTTGTTAACCGCATTGAATTGAGAAGTTTTGCAGTATATAAATAAAAATTTATGTTTTGTCCAGAAAATCCAACTGGCTAGGGACCGGGGGTCTCCTAGGATCCAAGATAAGTATCCAGCATGAGCCGTTAACATTTAGCACTGAATGCATGTAGATTGGAGAAGACATTCCAATCCTGAGATTTGCATTCAAAAAATATATTAAGCAAACCCTGTCCCAGGGTCGGGAATTCTCTGTTTTCAATAGTAGAGGTGAAATTTTGGAACTCATTGACAGGTCAGTTATGATTATGTAAACCCAGGGATACTTTTAAGGAACTTTTGAAGACATAGTTATTTGTCAATGTATTTATGTGAACAAAAAATACAGTAAGTATTTCTGTGATACTTTTAAAAAATCATGAAGATTTAGGGCTCCTTTTACAAAACCGTGCTAGGTTAAAGCACAGAATAGCGCATGCTAAATTGCCATGCGCACTAGCCGCTACCGCCTCCTTTTGAGCAGGCATTAGATTTTCGGCTAGCGTG
The DNA here is from genome assembly GCF_902459505.1 of Geotrypetes seraphini. Taxonomy (NCBI): domain Eukaryota; kingdom Metazoa; phylum Chordata; class Amphibia; order Gymnophiona; family Dermophiidae; genus Geotrypetes; species Geotrypetes seraphini. The sequence goes on from NC_047092.1 coordinate 71,137,058, forward strand.
CGCTAATCCGGTACGTGCATTAAAAACAGTAGTGCACCTTTGTAAAAGGAGCCCTGTTATAAGACAATGCATTTATGTGAACATGAGAACATAAGAATAGCCTTACTGGGTAAGACCAATGGTCCATCAAGCCCAGTAACCCGTTCTCACAGTGGTGAATCCAGGTCCCTAGTACATGGCAAAAAACCAAGGAGTACCAACATTCCATGCTACCAAAATGAGCATGTTCACAGTGGAGGATGTAGGAGAGCCTATGGGGTTCATAATAAAAAAAAAAAACAACATCTAAAAAGTTGTCCTAAATGGCTACTTGGACAATCAAAACCTTAGGCAGGTTGCCTAGTTGGCACTTGTACGTTTTGACTTAGACAAAGTCAAAACAAGTCTAAGTGCCGAAAAAGGGACCGCTGAGCTGATCGTGGCTGCTGCGATCAGCTCAGCGGCCCCAGCAACCTGCCTACCCCGTATAGCAATGATCGCAGCAGGAGAGATGCCTCATCTCCCCTACTGCGATGCCATCACTCCTCTACACGAACTGCTACGACCCATGGCAGGAGAGATGCCCTATCTCTCCTGCCGCAGGTCGCGACAGTTCGGGTAGAGGAGTGATGGCATCGCGGTAGGGGAGATGAGGCATCTCTCCTGCCGTAATACTTCACCTGCGCACACACAACATCAGGGCAAGAGGGAGCCCAAACCCTCTTGCTCCACGGCACCGTCCCTCCCCCATTACGTTCGAGGCAAGAGGGAGCCCAAGCCCTCTTGTCCCGCAGCACCCCGACGTTCCCTGACAACATCGGGGCAAGAGGGAGCCCAAGGCCTCCTGCCCCTGGCACCCATGGCACCCCCTGATTACGATCAGGCCAGGAGGGAGCTCAAGCCCTCCTGGCCTCTCACCCCCCACCCCCCTACACGATCAGGCAGGAAGGAGCCTAACCCCTCCTGCCCAGGCGGACCTCCTACCCCCCACCCCCCACCCCCCACTATAATACGGGCAGGAGGGATCCTAGGCCCTCCTGCCCTCGATACCTCCTGCCCAATGAACCCTCGATTGCCCCCCCCGCTGACCCACGACTCCCCCATGACCCCCCCACCCCCAATCCCACCCCCCATACCTGTAAAATGTTGGCCAGATGGATGGGTGCCAAACCAGCCCATACGACATGCCAGCCGGCTGCAGAATGGGGCCGGATTGGCCCAGGCATCTGAAACCCCACCCATAGGTGGGGCCTAAGGCGCCTAGGCCAATCAGAATAGGCCCAGGAGTCTTAGGCCCCTCCTGTAGGCGAGGCCTTAGGCACATGGGCCGGGTTGCGGAGGGGGGCCGATCATGGGAAGCGATCATGGGAGGGGGGTGCGCCGAGGGCAGGAGGGCCTGGGATCCCTCCTGCCCGTATCTTAGTGGGGATGGGAGTAGGGAGGTCACCTGGGCAGGAGGGGTATGGCTCCCTCCTGCCAAGATCGAGTGTGGGGGGTCGCTTGGACAGGAGGAGTTGGGCTCCCTCATGCCCGGATCGAATGTGGGGGGGTCGCCTGGGCAGTAGGGATTGGGCTCCCTCCTTCCCAGATCGTTTCAGCGGGGTGGGTAATTTCCGGGCCAGGAGGGCTTGGGCTCCCTCCTGGCCCGATTGGATTGGCGGGGTGGGCAGTCACCGGGCCAGGAGGTCTTGGGCTCCCTCCTGGCCCGATTGTTGTTGGGGTGGGGGGATTCTGTTACCGGTATTCTTTTTGACAGACACCAGTTACAGAATCCAGCTTTTAGGCGAAGGACTGGCCCCTCTTTCGCCTAAAAGCCCTTGTTTTGGGCTTTTGGGACTTAGGCTTTTTTAGGTTGATTATATGGTGTAAGTTTAGACGTAGTGGTGGTCTATAAAAAATAAAAAAAACTCCTTTTGGACGTTTTTTTGGATAATGGACATTTTCCCTGCTTCTACTTTCAACGTTTAGGGCCTTAAGCCAAAACGGGACTTGGACGGTTTTTTTATTATGCCCCTCCACGCTCTAGATTTAAAGTGCACTGGTGCTCGAAAGTGCTTATGTGCTGTAAATACTTAAATACTTAAATTCATTCAATTCAGTACTCAATGCTTAAAGTACTTAGCTTTTTTGCTCTTATAGAAACCAGGGCCATTGCTTATATTTTCAATCTTAGATAGTGAGATTTATGAATTGATAAATTAATAAATTAATATAATTAATAAATTAATATAATAAATTAATATAATTAATAATAAATTAATATAATTAATAATAAATTAATATAATTAATATTGAAAAAGTAATAAATTAATGTGTTAAATATGGTAGAGAATTTCTATTTCAAAATAAATCTTTATTAAAAAAAATAAATAAATAAAATATATATATATATATATATATATATATATATATATATATATATGGTAGGGAGGACGGGTTCAAGCCGATGATGTTAGGAGTAAGAGAAAAGAAGTTTTCTTTCTCTTAGAAGAAATCCCAGAATGGGAAAATGTACTCCATAATCTGAGGCTTGTCCCTGTTTGTCTAACTAAAAAAAAGTCTACAGCTCATTTTGACTTCTTTAATGGTTTTTGATATTTATATTTAATTAATCGTAATGGGGACATAAGTTGCCATTCTAAAATAAGCCAGTCCAGGAGATGCTCCATGAATTCAGGAAGGATCCAGTACATACCCTGACACAAAATTAAAGCTTGATGATATCTATAGAAATATGGAAAATTTACTCCCCCCCCCCCCCCCCCCCCCCCGGTCGATTGTGGTTTTTGCAATGATACTAAAGCTATTCTGGCAGTTTTACCCAGCCAAACAAATTTGGCAAGGATCCCATTCAATTTCTTATCAAAGGACCCTTGAAAATAATCATCATTTTAACAGTTTGGACTTTCCCCCACCACGAAAGATGCAATGGGTTCCAATGCTCACACATTATTTGACTTTCAGCAATAAAGATTTTTCATTTACTGTCATTGTATCTTTCAACGTTTTTTGTATCATGATACCAAATATTTTTATGCCCTCTTCCTTCCAAAGGAATGGGAATGGATCAAATAATCCCTTTACACAATGCATGTTTAACGGAAGAACCTCTGATTTGCTCCAGCTTATTTTGTACCCAGAAAATTTACCAAATCGATCAATCAATTCCAGTAAATGTGGGATGGTAGATTCAGGATTCTTCAATTGAAGCAAGATATCATCTGCATAAGCAGAGACCTTATATTCCCGAACTGCATATGGAATTCCCTGTATATCCTTTGCCTGCTGAATAACCAACAAGGGTTCCAGAACAATGTCAAAAAGCATAGGAGATAAGGGATACCCTTGTCTAACTCCCCTCTTCAGACAAAAACACTCCGAAAAAGTATTATTACTATATAGACTGGCTTAGAGGGATCTATACAAGGTTTGAATCATTTGAATAAATTCAGATCCTATACCAAACCAATCCATAGCTTGATACATGAAAGTCCATTCTACATGATCAAAGGCCTTCTCTTCATCCAACAAAACAGAGAAGGCAGGATCATCCATTGTTTTTGCTAAATTTTGCATATAAAATGCAATCTGGTGTTATTTGAAGAATGTCTTTGAGCAACGAAACACGTTTGGTGCATACCAATCATATAAGGGAGAGCCTTGGCTAATCTTAGAGTCAATAACTTAGCCAAAAGTTTTCCATCCATCTTAATTAAAGAAATAGGCCTATAGTTTGAACCCAACATGGGATCTTTATTTGGCTTCGGCAAAACAATGGTTAAAGATTCCGCCATAGTACCTGAAATACAACCTTTAATCAGTTGTGATAAATTTAGAAGATGAGATAAAAGTATAATTTGAAATGATTTGAAAAACTCTACAGTGAATCCATCACTACCCGGAGCAGATCTAACTCTGAGGGACTTCAATACTACAAACCTCTTCAAGCATTAAGATCAGAGGGCATTATCACCCAAATTATATAGATATATATAGCACTCATAATTGTACATCCAAATTTGGGTATACGCCCAATTTACATGTGCATTTTACTGAGTAAGGAGCTGATGACTAGTAGTTAATTGATTCCAAATCAGGATTTGCACATGCATCTTGCTAATCATTGTTCTATAAAGATGTGCAGACATATCTTATAGCATACAGTTGAAAAGGGGCTGTGCAATGGGAGGGGGGATGTTTACTAAAAATGCATGAAGTATTATAGAATTTGGGGATCAGTGATCAGTTTACATGAGAGGATTTGCACCAGGTTTCAGTAGGTATAAATCCTTGTGCCCAAAGTTTATGTTTTATTAAAACTTGTTATATCGCTTGTTCTTACAATAGGTCCAAGCAGTTTACAAATATCTAATATATAGAAAAAAAACTCCATTTTAAAATATGCAAATATAAACCTATACAAATATAAACAAAATATGTATACACATTCATCCCCACATGCAAATTCAGACCTTCCTGTATTAATTCTATATCACAGGATTCTCACTGAAAAACCCATTTCCACTAATATATATGAATTATTTCTGACAAAAGAGAATCTTGTCCAAATGATTCACGGAAATAAAGCAAAGTTTTCAGCAAAGTTCTAAATGCTTTAATATTTATGTCTAACCTAAATTCCCATGGTACATGATTTTATAATTTTGGGACAATAAAATAAAATGCTTTATTTCTCGTTGACTCCTATCTAGCCCTATTAACTGAAATAAGAACCAACCTGTTATCTTGAATTGATCTCAGAAGTCCAGTTGGCATATAAGGGAATGCTAAAGAATGTAAATAACTGGGTTGTTGAAGAAAAAAATGCTATATGTGTAAGAATCAGAGCTTTAAACTGGATTCTGCAAAAAACTGACAACCAATGAAATTGCAAATAACGTGGAGTGACTATCAAATTTCTTTTTAAAACCCTGTAATTAATAGCAACATTTTGAATTGTTTGCAATTTCCTTAGGTTAATCTTTGAAAGACCTATATATATATATATATATATATGTATATATATATGATGTTACAATAGTCTAATTTAGAAATCAATAATGCATGAATTAGAGTATGCAAATTTTGTTCTTGAAAAGACCCTTTCACTGCCCTTAATGTTCTTAATGAATAGAAACAGGACTTTACTAATGCAGAAACTTGTCCTTCAAAATTTAGTTGATAATCGACAATCACTTCAAGATATCTAAATGTCTGTACTGATCGAATTTTCTTTCCTAGGATATTTATATCTATCCTTGGTTGTGGGTGGTATCCTGCTTTCCAACAAGAAGTACACTTCTCAACATTGAGGACTAATTTATGATCTGTAGGCCATTTGGCTATTGTTATAAATATAAGGCCTTCATTAATTGATTTTAAATCAAGTCAAATTGGATCCATTTTAGCCACAATAAGCATATTGTCAGCATGACAATATACTCGAAATCCAAATTCCTGAATGATAGTAATTAAATGTGGAATGAAAATATGAAATAGTACTGGTGACAACGCAGAACCCTGCGGCACTCCATACAATAACTGAAACCTTCTTGAGGCAGATCCCAGCACTACATACTATTACATTATATGGCACCCAACTCAGAGCACAGTTTATAAAATAACACTCAGCCCAAATCTGAGCACCATTTACCGAATCTACTCTTATGTCTTTACTGAAACCGTGCTGGCTGGTCCTCATCAGATCATGTCCGTAAGATGATCAATGATATGGTCCTTTATCAACGCTTCTACCATCTTTCCCGGTACCGAGGTCAGACTCACCGGTCTGTAGTTTCCTGGATCTCCTCTCGAACCTTTTTTGAAGATCAGCGTAACATTCACCACCTTCCAGTCTTCCGGAATCTTTCCCGATCTGATTGACAGATTGGCTGTTAGCTGAAGCAGCAATTTCAGCATTGTTAGCAATTTCAGCATTGTGTAAGATACATTTTGAATACACTAGGATTTGCTCTCTTTCTATCACTGGCCCTAGAGAGTAGAATCACTTACCCATCAAGATCAGAATATTAAAAGAGATCAAGCTTTTTAAAACCCAACTAAAAGGATGATACTAAAATCTACAATAGAGTAGACATGCCGGATGGTGTGAATAACATGAAGAAAGACCTGGCGAAGCTTGAAGAATAGTCTGAAATTTGGCAGCTAAAATTTAATGCTAAGAAATGCAAGGTCATGCATTTGGGCTGCAAAAACCAGAGGAAATGGTACAGTTTAGGAGGTGAAGAACTTATGTGCACGACGAAAAGTGGGACTTGGGTGTGATTGTATGTGATGATCTTAAGGTGGCCAAACAGGTTGAAAAGGTGACGGCAAAATCTAGAAGGATGCTAGGTTACATAGGGAGAGTTATGGCTAGTAGGAAAAAGGAGGTATTGATGCCCCTGTATAAGACTTTGGTGAGACCTCATTTAGAATATTCTGGAGGCCACACCTTCAAAAAGATATAAAAAGGATGGAGTTGGTCCAGAGGAAGGATACTAAAATGGTGTGTGGTCTTCGTGATAAGGTGCATGGGGACTGACTTTAAGATCTCAATCTGTATACTTTGGAGGAAAGGCGGAAGAAGAGAGATGTGATAGAGACGTTTAAATACCTACGTAATATATATGTGCATGAGTTGAATCTCTTTCATTTGAAAGGAAACTCTGCAATGAGAGGGCATAGGATGAAGTTAAGAGGTGAAAGATGATAGTAATCTGAGAAAATACTTTTTTACAGAAATGGTGGTAGATGTGTGGAACAATCTCCTGGAAGAGGTGGTGGAAACAGAGACTGTGTCTGAATTTAAGAGGGCCTGAGATAGGCACGTGGGATCTCTTAGAGCAGTGGTTCTCAACCCTGTCCTGGGGACCCCCCCAGCCAGTCGGGTTGTCAAGATATCCCTAAGGAATATGCAAGAGAGAGATATGCATACCTGTCACTTCCATTATATGCAAATCTCTCTCATACATATTCATTAGGGATATCTTGAAAATCCTACTGGCTGGGGGGTCCCCAGGACAGGGTTGAGAACCACTGTCTTAGAGAGAGAGAAATAGATAATAGTTACTGTGAATGAGCAGACTAGAAGGGCCATTTGGCCTTTATCTGCCATCATGTTTCTATGTCTTTATTTGCAGCAGCCAGTAGCGTAGTGAGGGTAAGTGGCGCCCGGGACAGTGGTGCCCTTCCCATGCCCTCTTCTCTACCCCCCACTCCTCCCCGCCCCCCTGCCATGTGTGGGCCCCTTCCCCCAAACCTTTTAAATTTTCTATGCAAAAGCAATAGTACAAACTTGCGGCCTGCCTCGTGTCGGTATCCCTCTGATATCACTTCCTAGGTATGAGGTATGAGGTATGAGGGAAGGAGTGCACGTGCGTGGTGGTGGTGGGGTTTGGGAAGGAAGGGGACTATAGTGGAGGACAGGTTTCTGCACCCTTTACAAAGACTGCACCCGGGGCGGACTGCTCCCCCCCCCCCCCCATGCCCTCTATACTACGCCAGTGGCAGCAGCATATGGAAGTGCAAGTTAACTTGGGAAAACTTGAAAGGGTCCAGAGAAGAGCGACTAAGATGGTTAAGGGGATGGAGGAGTTGCCGCACAGTGAAAGATTAGAGAAACTGGGCCTTTTCTCCTTCGAACAGAGGAGATTGAGAGGGGACATGATCGAAACATTCAAGGTACTGAAGGGAATAGACTTAGTAGTTAAGGACAGGTTGTTCACCCTCTCCAAGGTAGGGAGAACGAAAGGGCACTCTCTAAAATTGAAAGGGGATAGATTCTGTACGAATGTAAGGAAGTTCTTCTTCACTCAGAGAGTGGTAGAAAACTGGAACGCTCTTCCGGAGTCTGTCGTGGGGGAAAACACCCTCCAGGGATACAAGACAAAGTTAGACAAGTTCCTGCTGAACCAGAACGTATGCAGGTAGGGCTAGTCTCAGTTAAGGCGCTGGTCTTTGACCAAGGGCTGCCACGTGAGCGGACTGCTGGGCACGATGGACCACTGGTCTGACCCAACAGCGGCAATTCTTATGTTCTTATGAATTTTTAAGAAGCTTGATACTACTGTAGATGAACAGTGTTTTTGACTTTGCATATGACAGTTTGGGATGAGATCTTTTTTTTTTTTTAATTTATCATTTTAATTGATCATACAAGCATAATAAACATACTCGATCACAGATTTGTAATTTCCAAGAAGAAAATAATCTAACGTGGGAGCGCACAAAAGAAAAAACATTATTATTTAGTCCACAAATAATATGGAGTCAAAGAATAGAAAGAAAAAGAAAGAAATAACAATCTATCGTGTTAGGAGCATCACAAAGGGCGCAGGAAGCTGCCAGTTCGCGCTACTCTTTTGGAACGGCAACAGAACCAATTATAATTTCACTACCTTCTTTAGCCACAATAAATTCTAACAATTGTTTGGGCTCAAAAAAAAGAAAATTTTTCCCACCATATGTAACACAAGATTTTGACGGAAACTTCAAAATAAAGGTTGCACCTAGAGATATGACTCTCGGTCTATAAACCAAGAAGTCACTTCTTCTCTTCTGTGTCGCCTTTGAAAAATCAGGAAATATACGTATAGTTGAACCCAAAAATTGAACATTCATATTTCTGAAATAAGTCTTAAGTACTAAATCTCTATAGAACTCGAGAGCAAAAGTCACCAGAAGGGTAGTCCTTTCCATTACTACATCAAGAGAGCTTTCTAAGAAATTTGCTAAGTCAATTTGTGTACCAGGAACCTCAATCTGTGTTGGTGTAGAACTAATTACATTAGTTTTAATAGATAAATATTGCGCTCTTACAATTGGTGGTAAATTTTCACTAGGTAATTGCAAAACTTCATGCATATATTTGCGAATTATTTCAATAGCTGAGATTACTGGTGAGCGAGGGAAATTCAAAATTCTCAAGTTATTTTTGCTTTGGTAAGTTTCAATATGTTCTAATAACATTTCTTTCTTTAACAATATCCAATTGAAGATCTTTAACTTGTGAAATTTGTTGTTCATGTCTATGAATAATCTCACCATAGTTTTTCAGGGTTCCCTCTTGGTGTTCTACTTTAGAGTTAATAGCAACATTATCTTTCCTCAAAACTGCCACTGCTTTCTGTAGATTAGAATCCATAATTTCCTTTGCCTTCCAAATTTCCTCCATACTCATGACAGGAGGTCTTTCTAACCTTCCATAAATAATCACTTCTCCCCCGGTATTCTTTTCTTCAGTTTCCATGCTTGAGATCGGTGTAGAATCTCCGGCTTGATCTTCAACCCCACAGGGTCTCCCAGCCGCTCCTCCAGGGCTACTTGCTTCCATTTCCTCTATTGGGGACTTCAGCACTGCCTGTAACATGGGACTGGTGGTTCCGGGCTGGCTAGGTGCCTGTCTTCCTTCGGGGCTTAGCACTGCCCCATTGCCGCTAAGATCCTCCATCAACAGTGGGGTTCTCCTGATGCTTGCTGCGTCCTCGGTGTAGCAAGCCGAGCCAGACCATTCAAAGTGGTCTGAACCAACCCCCTCGGAGTCGCGGTCGCTGGAGGCACAGACCGCGTTAAACCTTTCCTCTTCCCCATCATGCAAACTTACACCGCAGGACCGGTAAGTTGGAGAAGAGTTGGTTCAGGACCAAATTAGTCCCGCAGCTCAGCGTGCACGTCTGCTCCTGATGCCATCTTGACTCCCTTGCAGAGGTTGGGATGAGATCTTTTTAGAAGACAATACAGCATAATGTTATTCTGGGGTGAATATTTGTTTTAATTGTTTTAATGCTGTGTGCCTTGACAATTTTATTATAATCATTATGTTGTTATCCACCCTGGTTGAAAGAAGGCTTCTGAATAAACATATATGGAGGTCAACTAATTCCGTCCAATGCTTATTTACCATGTGTTATATAATGATAGATATGTTTGGAATAAAAGAATGAAAACAATCTGATTGTAGGTCCTACAAATGTGATTAGCTGTTGTGTAAAACAAGTAAAAGATAGCTTGGAAATGGCAATCAAAACTGACTGTTTAATTTTCCCACAAATGAGAATGGCATGACATGAATTAGAGTTATAGTTAAATATGCTCTCCCTTCACATTGCTGCTGATGAACTATTAGTTTCAGAGAAGCATGGCTTAATACAGGGGTGCCCACACTTTTTGGGCTTGCGAGCTACTTTTAAAATGACCAAGCCAAAATGATCTACCAACAATAAAATTTTAAAAAACACAAAGCACACTGTACGCAGAGAAAATGTTAATTATCATTTATATTCTGGGTTTTTTTCAAAGAGATCAAGGCAGATGACTTTATGCAATGTCACTTCAGTAACAACCATACAAAAATAGACAATAGCGGGTTTTAGCGCAGGGAGCTGCGCTGAATGCCCTGCGCTGCTCTCAATGCTCATAGGCTCTCTGCGCTAAAAAACGCTTTTGTGGTTTAGTAAAAGGGGGCCATAGTGCAAAATATAGACTGCAGATTTAAATTCTCAAAATGGCCACATTTTGATCACTAAATTGAAAATAAAATCATTTTTACTACCTTTGTTGTCTGGACATTATTCAAATCTTGTTGGTCTCAGGCTCTGGTTGTCTTCTGATAACTCACTTGCCAGGGTCTCCTGCCCATTTGTTGTTTTCTTCTTTCACCATGCTAACCATCCATCTTCCATCTCTGTCCAACCCTTCTGTTTCCCTTCCCTCCCCCCAAGTCTGGCATCTTTCCTTTTTTTCATCACCATCCACAGATCCACCTGTTCTCAACTACCCTTTCATCCTTCATCTCTCCCTCCTTCCCCACCCCCAGGGTCCACCATCTCTCCCTTTCTCTTCCCAATTACCTTCCTATCCAGTATCTCTATTCCTCCCTCCATACCATCCCTTGTTTCCAACTTCTTCCCTGTCTGTTCCTTCCCTCCCTAAATCCCATTGTCCACCATCTCTCTCCCTCTCCTCTATTTTTAAGACCCATTATTTCTTTTCCCCAAAGTCCGGCATATGTCCATCTCTTTGAACCCCTTCTCTCCCTCCCTCCATGTACTTCTACACCAGGACCCCCCAGAAAAAGAAATGTACATGTGTTTCACTTTACACCCCCCTCCCCCGAAGGCCTGACCCCCCCCTTGAAGGTCTGCACATTCCCCCCCAAAGGTTGACTCCCCCCCTGAAGGCCTGCACTACCCCTTGAAGGACTGCACCCCCCCCCTCCCGAAGGCCTGCCCTCCCCACATCCATTTACCTAATTCCAGCAGAGAGCAGTCTGCAGAGAGGATCGCTGGTACTTTAGCGATCCTTGCAGGTTGCCATAGGCCTCAGGAGCTGTCTTCCCTCTGCCCCAATCCTGTCTCTGACTCAGAGGAGGGGCAGGACCAGGCAAAGGGAAGACCTGAGGCCTATGGCAACCTGCAAGAATTGCTAAAGTACCACCTGCCACCGGCTGTCTCCCATTCGTCCCCTTTGGAGATCCCCACAGGAACAAGGAAGTTAAATTAATAGAATACTTAGGCACAGGAAAACAAAGAAATGCAGAAGAGACATACCTCCAAGAACTGCCCCATGTGTCACAATGCTCATTAGTGGAACTGAATAAAAAACAAGTACAATGGATTTAGAAGGGGTGCACAGCCGGCCAGGTCCGGGTCATCCTGCCCTTCCTTTCCCCCGGTCCGCGCTCGGGGCTAGCGCCTGCCTGGTCCCGCACCGACGCTCGAATGGTGCCATCAACTGCCGCGAGTCTGGCGATAACCAACAGCACCATTTGCGTGGCGGTACAGGACCAGGCAGGCGCGAGCCCCGAGCGCGGACCGGGGGAAAGGAAGGGCAGGAGGACCGGACGGCTGTGCATCCCTCCAAGCCGTGCACCCGGGGCGGGGGCGGGGGCGGACCTCCCCCCCGGTACGCCACTGATTGGGAGGCCGATTTTGGGGGTTTTAAAATTGTATATCGGGCAGCACTAGGCCTCGGCTCTTACCTCAATCATTACAGACGCTTCTATTTCTTGTGGTGCGCTGAGCTCCATCCCCCACCGACCCTTCACCCCGCCCTTCCAGCACTCTGATTGGCCGGCATTCTTCAAGAGGCGGGCCAATCAGGATGGGAAAAAAAAGAAGGGAAGAAGGGAACCCGCTCTGCGATCGACTGGGGTTGCCTGAGCGAACGACCTGTCGATCGCGATCGATGTGTTGGGCACCCCTGGCTTAATAGTTTTCTCTTCTTGTCAACAAGGTTTTCTTACTTATTGGTTCTGGACCCTTTATTCCACACCTATTTAGGCTATGAAGAAAAATATATCAAACTAATATACGACTCTCTCCAAATCACACACTGCATATTCAACTGAGTTCATTAAATATGTATTAGAGAGATGGGGAGCTTAAATGCCTAAAGGTAAAACTAAACCCTGTTTCTTCTTTTCTCAACTCTCTGATTTATGTTAATGTGACCCAGGTCACTAAATAGCCCCTGTTTAATATATAGTCGACTTCACCTAAGCGCACGTTGGTTAAGCGCAAGCTTCGGTTATCCGCACCTGACCACCACGGTCCCTTTTTTTTTACATTAAGTCAAAGGACGTAAATTCCGGATATTTTCAATTCTGATAAGCACAAAATCCGCTTATGCGCACTGATGTCATAGGTTTCACCTCTATTCTTTCACGATACGTTCTCTCTGGTTAAATGCAATCACGTTCTGATGTGGATGAGCCACGTGTTTTGGAACTGCAGCCAAGGCCTGGCCAGGTGTTCAAACTTTTGGAACTGCAACATGGCGTCACGTGGACAAAATTCATTGTCTTTGGCTGAACGTGTCAATGTCTTAAACAGACTTGACCAGAGGAAGAGTCAGGTCTCTATTGCAAAACATTACAGCGTTCATCCTAGCCAGAGATCTTGGATTTACAAAAAAAAGTAAGCAATATTGAAAGACTGTCAAAACAACAGCAATCCTACCAGAAAACGGAAAAAAGATTGGGAAGGATAGGGACATTAAACAGGCGTTGCTGCGATGGTTTGTTGAAGCTAGAAGTCGACAACTGCCAATCAGTGGACTTCTGTTGATGGAGAAAGTGGTACAGTTATCTGAAGAACTGGGCGTAGAAGATTTCAAAGCAACAAACAGATGGTTAGAGAGGTGGAAAGTTCGTAATGGCATAAAATTTAAGAAGCAGCATGGCGAAAACAAGATGCGGATGAGTTTGGTGCAGAAAGATGGATCATGGAAGTGTTGCCATCAGTCATAAGTGGATTTGAACCATGTAATGTTTTCAACGCCGTTGAGACGGGCCTATACTGGCGTGCCATCCCTGATGGAACATTGGCTTTCAAACACAGTGAAGCTGTTGGCTTCAAGGTGCCAAAGGAATGATTGACATTGCTGCTCAGTTTCAATATGGATGGTAGTGAAAAGCTCGAGCCACTGGTGATTGGGAAGAATCGAAATCCTTGGTGCGTCAAAAACATAAACCCCTGCCTGTTGAATATGAAAGCATGGATGACAGCGACATTGTGGATTGAATGATTACAGAAGCTTGACAATCTGATGAGAAAATGTAGGAGGCACATTGTAAGGTGACGGGTCTTAAGCGCGCGAGACAGACGCGCGCTGACAAACTAGCGCCGACAATTCAGCGCAGGACTTCATCGCACTGACGAAAAACCTTCTTTTCAAGGGCTCTGACAGGGGGTGTGGGGGGAACCCCCCACTCTACTTAATAGGGATCGTGCTGGCGTTGGGGGTGTGTGGGGAGGGTAACCACCCACATTATACTGAAAACTAAACTTTTTCCCTAAAAAAATAGAGAAAAAGTGGAGTTTACAGTATAATGTGGGGTTACAACCCCCCAAACCCCCCAATGCCAGTGCAATCAATATTAAGTAAAATGGGGGGGCTTCCACCCCCTCCACACTCCACACCCCCATCGTTTTTCTTCGGCGCGATGAAGTCCTGCGCTGAACAGAGGAGATTGAGAGGGGACATGATCGAAACATTCAAGGTAATGAAGGGGATAGACTTAGTAGATAAGGACAGGTTGTTCACCCTCTCCAAGGTAGGGAAAACAAGAGGGCACTTTCTAAAGTTGAAAGTGGATAGATTCCGTACAAACATGAGGATGTTCTTCTTCACCCAGAGAGTGGTAGAAAACTGGAACGCTCTTCCGGAATCTGTCATAGGGGAAAACACCCTCCAGGGATTCAAGACAAAGTTAGACAAGTTCCTGCTGAACAAGAACTTTCACAGGTAGGACTAGTCTCAGTTGGGGCGCTGGTCTTTGACCAGAGGGCCGCTGCGTGAGCGGACTGCTGGGCATGATGGACCATTGGTCTGACCCTGCAGTGGCAATTCTTATGTTCTTAATTACTTCCAATTTTAAAAACAATATTTTTCTTCAAGTCAGGGACACTGATATAGCTAAGATATGTAGCATGGCCCTTTTGACCACATCTCCCCCACACTGAACAAAGCTCATTGGCTTCGTATACACCAATGCTCCATCTTTAAACAATTAATGCTAACCTTCACAAATGCTTCTACGGCATGATCCCCAACTACATATACTACTCTCCTTTCTTCCCCTATAATGCACTATGAACATGTCCCTTCCAATATTTTTCATATATGTTAAATAAAATATGCCTGAGCATATGTTATTTCATTTTTTTTCTAGAGTTTTTGCAGTTGGCAAAAAAGTTTCATTTCAATATGTTTCTCTCTTTTTAATTGTTATGATGTGATAGTCCTCTGTGGATATTTTATATTACATATTTTGTTTCTTACTTGATATTTACTATTTAATTAATTACATAGTTTCTATTATATCACACAGATCTCATGTATTAAAATGCTGTATATATAGCAACTTTAATGGGTTTTATCATATAGAATTGCATGGGGCTCATTCCCCTTTAAATTATGTTTGAGCATGCGTAGCTGAGTTTACTTTCATTTTGTCCCTGAGAGCTGCTCTATCGGCACCTCAAAGGTTTGTGCTTCCTCTTTTCTAAATTTAATGCTAGGACAATAATTGGCTTCAAGAATGGTTTGGGGACTTATTTTCTCATATTTAGTATTGAGATAACAGTGTTTTAAAATAAAGTAAGACATCATACGTTTGTTTTCTACCTCACAGGGTTTTTTTTTTTGTGTGCCTTTGTCTATTTTACAAACACTGCGTCTGTATCAGCCCACTATTTCACTTTGATTGTTTTTAATAGATGCTAATATCTCCTAAAAATCCTACTGATGTTCTCTCATGTTGTTTTTTTGTCAAGATATTGCTACTGTTGTTAATTTAAAGCCATTTGTTGCTGCTGTCTGGATACTAGCATGGCATAGCAGGACAATTCTTTGTTAACCGGCATTCTGCACTGCCACAGTGCACATTTGCTGATTATTACCTCATCTCTTCTTCGGCTTTATATCCTTTTGAGCTCCAAATACTAGGGAGTTATTTTAATTTTGCATAGGCTTAATTGGTCTGGGGGTCTACCACACTTATCAATTGTTTGTATTTAAGTTTTGTGGTATATGGTATTGTTTTATTATGAATATCACATTTTGTTTTAGTACATGTTGCAAATAAGCAGCATGTTGCATTGTTTATAACCTGTTTTAAAATCAGAGCTCAGCTATGCATAGTGAGGACAGTAGTCTTCTAGTTTTGGTATAGTGTAATTTGCAGTTTTATAAGTGTTGTTATATTGTACTGCTTATCTATAAATCAAAACGATCTTTAAATTGGTGTCTGGAATTGTATTATGTCTATAAACAGGTGCATTAATCTTGGAGAAACATTAGATATATTAAAGCATTAATATGTGGTTTTGCTAAAATCATATATCCTTTTAAAGTATTGGATTACTTTTAACTATTTATTTACTTTATATATAGTTTATATACTTTCTATTATTTTTTTTTATTGTTTTAAGCAATTGATTTGTAATTCCTCTGTTAGTAGGATTGCCATCAATACGAGGGGCCGCTGAAAAGTTCTCAGCCCAACCAAAAAAGAGAATGAGGTGGAGCCATGAAACTTGCAAGTTACTCCACACGTTTTGTTTCATTTCATATCATTGAAACAAGCTGAGCATTGTTTTATCCATCTCTTCTTTCCTAGATTAAAGACTCACATGCTAGCTTGATCCCTGCAGCTATGCCCCTGACCTCTACAGTTTCTTGCAGCATCACAAGCTCTAGGCCAGGGGACCCAAAGTCCCTCCTTGAGGGCCAAATCTAGTCGGGTTTTCAGGATTTCCCCAATGAATATGCATGAGATCTATGTGCATGCACTGCTTTCAATGCATATTCATTGGGGAAATCCTGAAAACCCGATTGGATTCGGCCTTCAAGCAGGGACTTTGGGGACCCCTGCTCTAGGCAGTTGTTAACCAGCTCATCCACTGCTCTATTTATTATTCTTACTTGATGGGCCTTGCCCATTTTCCTAGCTGCCTCTTTTCACATAGTCCTCTTCCCCATAGCTTTACATCCCCTTCCCCATAGCTTTACATCCCCCTACTGAAGACCACTCTCAGGTACATTCAGCCATTGTTCACAAATATATATATATACCCTCCTAATGTTTTCACTAAGGTCATTTGAAGCATCTTTCTTCCGATCAGCTTATATGAGCTGCTACCCAAAAGTTCGGGGAATGTGAACAGCGTGCATGAACTGGATATAGTATGCCCTTCTGTCGCTAGAGGTGTCTTGCAGTATGCTTTGTGAATCAGTGTGCCAACGGGCGTACTGCTGAGTGGTCGCGTTGTTTTGTTCTGTGCGATTATGTAAGGTTGTATTTTAGTGAGTCGGTGGATTGCGATATGACGGATTTTACTGAGCAAAGAATCTGCATCAAATTTTGTTTCAAACTTTAAAAACTGCTGCAGAAATCCTGCAGTATGCTCCAGGAAGCCTTTGGAAATAATGCCATGTGCCAAAGCAAAACCTTTGGTACAAACGCTTCAAGGATGGACAAACATCTGTCCACGACGATGACCGTCCGGATGACCGTCAACAAGCACAACCATAGCAAAAGTTCATGACACTATCCTTGCAGATTGTAGACAAGCTATCCACAATGTTTGAGAGATAGTAGGACAGTCATACTGTGAGATTTTGAAGCAGTTGAGCGAGAAAATTCAGCTTAAACGCCCAGACAAGTGGAAAAACAAAAATTGGTTGCTCCACCATGACAACGTGCCCGCTCACACATCACTCATTGTTCGACAATTCCTGACTTCCAGAAACATTACAGTGATTTTCCACCCTCCCTATTTACCAGACCTTGTCCCCTGTGATTTTTTTCTATTCCCCAAAATGAAATTATGACTGAAAGGGCGCCATTTTAACACGATTGAAGAGATCCAGGCAGAAGGTCCTCAAAGCACTCACCCAAGATGACTTCCATAGATGCATGGAGTTATGGGAAAACTCTGGGATCGCTGTATACATTCTCAAGGGGATTACCTCAAAGAAGACGGTGGAAACTAGGAGTTTCGGTAAGCAATTTTTTTTTTACAGTTGAATTCCCTGAACTTTTGAGTAGCACCTCATACAGTAGTTTAAACTGCATTGGGTTCTGTGAATTGTAAGTAGGTGAGCATTCCTAATGGAGGGAGAAATGCTGGAAGTTTCTTAGATATAGTGAGAATATTGCATTCACCTGCAATATGCTGCTTATGGATACATTTTCCCTATTATTCCCTGCTTCTCCTTCTTGCCTATCCTTTTAATATGGTGCTCTCACAATATACTTCAGCTCCACCTTCTTCCCAGTTAAATGTTGGTTGCACATAAGCTGCTGCCACCCACTACAGTGGGAGAATTTAGGAAACACCTAAAAACTTACCTGTTCTTGAAATACCTAGGCAACGAACCAGGACATCAGCCCCCCCTTGTAACACCATCACATACCTGAACTTGTAAACTATTAGCCCTAACCCCCAATCACTAACTATGAACCACCCCACTCAATCCATGAACTATTTCCAATTCTTTGTAAGCAGCACGGCACTTCTTGGTCCTGCAGCACACAAACTATTGTTATCATAATTAATGTTGGTATTTTCAGATGTATACTACTAGACTCTTTAATTTGTTGTATTTACAGCTTCTCTTTATTGCATTTACTTACAGTTTCTCTCTATTGTAAACCGCCTAGAAGTCGCAAGATTGTTGGCGGTATATAAGAATAAAGTTATTATTATTATTATTATTATTACAGTGCTGAGAGGAAAGGGGGAAAAAAGTGAGGTAAGGCAATGGCGATTGTTGGGAAGGGGCAGTGACATACTATGGTTCTCCAGTGTCCATGGCCCACTTACCATTTACATTTGCACACATCCCCCAGCACACACAAAAAAATGCAAGAGCAACATACTTTTGCCTCAGGCTGGGGGCTTTGTCCCCTCCTGCCCCTCAATCAGTATGCCCCTGGGAAGGGGAAAAGAGGAAAAAAGAAAGGGCTGTTCAAAATATAAAATGTCATTCTTTTTCGTCTTATAAAAGTAATAAATATAATTTTTAAAATGATGATACCTTTTTTGGGACTAACTTTTGATTAGCCTTTTTTTTTAGAAAAAAAAAAAATTATATTCCTCATATCCTACAATTCTTTGCATATTACAGATTATTCAGGTACTCAAGCATTTCTCCCTAACTGTCCCAGCGGGCTCCCCCTCTATCTAATGTACCTTTCAAAGGCAATACCTTTTTCCTCGGATCAGGAATGAAGAAATGTTGGCAAATGCCTTTTGTTATAAAACAGTTTGAATGAAGACCAAGAAAAAGAATAGACAAAAGGAGTGAAACTTACACAGGACATAAAAAGTTTGTATGCTTACATTTTCTCTGCAAATAAATTTTATTTCGTTTGGTGTTTGGCTGTTGAATCCAGGATAGTCTTCTTGACTTGGCTCTGATTCATCACACATTTTCTGTCCTTTAGCTCAAACAGTATCTTTTACCCTCTTGGTACATTCTGCAATCATACATAGAGTTTTTCAGCATTTCCACACAAGTTTATATTTCTATAAGTAGAGAATGGAAGTATAACTTCCAAAGTTTAAGAGAATAACAGAATGAAGGAAAATGATTGTATTGTAGACAAACCTGGACTGATAAACTGTGTTGGGTATGTCTAGTATATTATATGTGGTAAGCTTCCAGAGGTTGTGATAGGCCAGAGCACGCTACAGGGGTTCAAGGAAGGTTTAGATAGGTTCCTAAAGGATAAGGGGATTGAGGGGTACAGAAAGAAGTAGAGGTAGGTTATAGGAATAGTCAGGGACCACTTCACAGGTCATAGACCTGATGGGCCGCTGCGGGAGCGGACCGCTGGGCGCGATGGACCTCTGGTCTGACCCAGTGGAGGCAACTTCTTATGTTCAGTGATCATGTGCAAGGTGTTCTTAAGGGCTTCTTGCATCATAGAACATAAGTGGACTGCAGGTCTTCTAACACCAGTTGTGTGAAGAACAGTACATATTGTCTAGGAAAGTAAATCTAGTCAAGAAACTGATTTTCAGGAGTAGGAGAGGTTACAAACACTTATAAATTTGTTGAAGATATGAATGTTTGTTCTACTCTTTGTGTGGCAGATGTACTTTTTTGTTATTTAGACATATTAATTGCAATGCATAGTAACCAAGACCTTCTTTAGAAATTATTTTTTGGGGAGACCAAGATGGCCACCCGAGTAGACATGTCATCTCTTTCCACGCTTATCTTATCCTTTCTGAAACACCGTGGGAAGACCTTCTCACAACCTGCTCAGTGGGTGATTTTTCTGGTATTATGACAAGCAGAGCTTACAACCTATGCAAGTTCTCTTCAGTGCAAACCAACTGCTCATGGAATGCGAAGCACCCAAGCTTTGGAGCAAAGTATTGCTTAGCCCTATGGATCCTATTCCTTCTCCATGTCCCAGTGTTGAGTCACTGCCTGGATCTTTTGGTTCGGTGTAGCAGAGGAGATGATCCACTGGGGACAAACAACATGAGGAACAGGAACTACAGCAGGGAAGGACTGAAAGACCAGTTCCGGATGCTAGAAAGGAAGCTGAAGACCAGAATGCAGAGGGTAGCGTTCTCAGAGATCCTGCTGGTACCCAGAGCCGACGAGAAGAGGCAGACGGAGCTGCAAGCAGTCAACACATGGATGAGGTGCTGGTGTGAGGAAGAAGGATTCCACTTTGTGCGCAACTGGATGACATTTTGTGGGAAGAGCAAGCTATTCAGGAAGGATGGACTCCACCTCAGTGGAGACGGAACAAGTCTACTTGCAAGCAACATCAAGAGAGAAATTGAGAAGTTTTTAAACTAGGAAGAAGGGAAAAGCCGAGGATACCATGCAGGAAGATAGTGAGGAAGACTCACTGGATCATAGGCAAGACAGAAATCCTGATGGATCGAAAGGGACACAAGAGGGAAGGAATTGTAAGAAAGTAACAGGCTGCAAATTCAAGTGTATGTACACGAACGAAAGGAGCCTAAGGAATAAGATGGGAGAATTGGAAGCTATGGCACAAAAAGGCAACCTTGACATCATCGGCATCACGGAAACATAGTGGAACGAGGACACTGCTAATGGGATACAAGCTATACTGCAGAGAGAGTAGATCAAAAAGATGGGGATATTGCCCTATACATCAAAGAGGGAATTGAGTCTACCGAAGAGAACACGCCGGAAACAAAAAAATAAGGTAGAGTGTCTATGGGCCAAAATTCCAGGAACAAAAGGAACTGAAACAAAGATCGGCATCTACTACCGACCCCCAGGGCAGTCCGAAAAAAATTGATGGAGAAATGACGGACGAGATTAAACGCAACTGCAAGGGAGGCAATGCAATTATCATGGGTGACTTCAATTATCTGGGGATAGACTGAAACCTAAGCACTTCTGGCTGCAGTAGGGAGACCAAGTTCCTGGATGCTGTAGGTGATTGCTTCCTGGAACAACTTGTCAAGGAAAATAAGAGAGGAAATGCAATTCTGGACTTATTCTAAATGGACTATGAGGAGAAGTAGAAGGGAAGCTGGGAATCAGAGATCACAATATGATCCACTTCAACCTGAACACAGCAACAAAACATCGATCCAGAACGACAGCCATGGCGCTGAACTTCCAAAAAGGGAATTACGAAGGGATAAGACTCATGGTGGGGAAGAAGATTAAGAGGAGGATAAGCACTGTAAAATCACTAGAGCAAATGTGGTCTCTTTTTATGGACATAGTCACCGAGGCACAAAATCTATATATACCACGTATCAACAAGGGATCCAAGAGGAAAAAGAACAAGGAACCAGCGTGGCTCTCTGTAGCGATGAAAGAAGCGATCAGAGACCAGAAGACTTCGTTTAAGGAATGGAAAAAGTCAAAAACTGACAAAAACTGTAAAAAGCACAAACAACATAAAAACAGGTGCCATAAGGCGGTAAGAGGGGCCAAAAGAGACTATAATGAAAAAATAGCCAAGGAGGCAAAAAACTTCAAGCCGTTCTTTCGATATATTAAGGAGGCACGACCCACGATGGAAGCGGTGGGGCTATTGGATGACCATGGAATAAAGGGAGTGCTAAAGGAGGACAAAGCCATCGCTGACAAACTGAACACATTTTTTGCATCTGTATTTACCGAAGAGGATATACACATCATTCCGGAAGCCGACAGGCTATATGCAGGAAACGAAGATGGGAAACTGACAGGGTTGACGGTCAGTCTAGAAGATGTATGCAGACAGATTGATAGGCTTAAAAACGATAAATTCTCGGGACCAGATGGCATCCATCCGAGGATAATCGAGGAACTGAAATGGGCTATAGCTGAACTGCTTCAACTAATAGTCAATCTGTTGATCAAATCGGGAAGGATTCCGGAAGACTGGAAGGTGGTGAATGTTACGCCGATCTTCAAGAAAGGTTCGAGGGGAGATCCGGGAAACTACAGACTGGTGTTTCTGACCTTGGTACCAGGAAAGATGGTAGAAGTGCTGATTAAGGACCGCATCATTGATCATCTTGACGGACACAATATGATGAGGATCAGTCAGCACGGTTTCTGCAAGGGAATATCTTGCTTGATGAACTTGCTGCACTTCTTCGAGGGAGTAAACAGGCAGATAGAAAAGGGTGACACGGTCAACTTTGTATATCTGCAATGTGACATAAATACGCTCGAAAAATAGGCCCCGACATGGCAAATGAGGTTTAACGTGGATAAGTGTAAGGTGATGCATGTCGGTAACAAAAATCTTATACACAAATACAGGATGTCTGGTGCGGTACTCGGAGAGACTCCCCAGGACAGAGACTTGGGAGTACTAGTCGACAAGTCAATGAAACCGTCTGCGCAATGCACGGTGGCTGTGAAAAGGGCGAACAGAATGCTAGGAATGATTAAGAAGAGGATCACGAACAGATCGGAGAAGGTTATCATGCCACTGTACCGGGCCATGGTGCGCCCTCACCTGGAGTACTTCATCCATCACTAGTCGCCATACATGAAGAATGACACAGTACTACTCGAAAGGGTCCATAGAAGAGCGACTAAAATGGTTAAGGGGCTGGAGGAGTTGCTGTACAGTGAGAGATTAGACAAACTGGGCCTCTTCTCCCTTGAAAAGAGGAGACTGAGAGGGGACATGATCGAAACATTCAAAATACTGAACGGAATAGGCTTAGCAGATAAAGAGATTGTTCACCCTCTCCAAGGTAGGGAGAATGAGAGGGCGCTCTCTAAAGTTGAAAGGGGATAGATTCTGTACAAATGTAAGGAAGTTCTTCTTCACCCAGAGTGGTAGAAAACTGGAATGCTCTTCCGGAGTCTGTTATAGAGGAAAACACCCTCCAGGGATTCAAGACAAAGTTGGACAAGTTCCTGCTAAACTGGAACATACTCAGGTGAGGCTGGACTCGTTTAGAGCACTTGTCTATGACCTGGGGGCCGCCGTGTGAGCAGACTGCTGGGCATGATGGTCCACTGGTCTGACCCAGCTGCTGCAATTCTTATGTTAAACATTCAAGATAATGAAGGGAATAGACTTAGTAGATAAAGACAGGTTGTTCACCCTCTCCAAGGTAGAAAAAATGAGAGGGCACTCTCTAAAGTTAAAAGGGGATAGATTCCGTACAAACGTAAGGAAGTTCTTCTTTACCCAGAGAGTGGTAGAAGACTGGAATGCTCCTCCGGAGGCTGTTAAAGGGGAGAATACCCTCCAGGGATTCAAGACAAAGTTAGACAAGTTTCTGCTGAACCAGAACATAGAAACATAGAGTATGACGGCAGAAAAGGGCCGATGGCCCAACAAGTCTGCCCACTCAAGAACCCTCCCTCCCTCGAGAGTCCATCTATTAAGCATTCCTCTTGAGCGACCCCACCTGTCTGTCCCATCATACCTTGAAGTCGAGCGTGTTACTGGCCTCGACTACCTGATGTGGAAGACCACATGAAGAAGTATTTCCTGGTGTCCCCATGAAACCTCCCCCCCCCTGAGTTTTAGCGGATGCCCTCTTGTCGCCGTGGACCCGTGATGTATTCTATCATGTCCCCCCTTTCTCTGCGCTCTTTGAGAGAATATAAGCGTAGTCTGCTCAGACATTCTTCATATGGGAGATCCTTAAGTCCTGAGACCATCCTAGTGGCCATTCGCTGAATCGACTCCATTCTCTTCACGTCCTTTATATAATGTGGCCTCCAAAACTGAACACAGTACTCCAGGTGAGGTCTTACCAAGGATCTGTATAATGGTAGTATAACTTCAGGCTTGCGGCTGATAAAGCTCCTTCTGATGCAACCCAGCATTTCTCTTGCCTTTGTTGAAGCTTTCTCCACCTGGTTGGCTGTTTTCATATCTTCCCGGTTGATTACTCCCAAGTCCCATTCTGCTACAGTTCTTGTTAGGTTTTCACCATTCAGGGTGTATGTTCTGCATGGATTTTCACTACCAAGGTGCATAACCTTACATTTTTTGGCATTAAAATTCAGTTGCCAAGTATTGGACCATTGTTCCAGTAAAAGCAGCTCCTGCTTCATAGTGTTTGGCATTGCGCTAAAAGGTTCTGCTGCGTTGCCCACAACGTTGCAGAGTTTAGCATCATCAGCAAATAATGTAATTTTGCCACGAAGTCCCTGAAGCAGATCCCTTACAAAGATATTAAATAGGATCAGGCCCAAAACCAAGCCCTGCGGCACTCCGCTGGTCACTTCCGATGTTTTTGAGGGAATACCGTTTACCATCACCCTTTGAAATCTGCCACTAAGCCAGTCTTCTACCCATGCAGTCAGTGTTGCTCCTAGGCCCATTGCATTCATCTTGTTCAATAACCTACGGTTTGGGACACTATCAAAGGCCTTGCTGAAGTCCAAGTACACGATATCCAGGGACTCTCCCCCCATCCAGTTTTTTTGTTACCCAGTCAAAGAAGCTTATCAAATTGGATTGACAAGATCTTCCCTTTGTAAAGCCATGCTGGTGTGGATCCTTTAATTTTTTGTCATCTAGAATTGCATCCAATCTGTTTTTTATCAATGTTTCAATGAGTTTACACACTATAGATGTGAGACTCACTGGTCTGTAATTTTCAGCCTCTGACCTGCATCCCTTTTTGAGGAGCGGAATAACATTGGCAGTTTTCCAGTCCAAGGGGACTTTTCCCTTGCGCAGGGAAAGATTGAAAAGCTCAGCTAACGTTTCTGCCAGGACATCTCTCAATTCCTGAAGTACTCTGGAGTGTAGATTGTTCGGGCCCATAGCTTTGTTTACTTTTAGTTTTAATAGCTCGTGGTAGACATTGCTCGCGGTAAATTCAAGATCGCGGAATGGGTCCTCCGAGCACCCCTTTGTCTGTAGCTGAGGTCCGGATCCTGGCGCTTTGCAGGTGAAGACCGAGCAGAAGTAGTTATTGAGTAGTTCTGCTTTGTCTGCGTCCGAGTCAACGAAGTTACCGTCAGGTTTCTTTAGGCGCACAATACCTCTTGTGTTTTTTTTTCCTGTCGCTAACGTACTTAAAAAAGGATTTATCCCCTTTTTTTAACCTGTTTTGCTATATTTTCTTCCATCCAGAGTTTGGCCTTCCTCACTGCCGCAGGTAAGGCTAGTCTCAGTTAGGGCACTTGTTTTTGACCTAAGGGCTGCTTTGGGAGCAGACTGCTGGGCACGATGGACCACTGGTCTGACCCAACAGTGGCAATACAGGAGGGGCCTAAGGCTACTGGGCCTATTACGGTTGGCCCAGGCGCCTCAGGTCCAACCTGTGGGCGGTGTTTGAGCCTCCTGGGCCAATCAGGCCCTAAGGCCAGCCATTCAATGGATGGCTGGCCTGCCGGCCAGTCTTAGCACCCGTCCGTCTGGCCAACGAATTTAAGGTACGGGGAGGGGTATTGGGGGTGTGCAGGTCAGCAGGAGGGGGCCGATCGGAGGGGGGTGCGTCGAGGGCAGGAGGGCCTGGGATCCCTCCTGCCCGTATCTTAGTGGGAGTGGGGGTAGGGGGTTCGCCTGGACAGGAGGGCTTGGGCTTCCTCCTGCCTAATCGTAATCGGTGGGGGTGGGGTGGGTTCGGGGTGCCGTGGGGCAAGAGGGCTTGGGCTCCCTCTTGCTCCGATCATGTCAGGGAAGGTCGGGCTCGCTGGGGCAAAAGGGCTTGGGCTCCCTCTTGCCCCGATTGTGTCGGGGAAAGTCGGGCTCGCTGGGGGCAAGAGGGCTTGGGCTTCCTCTTGCCCCGATCGTTGTAGGGGGAAGAGGGGGGATTATATAACCGGTGTTGTTTTTGACAGACACAGGTTACAGAATCCAGCTTTTAGGCGAAGGACTGGCTTCTCCTTCACCTAAAAGCTCTTGTTTTGGGCATTTGGGAGTTAGACTTTTTTTAGGTTGACTATATGTTGTTAGTGTAGACGTAGTGGTGGTCTGGACGTTTAAACAGCTGAAGGTAGAGGCAGGCCATTATAAAAAAAACACCTCCTTTTGGATGTTGTTGTTTTTTTTTTTTTTTTAATAATGGACATTTTCCCTGCTTCTGCATTCAATGTTTAAAGCCTTAGGCCAAAAGGAGATTTAGACGTTTTTGGTGTTTTTTTTTTTTTTTTTAATTATGCCCCTCCATGTCTTCTAAACTCTTGCCTACAGTAGCACTGAGTGGTGGACAAATTCAAACTATACTGTGCTGAAATCTAAAGTAGAAACTACAGAAGTTCAGTAGCAACAGGTTAGATTTAATCAAACTACTTTAATGCAAGATAAACCTATATAGAAATTGAAAAAATATGAGAATTGTTTTAATAATCTGAACTAAAGGTTACTAAATCTTCCTATTTCTATCACAAAAACACCTAAGGAGTTATTTTATAACTTCCTGAAAAAAGTCTTTTAAATATGGAGAAGTGTGTTTTCCAGCATTTGGAGTTTACTATATTCCATTGCCTACTAAAAAACAACAGTAATTCTTTGAACAGAGAAATATTTCCTTGGATAGTTTGAATCTAACCAGCATTCTAGAGACTTCTGCAGATGAGAACTACTTTGCAGATGTGCTTCTCTGTTGATGCTGTTTGGTTTTTCAACCAGATAAAAAAGTATTATTGTGTCTCCTTTTTTCAGAACTTCTGGTTGTAACTTTAAAGGGGAGAACGTTTCTGTTTTCCCTAATGTCTCTATCTGGACTCAAACATGTCGGAAGTGCTTTCTTTCCTATTGCCAACAAGATTTACTGTTGGGGCTTCTTATTGATTATGGTATCCCTGTAAATATGTGACTAGTTTGAGCAATGTGTTATTTCTTCCTGAAGAATCCAGAAAGGGCAGAGAACACCAGGTCTTCAAACAATACAGGATCATAGTCCAATCCCTTGTATTAGGACTAGTAGATTACTGCAACATCCTCTACCTACCATGTCCTACAAACTTAATTAAACAACTACAGACCGTTCAGAACACAGCTCTCAGACTAATCTATTCACTTGGAAAATTTGACCGCATCACCAATGCCTACCTAGACTCACACTGGCTGCCGATACGAGCCAGAATCCAATTCAAATTATACTGTCTATTATACAAAGTAACAAACGGAACTGCACCTACCTACCTAAACAATCGCATAAATCGAAACCTTTCACCCAGAATAAGGAGAACCCAGAACCCATTCTTCTACCCACCACTCAAAGGTACTCAACGCAAGAAAATGTATGACAGCTTCCTAGCGACAAAAGCAGCGAAAATTGACCCCACCATCTCCAATCTTTTGACCACAACAACTGACTTTAAAGCATTCCGAAAAGAGATAAAAACACTACTATTCAAAAAACATATTCAGTTAACTTACCCTCCCCCACCTCCCATCCTCTCTGCAAATATCCCACAAACTACCAATCCCTCTGGTAACCCCTCTCTATGTCACAAAATATAATCTGAAACCTCACTATGTAACTTGAAACCCAGCTATCTACCAATGTAATGTATCCTCCTGGAAATGTCCAGCTAACTTCCAATGTAATATAACTTCCTGGAAATGTCCAGCTATCTTCCAACGTAATGTAACTTCCTGGAAATGTCCAGCTATCTTCCAATGTAACTTCCTGGAAATGTCCAGCTATCTTCCAATGAGTAGAGGAAGTTCAACAAAGTCTTAAAGAAATAAAATCTAATACCCTGATCTATTGTCAGGGTATGGCTGGACTGAGGAATAAAGTGGAGAAAATGGAGTATTATACCGGTAGGTTGAATCTGCGTTTTATCAACTTTCCTCAATCCAAGACTGTAGCCCCCATTGAACTGCTTAAGAAATATCTGATGGAAGTTCTGGGGTTCCAAAGGAGACTGTGCCTCCATTTTCTCGACTCTATTCCATGCCAGGGAAGAAACGGCAAACTTCTGCCCAAGAAGAACTATCTATGGACAGTTTGAATGTAACACAAATATTAAAAACATCTTTGGAAGAAGAGTGTATAAGAACAACACTCCTAGTTATATTTTTGAGTCCGATAAGGACTGGGTGATGAGAATGTTTTTTCGTAACTCTGATAAATTGTTTTTGGGAGGTAAAGTATGGGTTTTCCCTGATGTCTGTGTAGACACACAGGAGAAAAGGAAGCAATTTTTGGCTCTAAGCCCTCAGGTGATAGCCCTGGGTGTTCATTTCTTTTTACGATTTCCTTGTAAATGTTTAATATTGTATGAGTCAAATAGGTATCTTTTCTTTGATCCCAAACAATTGGAGGCTTTTCTTGAGAATAAGCATAAAATACGCTTAGAACCGCAAGGCACAGATGGAATAGAAGTCACTAATATAATGTAATGTAATGTAATAAACAAAAATATAGCATGTATTAATGAACAATAAGCTATTTAAAAACTCTGATCCCTGTGAATTATTGGCTTTAAACAATTGCCGTGTTTCTTTTTTAAGAAATTTGTAAATTTGATTTGCCAGAGATGCACGTTTTTTCATAGATTCTTCAAACTTCTGTTTGAGGTTCACACACTTCATTTCTTTAGTTGCAATAGGAAGCAAAGAAATATTCTGGATTGCTTTGTGTCAGTGTTTTTATACAGCAGAGGAATCCGTTTTCACTGAAATCATTTGCTTGTGACTTTAAAATGAATTATTCAAACAAAATGAACATTTGATATGAAAATCATAGCAAGTTGTTTTCATATAAAATTGCAGAAACATTAAAGAATCTTATGTAGGATGGGAAGTAAAGAAACAGAGACTTTCAGTTCTAGAGTCAGTCTTTGAAAGACCTGGCAGTACTCTGAATAGCAATGAAAGGTTATACCTTTACACGTGTTGATGTATGTGAGTCACTCTTTTTGAGCTGGCATTTGGCAAGGTAAATGGAAAGGGGCATGTCAGCCAGGGAGCCAATCAGTGCAGGAAAGAACTTTCATACACACACACCATTTCATGTTAAGTTGTACCCATGCCACAAGTATATGAAGCAACAGTAAATAGAGATCTCTCCGTGTGTCGGGAATAGTTTTTTTTACTTGAACTACAATCTGCATTACCAGGTAGTGATTTCTTTTACTGCTTAAGTGCGGGGGCCTAGAGCTAGGTACGTTTAATATGCTACATTGTTAAGCCAATGCAAACATTGCTGAATTGTATTTATTATTCTAAGTGTGTAACCATATGTATATATTATACCATGAGTTGTTTGCGAAACAATTGTTACCTATTCTTGTAAATAATTTTTATTGTTTGTTGAAATCAGTGGGTTTTATCTATTGGTTATACCGCATCCTGTGTGACAAATTCAACCAGGTTTGTGAAGGGGAAAGGTAATTGTGAAATTGCTTGTAAAAGATTATGAGCGGAAGTCCTTTTGGTTTGTTGTTGCTGTTCATGAATATGTATTGTGCTAGAGTAATATGCTCTAAGCTACAGGTTTGTCTGGATCGTTGAAAATAAAATGTGCCAGGATACGCAAACTCAAACATTAGACAAGATGTGCCAAAAATCAAAAGCAAGTCATACACCAGCACAGTCTTGGTACTCTGTTATGTAAGGCCCTTTTAGTTCTCTGCATCGTGCTGCAAAATCTAACTCCTGGCTGACACAGAAAATAGTACAGCCAAAACTTCTCAAGTTGTGCTGCAGATCTGTATCATGTCTGCAATGCAAAGTATGTCAATTTATTGACATTTTTAGGTCATGAAAAATTATTGCGCAAGAAGGGAAATGTTTTAATATATATTGAAAGCCACTTTATTACAGCTATTGAACAGCCGGCAATTAAGTTATTGCATGTACTGAATTTCCATTAAATATTATCTTTGTTTTCCCTAGGCAGGGTTTGCTTAATGTACTTTTTGAATGCAGATCTCCGAATTGGAATGTCTTTTTTTCCAGTCCACATCTATTCAGTGCTAAATGTTAACAGCTTTTGCTGGATACTTTTCTAGGAGACCTTTGGCCAATTGAATTTTCGATATAGTTAATATGCATGAGATAGATTTACATGTATTATCTCCATTCTTTGCAGATCTATCCTATGCATATTTTTTGTGGATATCCTGAAAACCAAACTAGTCGGGGTCTCCTAGGAAAGGTTTAGGAACCACTATATGAAACAAATCTTAATTTCAAATCCTATTTTTCCTTCATTTGCTTTCTTTAATATTTTTAAATGCATTAAATCTTCTAAATTAAAAGTGGGTTGATAATCCAGTGGCAGATATTTGTTGTCTAAGAGGTGCTACAGAGGCTGTGCCCACAGACTCAAAGTGGGGTGGGGTGGGAGGTGGCAGAATTGTGCTTAGATTATAATGGCTATGAAATTCCTGACTTTTCATAAGGCCCATGCTTATTGAATGAACCTTTCTACCACTGTGCTTTCCTAATAGCCAGCTCCTTGAATGCTTTCCCTTAGCTTATCATGCTTCATGTTCCTTCCAGTTTTCTCTTTCTGCTGAGCCCATACTATTGGGTCATCTGGAGACATGTGTGATATAATTGCCATGGAGTTTGATGGATTTGCAAAGAGTGAAAGACAATTTTTCCTAATGGGTGACTTATGGGTTCATGTGTGCTCACTTTAAATGGAAACCAAGAGTCTTTTCACTTTTGTTGGAATACGGCCCCTAATTCTTTTCTGATTTGAGAAGGATCAAGGCGGGTTCTGAATGGACTGCAATGAGGCTTCTTAATCTATTTTCTGTTTTCTTTGTGGCATACAAATTACCATAATTGGTCAGACTACCTGCATACTAGAACATGTTTGAAGTTGTTTCTAAGAGTATTGAATTAACAATTAGAGAATGACACGGGGAAAAAATCTGTCCCCGTCACTGCACCGTCCCCGGCCCACCATCCTCTGCACCGCCGTTCCCTTTACCGCCCCGTCACCGTCACCGCCATCCCTTTCACCACCCCGTCACTGCCACTGCCATCCCATTCACCGCCCTCGTCACCGTCCCCGTAGCATCCATATAAGCCTCATTACTGCGAAACACCATGAAGACAGAAGAGAGTCCTGCCACTACTACTACAGCACTGAGAATCTGTTTCAGTGCCTCTGCCCTGTAGTAAAAACAGAACATAAAATAAATCAATTGACTTGTCCTCCCTTGCAATGACGTGTCCCCCATGTTCACCTATAGCTCGAATCAGGTCAATTGTGCACACTAAAAATGCAGGAGGATCTGGAACGTGAGCGCAGGCAGGCAGTGATACAAAAACAACAGACACCCGACCGATTGCAGCGTTCTGCCATCTCCCTCCCTCCACCTCACCTTAGATGTAGAGTATACCGGCTTTCTTTTTCGCCCAGCCGCACGTGCGGCTGCTCATTTGTTCAATATTCTTCTCTGACGTAACCGGAAACAGGAAGTTGCAAGAGAGGAGAAGATTGTTCAACTCGAGCAGTCGCGCGTGCGGCTGGGCGAAAAAGAAAGCCGGCATACTCTACATCAGTGTTTTTCAACCTTTTTACACATGTGGATCGGCGGAAATAAAAGAATTATTTTGTGGACCGGCAAACTACTAGGACTAAAATTTTAAAACCCTGTTTCCGCCCCATCTCCGCAAGCTCAGTCACCTCAGTAACTATAGAAAAATAAATTGAAAATAAAATCATTTTTCCTACCTTTGCTGTCTGGTGATTGATTTCATGAGTATCTGGTTGTGTTTCCTTCTGTCTGTGTATCCTTTCTTTCTTTCTGCACTCAGGCCCAAGAATTGTCCCTTTCTATTACCTCCCTCTTTCCTTCCTATGTCTTTAGTGCCCCTGGTACCTCCTTCCCATGTCTTTAGTGCCCCCTTCCCATGTCCTTAGTGCCCCTTCCTGTCATTAGTGCCCCCAGTGCCTCCTTCCCATGTCCTTAGTGCCCCTTCCTGTCTTTAGTGCCCCCAGTGCCTCTTCCCATGTCCTTAGTGCCCCTTCCTGTCTTTAGTGCCCCCAGTGCCTCCTTCCCATGTCTTTAGTGCCCCAGTGCCTCCTTCCCATGTCCTTAGTGCCCCTTCCTGTCTTTAGTGCCCCCAGTGCCTCCTTCCCATGTCTTTAGTGCCCCAGTACCTCCTTCCCATGTCCTTAGTGCCCCTTTCTGTCTTTAGTGCCCCCAGTGCCTCCTTCCCATGTCCTTAGTGCCCCTTCCTGTCTTTAGTGCCCCTAGTGCCTGCCTCCTTCCTATGTCCCTCTCACTGCCTCCCCTCTGGCCTCGGTCTGCAAATTCTCAGCATGTGCAGCATGCTAGGATGAGCCTGCCTGGCCGAATACAATAATGCAGTAGATATTTACCTTTAGAGCAGGACTACCCGGTAAAGCTTTTAAACCATGATTCGTGGCAATGATTTGAATTTATCTGAATTCTGAAACAAATCAGACTTGCTTTTACAGCGATATAGGTGTCATATAAAGTGTAAATACACCCTCTCTCTCCTTCCTTTGTAGTTATCCCATCCACCATACCAAGAATTTTTGTCCCACCCCCACCCCCGAAGCCTGCCTGCCTGTCTAACTTTCTCCCTCCGTAACCAAAGCCAGCCTGCTGCTTCCTTGCCGCTCAAAAAAAAAAAAAGCCTCCCTCCTTTTCCCCTTCTCTTACCGCCATGCTGCAGCTGCTAAAGCCGGAAGTCTTCTTTCCGACTCAATTCTGAAGTCGGAGAGGATGTTCTGAGCCATCCAGGCAGCGATTGGCTGGCCCAGAACGTCCTCTCCGACGTCAAAATTGACGTCGGAAAGATTTCCTGTCGGCTTTAGCAACTGAGAGCAGGGGAAAAGGAGAGGCTTTTTTTTTTTGCGCGGACCGCCAGAAGTTGAGGAACAGTGCTCTACAATTCTAAATTAAGGTGGAGGGAGGGAGATGGCTGGGTGGGGACCACGCGATCCTTGATTGCCTCACTGCGGAGACAAGTCCATTCACCGCTCCACGGGGCGGTGAATGGCCTTGTCCCCATCCCCGCAGAAGCCACTATTTTTTCTTCCCCGCTTTGGCGGGTAACCGCCACCGTGTCATTCTCTATTAACAATCTGCAGAAGAATCCATTCAACTTTCAGCAAAATATTTTTTGCTTAGTTGTCTACATAAAGTAATGTTTTATATAAATAAGGGATGGATTAGACTAGACTTTTACTAAGGCACGCTGCTACCGCCACTGCTCCTGGCTGCTACCGCTTCTGCTGCTCCCCACCCACTTGCCGTCACAACTCCAGGAAGGTAAGGTAAGGGCTAGCGTGCAGCGATTGCACGCCGCTGGCCCAGAAGCCCTCCCCCGACATCAGTTCTGATGTTGGAGAGAAGGTTTGGGCCAGCCAATCACTGCTTGTCTGGTCTGGAAGTTCTCTCCAATGTCAGAATTGACGTCGGAGGAAGGATTGTGGGCCAGCGGCATGCAATCGCTGCACGCTGGCCCTTACCTTCCTGGAATTGTGGCGAGCAGCGGATTGGGGGGCATGGAGGTGGAATCGACAGTGGGTAGGCAGGCTTCGGCGCAGCAGGGAGGGAGGGAAGAAGGCAGGTTTTGGCACGGCAGGGAGGGAGGGAGGAAGGGAACACTAACTTGGGACATAGAAAGGAGGGAGGGAATAGAAAGGGACAATTGTTGGGCCTGAGTGAAGAAAGAAAGATTGGATACACAGTCAGACAGAAGTGCAACCAGAGACTCATGAAATCACCAGACAACAAAGGTAGGAAAAATGATTTTATTTTCTGTTTTGTGATTACAATATGTCAGATATGAAATGTGTATCTTGCCAGAGCTGGTGTCAGACCGCAAATGTGAGGTAAGATTTAACAGAGAGAGGAAAAATCTTTTTTGTTTGTTTATTTTGTTTACACCACAGTGCCAGTGTGGGTAGAAGAGGGCAAAGGGGGTAAAGAGGCTATAAAAGGGGTGAAGAGGCTATAAAATAAACCCATCAGGATGTTTGGAAAAAAAACCCCCACCCAATTGGGCAGGAAAATCAAATCGAAAAATCGATTCAATAGGCTGAATCGAATCAAAATTTTTTTTCCCTCAATCGGGCAGCTCTAGTCCACAGTAATCACATTGAAGCCCGTTGGGAATTAATGGGCTTCGGTGCTAATGCCGAATGGCAGCTGCTAGAACAGCTTTGTAAAAGGTGTGATGGTCTCCATTTTTAACATTAAATGCTATTGAATTGGATTTCCTATGTATACTTACAGTAGTCCACAATAGAGGCTTCCCAAACTCGTAGCAGTGCAGATATACAGAAAAGGAGCAGATCCCAAATTGATTAAAGAAATATTTCTACGTTTTATTTGGGATCCACTCATTTTCTGCATATCTGTGTGTACTTCAGAGATTATATCAAATCTTAATATGTTATGATCACTTTTATCAAGTGGCCCAACACCATTATCTCCTATACCAATCATACGTTTCACTAAGGACTAGGTCTAGAATTGCTTCGCCTCTTGTCGGTTCCTGAACCAGCTGCTCCATAAAGTAGTCCTTGATTTCATCAAGGAATATTACTCTCTAGCATGCCCTGATGTTACATATATCCAGTCAATATGGGATAATTGAAATTGCCCATTATTACTGTTTTACGCAGTTTGTTAGTCTCCTTAATTTTTGATAACATTTTAGCTTTTGTTCACTCCTGTCAATATCCTTTTCCCCCTTTACACATGGAATTTCTACCCATAGCGATGTACTGTACTGTATTTTTCATTCTATAAGACACACCTGTCCATAAGACACACTACCCTGTAGAGGAGGGAAAACTAAGGAAAAATAATTTCCTCCTCTACAGGGGGGTACGTCTGGAGCATCTGGTGCTGGGAAGCCTGAAGCAGCCCACCTGCAGCTGAAGAAGTCCGCCCACAGCCTGAAGCCACCCACAGCCAAAGGAGGCCGCCCGCAGCCCACAGCTTGAAGCTGCCCACAGCCAATGCAGCACGAAGCCACCCGCAGTCTCCAGTGACTTTTTAAAGTTGCGGTGGTTCAGTGCGCTGTCCTGGCGGGACCAGGCAGGTAGCGCAAAGGTAAGAAGATTATAGTATTTGGTGCATGAAGCCTTTGATATTTCAAGCATACATATTCACAATCGCATAGTATTTTTTTTTAGTGGCTGTGCACACAACGGAGTAGAGGAGGAGTGGCAGAAGCCCACTATGAGGCAGCCCACAATTTCTGTGCCAGCAACGCTAAATAATGATTTTAAACATGCTTACAGACCCCGTTCTCATCCATTCCCCCCAGATGGCATTGCTTACTGTTCACTTCTGAAGAAACCTGCTGCTGCCGACTACATATACTAATCTGTTATGGAGCCTTAAGCATCTGCATATGTACTAGGCCTGCTGGCTCCCGCCTTCTCTGAGAAGAGGGGGCGGGAGCTGGCAGGCCTTAAGCATGTGCAGATTCAAGGCCCTGTACAAGATCAGCATACAGCAGATCAGTGGAGGTACCAATGTGTAAGTGTGATGCTGGGGGTGGGGCGTATGGAGGATAAGGGCACCAAGGGGGGCATGTATGGAGAGCAGAATCTCCAGGGGTGGATTGTGGATTTCAGTTACGGGGGTGTGCTTGCATTGTGCATAGTGGCTCCAGGGAGGACTTTGAATATAAACCGAGACTTCCATATTTGGGCCTTTTTTTGGCCCAAAAATCTCAGTTTATATTTGAGTATATATGGCTTGCTTCTTCGGCAGTACATGTTTACTTACACATGAAACATAAATTCTTTAGAAGCTTGCAACAGATTAGAATTGTCCCCAGCATTCCACAAAATTAATCTTCTGTTTGACATAATTCCATAGTTCTGATGTGGCCCTCGGTCCCCCTGTGGACATCAGAATAACTTACAGAATTAAGTCAAATCAAAATAAAATCTATATGGCTGAAGTTCCAATTAAGCTGTTTTATTCTTCTGTATTAGGTAGTTAACATCTAAAAACTACAAAAGTGACCCAAGGGGAGTTTTTAGATATGGCAATTTCATTTTGATGTTTTGTGCCTGGAAATGTGCTGCTGTAGGAAGTCAGATGACAACATTTTTGTAGAATAGGAAAGGTCAAAAAGTATGCATTTCATTGGCAAAAGCAGTGGCTATTTACTGTAAATTTCTCCTTTTGTCCTTTGCCTGTGAAATAGTTTGACCTTCTTGGAGGTCAGCTGAGAGATTAAAGAAACATTATAACAGGAATGCATAGTGAGTGTACAGTGCCTTCATGAGAGCCTTTTGCGTTTCGTCATAAGATTAGAAACTTGATTACTTTTCTTGCTTTTAGCATGTGCTTTGGAAAAAGTCTGGCAGTTGCATCAGATTACCATTAAACAACTGATAAGTATTGCTAAGCGGCCACTCCACTTCAAATAGGCACTTCTTTCCAGAAAAGCTCATTTCCACTATAAACAATTTTTATGGGTTTCTTTCTCCATTATACTAGTGTACCACACTAGACAGTATAATTAGCTGTACAACTGTACATAACTATCTTACAGGTTGATGCACTAGCCTGAGAAAAAAACTCACAAGTTAGCAGCTATTTTGTGTGAACTTCAGTTACAGTTGCAAATAAGCATGATAGCTAACAATCGCACACAATTTTCACCTGCATTGCCATGGCTGGTAACGTAGCACATTTTTGCTGTGGAAATGCAACTAATGTACAATCAATCATCCACTTTTTAAGTGTCGGTGGCTTCTTAAATGGGCTGCTGAGGAGGTGGGGATGGCACACCTCAATGATCATAAACTTTTCCTTCTCTTCAGTCCTATGCTGGGGATAAAATATGAAAATTAAAAGCTGGCTTCGTTCCACCAAGTCCTGCCCCAGGAAGCATAACCCCATTCCCGGTGTCCCTAACCCATCATTCCCCAGGCTTAACTAAAGTCTGTTGTCCAGTAGGGGGACAAAAGAGATTTCCATTCACTCTTGTCCTGGTAAAATCATCTTGCAAAGCACATGGTACAAGTCACTTAATCCTCTTCGGATGACCAGGGATGGCAAGCAACCTAACCCCACATAAGACCTGCCGTTAAAACTGTCACACTTGTGGCTACCCTATAGTACCATTCATGGCTTGTTACTTGTAGGAAAAGAGACGAGAGAGAGAGTACCTGTGCCTATGTATTACAGAATCTGACTTAGATGTTGTCCTTCAGGGTTTGGCTTGGAATGGGTATGTAGAGAAGGCAAGAGGGGTGGAGGAATGATGAGTTGTTTTTGTTTATTTTTTAAAGAAAAGTATGGGTTTCAATAAGATATCTGTTGGGATATCTCCAGCAATGGAATATGTAGTATTGTATAATGCTCCTTATCATAAATGTACTAGTGTGAAGTCATGTTGAATACTGTTCAATTTTATGCTCTAAAATGCACTATTATGTATTTTTTATTTTAAAGGAAAAAGACCTCAAGTGCCCGCAGCTACCTGCAGTGATTATTAGTCTATGACTTATTTTTATAAGAGGATTAATTGTATAATGTCCACCGGGTAGACTGGAAGTAAATTTCACAATATTATATGATACTTTATTAAGTTTTCCAGTTGAGATGGAAAAGCTGTGCGCACTAGGTGACTTCAATACTCCTGTAGTCCCTAGTTAGGATGATTCTGAATTATGTGATTATGAGTTATTCTATTTATTTGAAGCCTGTTCACTTTATCAGATTGTAAGACAAAACACTCATATTGCAGGACATATGTTAGATCCTGTCTTTTTGCCTTTTGACATGATGGGAAAATTATGTCAATCGCCTGTAGCTCAGCCTATAGGTATATTGGTCAGAGAATTCTTTAGTGTGTTTTATAATTGCATTGAATAAGGAAAAAGTGAATGTGTCGGGTAAAGATGTTTAGAGATTTGTTGGACCCAGGTTTGATATTCAAACTTTAAAAAATAAATGCTTACCTATGCTAGATGAACTGAGAGAGATTGATGTATCTGAGATGGTGGGTGAGTGGTATTCAGCCCTAGAAAAATGCTTGGATGAAGTTGCTCCTTTTAAAGACAGTTAGGTAAATTATCTTAGGGAGTAAATAATATTGGAGAACAGAACCTATTTTAAACTTGAGACGGGAACTGAGTTAAAATGAGTGTATTTGGAGAAAAAACCAAAGATTCAGATGATTGTGAAAATTACCTTTTTAGGTTGCATAAATATCAGGAGTTTTGTAAGATGGAAAGAGAGAAAGAGAGAGAGCTTATAGTGAGAAAGTGAAACAAGCTATTTGAAACTGTAAATCTTTTGATTAATGGTCCAATTGCTCAAATTGGAAAATTTGAACCAATTGCTGAGGAGTTTCTGCAGTATTTGGTAAGTAAATCTGATGTTTTGCAGACATTGTCTCCGTGTGTGGGATCTTGTGAGCATGAGAATATTCCGGTAGCATCAGTGCATTGGTCTGATTTTGAAGATATAAGGGAGGATCAGGTTTTAACATTGTGGGAAACCATGTGACCAACTACATCGATAGTTGATCCTTGCTCATTGTCTATGATTAAACAATTAGGAGGACAGCTTGTGCCATCTTTGACAGCTATAGTTGATAAATCATTGAAAACTGGTACAATGTCCTGTGTTGAAGAGGGAGAATTTTAATTAAATTGTTTTTTAAAATTATAGACTGATCTCAATACTGCCTTTTGTTGGTAAAATCATTGAAAAGGCAGTTTTAAAACAGATGGAAGATTTTTTTTTTGAGAGAGAGAATTTATTAGTCATCGGTATGGATTTCGAACAGGGCACAATGTGGAAAATGGGAGCCCAAGATCCCCTTGGCGATGGGCGGAATGTAACACGAGGCTGGTTAGCCCTTGTGTTGTCCATTGGCCGGGGTTGTTAGGTTAGTTGGGCGGAGAGTGGTGGGCTTGTCAGTGTAGGTAGTTTTAAATTAATTGGTGGGGAGGCAGGGAAGGGCACAGGGGCATGGTTTTAAAGCCAGAACCTTGGAGGACTCGGCTCCTCCTGGGGTCCTCCAGGGTGGCTTTTTCCCACCAGCCCGCCCGTTTTTGGCTGGTGATGGTAGCTCGGGGGTGCAGATCTCCTGAGCTACTGGGTCTTGGGGCTCATCAGGTAATGAGCGGTGGGCCGGCTGGGATCTGTGCCTGGTGGGTCAGATGACCTGGGTAAAAGGGGCATGAGGGACATGACCCTTGCTGAGGTGGTGGGGTCGAGGGCACTGAAACCATGTATTTTTGGTAGCTCGGGAGGAGCTCTTTTGGTTATGATGTTAATTGAAGTTACGATATGTTAATGTGTTATGGATTAATAAACTGAGTTACGGCAAATTTTTACCGTCATAAAGACTGTAGTGTGTTTGTGGTAAAAGAGGGGTGAGGGAAGGTCATGATGGTAAAGGTGTGTGTGTGTGTGTGTGTGAGTTGTGTGTGTGTGTGTGTGTGAGTATATAGGCGGACAGCAGGGTCTATCCAGATGCCGCTGTTATGGGTTTCTACTGTGGATGAGTTAAGAAATGGTATGGATAAAAATATGATCATTTGTATTGTGTCACTAGATATATCCTCAGCATTTGCTATGGTGGATTGTCAGATTTTATTGGATAAATTGGCAGCGATGGGGTTTGATGGGACAGTGTAAGATTGAACTGTTTCCTAGTTTCACAATTGGTCAATGCCAGTGAATAGAGGTGGTAGTGTTTTTAATATTATACTAATTTGTAAAGGGATCTCACAGGGATCAGCTTTGTCGGCATTGCTTTTTAATCTCTATTTAGCGTCACTAGGTGATGTCATCAGGGGATTAAACATTAGCTATCAATTATCCTATATAATAAAATGCTAGCCGCGCATGCGCACTCAGACCTGCGTGATCTGTAATACCTGATCCATGATCTGTAGGTCCGTGGCCAGAGTGCCTATGCGGCGGCCAGACAAAGCGGGAGAAACACACTTGAGCGCTGTGGCCAACTCAGGATGGGAGGATGCGCCACAGCAAAGTGCTGCATAGGTACTGGAGGGGGAGAGACATATCGCTTCTGCACATACCGGTACAAACCTCCCTCCAGCGTTGGCAGCCGCAGCACGTTAAACAGGCTGCTTCGCGACTTTCTCCTGCAGTTGAGTCCCTCTGCCGCGTCACTAATGACGCGACAGAGAGACTCAACGGCAGAAGAAAGCCGCGAAGCAGCCTGTTTAGCGTGCTGCGGCTGCCAACGCTGGAGGGAGGTTTGTTATTAAAGTCATCTCGCTGGGAGGGTCGCAGAGTCAGTGGGGGTTGGGCTGGGAGGGGAGAGAAGTGTCTGCCTCGGGTGCTTCAGGCAGCAGCAGCGTTTACAATTCGCTGCTTTTGCGGCTTCAGGCCTTCCTCTCTGGCCGTTCCTGCCTACTTCCTGTTTTCATGAAGACAGGACCCGCCAGAGAGGAATACCTGAAGCCAGCAACAGCAATGAATTTTCAATGCTGCTGCTGCCCGATGAAGTAGTTCAAGGAGGAAAGTGAGCAGAGGGGGAGAGAATGGCTTGGAGGGAAGAACAGATGGCAGGGCATGGAGGGAAGGAGGAAG
This sequence comes from Geotrypetes seraphini, assembly GCF_902459505.1. Classification (NCBI taxonomy): domain Eukaryota; kingdom Metazoa; phylum Chordata; class Amphibia; order Gymnophiona; family Dermophiidae; genus Geotrypetes; species Geotrypetes seraphini. The sequence goes on from NC_047092.1 coordinate 71,177,480, forward strand.
GTATGCCAGACCAAGGGAAAAGGAAAGAGGAGATGGAGAGAGGCCATATGGGACAGAGAGAGAGAGGGCGGACACTGGATGGAAAGAGAAGAGAGGGCAGTGAATAGAAGGGGCAACATAGAGGGTGAACAGTATTCTAGCACCCGTTAATGTAACGGGCTTAATGACTAGTATGCTGATAATTTAACCAAGATTGTTGATTTGGTAAAAAAGGATTTTACTGATCGGGTCAAACAGACGCAACAATTTAAACTAGCCACGATAAAAGAAAATACTTTGATTCACAGGAAACTGAAGAAATGGAAAATTTTAATTGACAATTGAATCTCTGATTGCTGAATTTTTCACTAGCCCCAAGAATTTTCCTATAGACCTTTTCAAGCAATATCTGATTGAGAATCTAAAACAGGGTATCTCAAACTATGTGCCGGGGCATCCTAGTGTGCCTCCTGAGATTCCAAGTGTGCCACGGCACATTGAGGAGGAAGAGAGGCACCTGCCAGCTGACTTTCCTACGCGGTACGGCACCAGTGCTGCCCGATTTGCCGAAGGCCTAAATGTTTCCCCTTTCTTTCTAGCTTCCCCCTTCTTTCCAGCTTCCCCCCTGACCTCCCAGTCTCACCTTTAAAGCTAATTACAGCAGCCTGCAGAAGATCACCGATAGGTAAAATGATTTTATTTTCAATATAGTGATTGGAATGTGTCAGTTTTGAAAATTTATATCCGCTGTGTATATTGTGTGTATATGAAAAACAAATGGAAAAAAAATTGCATTACAGTTAGTAAAGGGGATGAGATCTGGGTCAGATCTTGGGTGGGCCTAGGGAGGTCTGTGGTTGGGGTACTCAGTTGATATTTATTAGACTTAGGGGGTACTTAGCTTGAAGTAGTTGAGAAACACTGCTGTAGGCAATCAACTGGTGCCAGTGCTTCTTCTCTCCGGCCCTCTTCCCTGCTGGCATCCCCTACTGGCATCTCAGGGCCCATCTGGAGGGCCTCTGCACATGCATGGACATCGATGCATGATGTCATCACGGCGATGTCCGCACACTTCTGGGTGCCTCAAGCCGTGGCCACTACTTTTAGTGTGCCCCAGCTCGAGAAAGTTTGAGAGACACTGATTTAAAAGATTCCTCTAATTCCATTCCTCCAGTAAATTAAATTTACTATTTGCCAAATAAAAAAAAAATTCTCAAACTAGAGCTGAACAGGCTAATGATAATCCCTTACAAATAGATTTTGAAAATGTCTCTGCTCTTTTGGAACAAACTGTAACAGAAACGTCTATGAGAGCAACACTTTTAAAGAAGAACACCAGATTCATCTGGTGTGATATAACATTAGCTGAGCTGATGTCACCGGCTGGTAATATTTATTAAATGATGGTGTGGGTAAAATGGGAAGGGGAGGGGGGCAGAGGGTGAGGGGAATATATGAGGTGTTGTCAAGGGTCTGTAGAATAAGGATTGACAAGTTTATAAGAGGAGGTAAGAAAGGGTTAATAGAGCTTGAAAGAAAGAAAAATGATTAGGGAGGTTTCTACGGTGATGGGGTGGAGCAGTCACGTGATTGGTTGGATGTTGTGGCAGGCTGGAGTGAATTGTGTGAGGAAAGGGGAACAGTAGAGTAGTTTCTTCAGGAAAAGTATATTAATTCTTACTAAAAATATTCTTTTTCATTGTAATTTTAATGTTAGGAAGTTTGGTTTGTTTTGAGTAAGGGAATTTTTGCCTTGTTAACCTTCTCTGTGTCTGTGTTTTAGTCAGGGCAGGCTATTTTGTCTGTCAGGTGCTGGATTTGTTGTCTGAGGAAGCAAAGGCTGCAATGGAGAGGGGCAGTTTGGGCTCTTCTGTGGAGGTTTCACAGCCTGGCAGTACAACAGTCCCCTGTGTGGAGCAGCAGTTAGCGTTGGGCTGCCATTTGGTGAGTTGTCTGAATGAGTGGGTTGGCTGTGAGGGAGATGGGATGTGAAAGGTGTTTGCTCGCAAATGTACGGTGTGTGAGAGAGGGACTTACCTGTTGGGGTTATTTTTGTGTGACACAGAGAGGTCTTTCTGTTGAGGTGTAATTTTGCCAGGTTGTTTCTTAGTAGGCTAGTTTGGGGGAGATGGCAGGTGGTTGGTCTTTAATTCACAAGGATAGTGACTGGCTGGTTTATGTGCCCCATGGTTGGGCACTTCTAGACAGGGCACTTCTAGACAGGTTTGAGGCTTTGATGCTAAATTCTGGTGTTGGAGGTAAGGAAGAAGTTGTGAGGTGCCAATGCTGCATTCATGTGTTTGTTTTTACAGCTAGGCAGAGTTGTGGATTTGCAGCCTTCGCGGATTTGGTGTTCCCCTGTTTGGGAGCTGAAGAGCACTAGCAGCTGCCTTTGCAATAGTTGTGTGCTCAGCGGCTGCATGACTGTAAGGCATCACCATTTTCGCAGCATTGTGATTTAAATTTTTGATTGGAGTGTCAATAGGGGCCATCTTCCTAATTTTCCTTTTGTGCTGTGGCCTCTCTGGGTCTCTTGGATCTTCCTGTGACAGGCATTCTTTCTGTGGCAATTCAGCTTGGTGTCAGCTGTCCTGATTTGTTAGCTTAGCTGGAGATGACCTGTTCTTGGTGTTTCAGGTACATTCATATTATATACTTGTGGTGTTTTTCAGGGTGTGTGGTGTGTGTGTGTTAGGGAGAAACAGATTTCTTGGTGTCTGTCTCTGTGGAAGGGAGGGTCATTGTAGTAAATTTGAGGGTTTTGTTTATTTGTGCTGGAGAAATTACAGGGAAAAAGTTTTTATGGTGTTAGTGGGGAATCATCTAGGTAAGTGGTGAGTAAACCTGAACAAAGTTATTGTAAGGGTAACAACCCATTGTGTATGTCATGTATAGGAAATACTGAGTAGAGTGCAGTGAAAAGGATTGATGTGAATCGCTTGTTCACTCTTTCTAAAAATACTAGGACTAGGGGGTGTGCAATGAAGCTATTAAGTACTAGATTTACAACAAACCAGAGAAGTATGTATTCACACAACATGTGATTAATCTATGGAATTCATTGCTGGAGAACGAGGTGAAATCAGTTAGCTTAGCGGGGTTTAAAAAAGGTTTGGATACTTTCCTAAAAGAGAAGTAGATAGGGCCTTATTGAGATGGCTTGGGGAAATCCTCTGCTTATTCCTATGATAGGCAGCATAATTTCTGTTTTATTACTAGGGCATGGAATTTGGATTATAGGATCTCACTAGGTTCTTGGGTCCTGGGTTAGCCACTGTTGGAAGCAGGATACTGTTCTTGATGGACTTTTGGTCTGACCCAGTATCTCAATTTTTATGTTCTGTTCTTTTTAAGGTGCAAGGCATCAGAGGTACTAATGGATAGAGTTCAAGGGGGGTTGGTGGAGTAGTCTGGAAAGCGAAGATGGAGATGGAAGGATACATAGCTGCCACGGTAATGATGGGGAGAAGACATTTTTAGATTTATTAGGGATAGGACATGCAAAAGTGGCATTGTGGAACCCAAGGGTACAAGGGGGCAATAAGTAGCAGCTGATAAAGAGATAGCTGACTTCACAAATATTTTCTGTTCTGGGTTCACAGCTGAAGTGTTTGGGGGAGGGTGTACAAACACCTCATGTGACTGGGGCAGGAGGTGTAATAAACCCTGATTGATTTTCAGTGGCTTGGGTTTGTGAGGGCTCGTCAGAACTACAGGTGGATACTGCGAGGGGAATGGCTGGTACATCCAAGGGTACTGCAGGAATTTGGGGGTAGTTCTGATGACTCTGCTGACTGACCCTCTCACTGCTTCTTTAGAGTAGGGAGTGGGTAATGCAGGAATAGAGCAGGGAGGATGTGGTTTCTCTCCACAACAAATGGAGAAAAGGCAGCACTAGGGATATACAGGCCGGTAAGTTTGACTTTTTGGTAAGTAACTCAATAGAAACACTTTAATAACAGAACTTGGGGGATTCACTAGAGACGGGTTTGGATTGACAAATCTGCTTACTTTCTTTGGGTGATCTTGGCATTAGATAAGGGGAGTGTGGTGAATATGGTGTATTTTGATTTTAGTACTTTACCATTTTCATAGGCATATCGTACTTGTTTATTTTTTTAAGAAAAGTATGGGTTTCAATGAGATATCTGTTGGGATATCTCCAGCAATGGAATATGTAGTATTGTATAATGCCCCTTATCATAAATGTACTAGTGTGAAGTCATGTTGAATACTGTTCAATTTTATGCTCTAAAATGCACTATTATGTATTTTTTATTTTAAAGGAAAAAGACCTCAAGTGCCCGCAGCTACCTGCAGTGATTATTAGTCTATGACTTATTTTTATAAGAGGATTAATTGTATAATGTCCACCAGGTAGACTGGAAGTAAATTTCACAATATTATATGATACTTTATTAAGTTTTCCAGTTGAGATGGAAAAGCTGTGCGCACTAGGTGACTTCAATACTCCTGTAGTCCCTAGTTAGGATGATTCTGAATTATGTGATTATGAGTTATTCTATTTATTTGAAGCCTGTTCACTTTATCAGATTGTAAGACAAAACACTCATATTGCAGGACATATGTTAGATCCTGTCTTTTTGCCTTTTGACATGATGGGAAAATTATGTCAATCGCCTGTAGCTCAGCCTATAGGTATATTGGTCAGAGAATTCTTTAGTGTGTTTTATAATTGCATTGAATAAGGAAAAAGTGAATGTGTCGGGTAAGGATGTTTAGAGATTTGTTGGACCCAGGTTTGATATTCAAACTTTAAAAAATAAATGCTTACCTATGCTAGATGAACTGAGAGAGATTGATGTATCTGAGATGGTGGGTGAGTGGTATTCAGCCCTAGAAAAATGCTTGGATGAAGTTGCTTCTTTTAAAGACAGTTAGGTAAATTAGCTTAGGGAGTAAATAATATTGGAGAACAGAACCTATTTTAAACTTGAGACGGGAACTGAGTTAAAATGAGTGTATTTGGAGAAAAACCAAAGATTCAGATGATTGTGAAAATTACCTTTTTAGGTTGCATAAATATCAGGAGTTTTGTAAGATGGAAAGAGAGAAAGAGAGAGAGCTTATAGTGAGAAAGTGAAACAAGCTATTTGAAACTGTAAATCTTTTGATTAATGGTCCAATTGCTCAAATTGGAAAATTTGAACCAATTGCTGAGGAGTTTCTGCAGTATTTGGTAAGTAAATCTGATGTTTTGCAGACATTGTCTCCGTGTGTGGGATCTTGTGAGCATGAGAATATTCCGGTAGCATCAGTGCATTGGTCTGATTTTGAAGATATAAGGGAGGATCAGGTTTTAACATTGTGGTAAACCATGTGACCAACTACATCGATAGTTGATCCTTGCTCATTGCCTATGATTAAACAATTAGGAGGACAGCTTGTGCCATCTTTGACAGCTATAGTTGATAAATCATTGAAAACTGGTACAATGTCCTGTGTTGAAGAGGGAGAATTTTAATTAAATTGTTTTTTAAAATTATAGACTGATCTCAATACTGCCTTTTGTTGGTAAAATCATTGAAAAGGCAGTTTTAAAACAGATGGAAGATTTTTTTTTTGAGAGAGAGAATTTATTAGTCATCAGTATGGATTTCGAACAGGGCACAATGTGGAAAATGGGAGCCCAAGATCCCCTTGGCGATGGGCGGAATGTAACACGAGGCTGGTTAGCCCTTGTGTTGTCCATTGGCCGGGGTTGTTAGGTTAGTTGGGCGGAGAGTGGTGGGCTTGTCAGTGTAGGTAGTTTTAAATTAATTGGTGGGGAGGCAGGGAAGGGCACAGGGGCATGGTTTTAAAGCCAGAACCTTGGAGGACTCGGCTCCTTCTGGGGTCCTCCAGGGTGGCTTTTTCCCACCAGCCCGCCCGTTTTTGGCTGGTGATGGTAGCTCGGGGGTGCAGATCTCCTGAGCTACTGGGTCTTGGGGCTCATCAGGTAATGAGTGGTGGGCCGGCTGGAATCTGTGCCTGGTGGATCAGATGACCTGGGTAAAAGGGGCATGAGGGACATGACCCTTGCTGAGGTGGTGGGGTCGAGGGCACTGAAACAATGTATTTTTGGTAGCTCGGGAGGAGCTCTTTTGGTTATGATGTTAATTGAAGTTACGATATGTTAATGTGTTATGGATTAATAAACTGAGTTACGGCAAATTTTTACCGTCATAAAGACTGTAGTGTGTTTGTGGTAAAAGAGGGGTGAGGGAAGGTCATGATGGTAAAGGTGTGTGTGTGTGTGTGAGTTGTGTGTGTGTGTGTGTGTGTGTGTGTGAGTATATAGGCGGACAGCAGGGTCTATCCAGATGCCGCTGTTATGGGTTTCTACTGTGGATGAGTTAAGAAATGGTATGGATAAAAATATGATCATTTGTATTGTGTCACTAGATATATCCTCAGCATTTGCTATGGTGGATTGTCAGATTTTATTGGATAAATTGGCAGCGATGGGGTTTGATGGGACAGTGTAAGATTGAGCTGTTTCCTAGTTTCACAATTGGTCAATGCCAGTGAATAGTGGTGGTAGTGTTTTTAATATTATACTAATTTGTAAAGGGATCTCACAGGGATCAGCTTTGTCGGCATTGCTTTTTAATCTCTATTTAGCGTCACTAGGTGATGTCATCAGGGGATTAAACATTAGCTATCAATTATCCTATATAATAAAACGCTAGCCGCGCATGCGCACTCAGACCTGCGTGATCTGTAATCCCTGATCCATGATCTGTAGGTCCGTGGCCAGAGTGCCTATGCGGCGGCCAGACAAAGCGGGAGAAACACACTCGAGCGCTGTGGCCAACTCAGGATGGGAGGATGCGCCGCAGCAAAGTGCTGCATAGGTACTGGAGGGGGAGAGACATATTGCTTCTGCACATACCGGTACAAACCTCCCTCCAGCGTTGGCAGCCGCAGCACGTTAAACAGGCTGCTTCGCGACTTTCTCCTGCAGTTGAGTCCCTCTGCCGCATCACTAATGATGTCATCAATGACGCAACAGAGAGACTCAACGGCAGAAGAAAGCCGCGAAGCAGCCTGTTTAGCGTGCTGCGGCTGCCAACGCTGGAGGGAGGTTTGTTATTAAAGTCATCTCGCTGGGAGGGTCGCAGAGTCAGTGGGGGTTGGGCTAGGAGGGGAGAGAAGTGTCTGCCTCGGGTGCTTCAGGCAGCAGCAGCGTTTACAATTCGCTGCTTTTGCGGCTTCAGGCCTTCTTCTCTGGCCGTTCCTGCCTACTTCCTGTTTTCATGAAGACAGGACCCGCCAGAGAGGAATACCTGAAGCCAGCAACAGCAATGAATTTTCAATGCTGCTGCTGCCCGATGAAGTAGTTCAAGGAGGAAAGTGAGCAGAGGGGGAGAGAATGGCTTGGAGGGAAGAACAGATGGCAGGGCATGGAGGGAAGGAGGAAGGTATGCCAGACCAAGGGAAAAGGAAAGAGGAGATGGAGAGAGGCCATATGGGACAGAGAGAGAGAGGGCGGACACTGGATGGAAAGAGAAGAGAGGGCAGTGAATAGAAGGGGCAACATAGAGGGTGAACAGTATTCTAGCACCCGTTAATGTAACGGGCTTAATGACTAGTATGCTGATAATTTAACCAAGATTGTTGATTTGGTAAAAAAGGATTTTACTGATCGGGTCAAACAGACGCAACAATTTAAACTAGCCACGATAAAAGAAAATACTTTGATTCACAGGAAACTGAAGAAATGGAAAATTTTAATTGACAATTGAATCTCTGATTGCTGAATTTTTCACTAGCCCCAAGAATTTTCCTATAGACCTTTTCAAGCAATATCTGATTGAGAATCTAAAACAGGGTATCTCAAACTATGTGCCGGGGCATCCTAGTGTGCCTCCTGAGATTCCAAGTGTGCCACGGCACATTGAGGAGGAAGAGAGGCACCTGCCAGCTGACTTTCCTACGCGGTACGGCACCAGTGCTGCCCGATTTGCCGAAGGCCTAAATGTTTCCCCTTTCTTTCTAGCTTCCCCCTTCTTTCCAGCTTCCCCCCTGACCTCCCAGTCTCACCTTTAAAGCTAATTACAGCAGCCTGCAGAAGATCACCGGTAGGTAAAATGATTTTATTTTCAATATAGTGATTGGAATGTGTCAGTTTTGAAAATTTATATCCAGCTGTGTATATTGTGTGTATATGAAAAACAAATGGAAAAAAAATTGCATTACAGTTAGTAAAGGGGATGAGATCTGGGTCAGATCTTGGGTGGGCCTAGGGAGGTCTGTGGTTGGGGTACTCAGTTGATATTTATTAGACTTAGGGGGTACTTAGCTTAAAGTAGTTGAGAAACACTGCTGTAGGCAATCAACTGGTGCCAGTGCTTCTTCTCTCCGGCCCTCTTCCCTGCTGGCATCCCCTACTGGCATCTCAGGGCCCATCTGGAGGGCCTCTGCACATGCATGGACATCGATGCATGATGTCATCACGGCGATGTCCGCACACTTCTGGGTGCCTCAAGCCGTGGCCACTACTTTTAGTGTGCCCCAGCTCGAGAAAGTTTGAGAGACACTGATTTAAAAGATTCCTCTAATTCCATTCCTCCAGTAAATTAAATTTACTATTTGCCAAATTAAAAAAAAATTCTCAAACTAGAGCTGAACAGGCTAATGATAATCCCTTACAAATAGATTTTGAAAATGTCTCTGCTCTTTTGGAACAAACTGTAACAGAAACGTCTATGAGAGCAACACTTTTAAAGAAGAACACCAGATTCATCTGGTGTGATATAACATTAGCTGAGCTGATGTCACCGGCTGGTAATATTTATTAAATGATGGTGTGGGTAAAATGGGAAGGGGAGGGGGGCAGAGGGTGAGGGGAATATATGAGGTGTTGTCAAGGGTCTGTAGAATAAGGATTGACAAGTTTATAAGAGGAGGTAAGAAAGGGTTAATAGAGCTTGAAAGAAAGAAAAATGATTAGGGAGGTTTCTACGGTGATGGGGTGGAGCAGTCACGTGATTGGTTGGATGTTGTGGCAGGCTGGTAGTGAATTGTGTGAGGAAAGGGGAACAGTAGAGTAGTTTCTTCAGGAAAAGTATATTAATTCTTACTAAAAATATTCTTTTTCATTGTAATTTTAATGTTAGGAAGTTTGGTTTGTTTTGAGTAAGGGAATTTTTGCCTTGTTAACCTTCTCTGTGTCTGTGTTTTAGTCAGGGCAGGCTATTTTGTCTGTCAGGTGCTGGATTTGTTGTCTGAGGAAGCAAAGGCTGCAATGGAGAGGGGCAGTTTGGGCTCTTCTGTGGAGGTTTCACAGCCTGGCAGTACAACAGTCCCCTGTGTGGAGCAGCAGTTAGCGTTGGGCTGCCATTTGGTGAGTTGTCTGAATGAGTGGGTTGGCTGTGAGGGAGATGGGATGTGAAAGGTGTTTGCTCGCAAATGTACGGTGTGTGAGAGAGGGACTTACCTGTTGGGGTTATTTTTGTGTGACACAGAGAGGTCTTTCTGTTGAGGTGTAATTTTGCCAGGTTGTTTCTTAGTAGGCTAGTTTGGGGGAGATGGCAGGTGGTTGGTCTTTAATTCACAAGGATAGTGACTGGCTGGTTTATGTGCCCCATGGTTGGGCACTTCTAGACAGGGCACTTCTAGACAGGTTTGAGGCTTTGATGCTAAATTCTGGTGTTGGAGGTAAGGAAGAAGTTGTGAGGTGCCAATGCTGCATTCATGTGTTTGTTTTTACAGCTAGGCAGAGTTGTGGATTTGCAGCCTTCGCGGATTTGGTGTTCCCCTGTTTGGGAGCTGAAGAGCACTAGCAGCTGCCTTTGCAATAGTTGTGTGCTCAGCGGCTGCATGACTGTAAGGCATCACCATTTTCACAGCATTGTGATTTAAATTTTTGATTGTGATTTAAATTTGTGATTTCCTTTTGTGCTGTGGCCTTTCTGGGTCTCTTGGATCTTCCTGTGACAGGCATTCTTTCTGTAGCAATTCAGCTTGGTGTCAGCTGTCCTGATTTGTTAGCTTAGCTGGAGATGACCTGTTCTTGGTGTTTCAGGTACATTCATATTATATACTTGTGGTGTTTTTCAGGGTGTGTGGTGTGTGTGTGTTAGGGAGAAACAGATTTCTTGGTGTCTGTCTCTGTGGAAGGGAGGGTCATTGTAGTAAATTTGAGGGTTTTGTTTATTTGTGCTGGAGAAATTACAGGGAAAAAGTTTTTATGGTGTTAGTGGGGAATCATCTAGGTAAGTGGTGAGTAAACCTGAACAAAGTTATTGTAAGGGTAACAACCCATTGTGTATGTCATGTATAGGAAATACTGAGTAGAGTGCAGTGAAAAGGATTGATGTGAATCGCTTGTTCACTCTTTCTAAAAATACTAGGACTAGGGGGTGTGCAATGAAGCTATTAAGTACTAGATTTACAACAAACCAGAGAAGTATGTATTCACACAACATGTGATTAATCTATGGAATTCATTGCTGGAGAACGAGGTGAAATCAGTTAGCTTAGCGGGGTTTAAAAAAGGTTTGGATACTTTCCTAAAAGAGAAGTAGATAGGGCCTTATTGAGATGGCTTGGGGAAATCCTCTGCTTATTCCTATGATAGGCAGCATAATTTCTGTTTTATTACTAGGGCATGGAATTTGGATTATAGGATCTCACTAGGTTCTTGGGTCCTGGGTTAGCCACTGTTGGAAGCAGGATACTGTTCTTGATGGACTTTTGGTCTGACCCAGTATCTCAATTTTTATGTTCTGTTCTTTTTAAGGTGCAAGGCATCAGAGGTACTAATGGATAGAGTTCAAGGGGGGTTGGTGGAGTAGTCTGGAAAGCGAAGATGGAGATGGAAGGATACATAGCTGCCACGGTAATGATGGGGAGAAGACATTTTTAGATTTATTAGGGATAGGACATGCAAAAGTGGCATTGTGGAACCCAAGGGTACAAGGGGGCAATAAGTAGCAGCTGATAAAGAGATAGCTGACTTCACAAATATTTTCTGTTCTGGGTTCACAGCTGAAGTGTTTGGGGGAGGGTGTACAAACACCTCATGTGACTGGGGCAGGAGGTGTAATAAACCCTGATTGATTTTCAGTGGCTTGGGTTTGTGAGGGCTCGTCAGAACTACAGGTGGATACTGCGAGGGGAATGGCTGGTACATCCAAGGGTACTGCAGGAATTTGGGGGTAGTTCTGATGACTCTGCTGACTGACCCTCTCACTGCTTCTTTAGAGTAGGGAGTGGGTAATGCAGGAATAGAGCAGGGAGGATGTGGTTTCTCTCCACAACAAATGGAGAAAAGGCAGCACTAGGGATATACAGGCCGGTAAGTTTGACTTTTTGGTAAGTAACTCAATAGAAACACTTTAATAACAGAACTTGGGGGATTCACTAGAGACGGGTTTGGATTGACAAATCTGCTTACTTTCTTTGGGTGATCTTGGCATTAGATAAGGGGAGTGTGGTGAATATGGTGTATTTTGATTTTAGTACTTTACCATTTTCATAGGCATATCGTACTTGTTTATTTTTTTAAGAAAAGTATGGGTTTCAATGAGATATCTGTTGGGATATCTCCAGCAATGGAATATGTAGTATTGTATAATGCCCCTTATCATAAATGTACTAGTGTGAAGTCATGTTGAATACTGTTCAATTTTATGCTCTAAAATGCACTATTATGTATTTTTTATTTTAAAGGAAAAAGACCTCAAGTGCCCGCAGCTACCTGCAGTGATTATTAGTCTATGACTTATTTTTATAAGAGGATTAATTGTATAATGTCCACCAGGTAGACTGGAAGTAAATTTCACAATATTATATGATACTTTATTAAGTTTTCCAGTTGAGATGGAAAAGCTGTGCGCACTAGGTGACTTCAATACTCCTGTAGTCCCTAGTTAGGATGATTCTGAATTATGTGATTATGAGTTATTCTATTTATTTGAAGCCTGTTCACTTTATCAGATTGTAAGACAAAACACTCATATTGCAGGACATATGTTAGATCCTGTCTTTTTGCCTTTTGACATGATGGGAAAATTATGTCAATCGCCTGTAGCTCAGCCTATAGGTATATTGGTCAGAGAATTCTTTAGTGTGTTTTATAATTGCATTGAATAAGGAAAAAGTGAATGTGTCGGGTAAGGATGTTTAGAGATTTGTTGGACCCAGGTTTGATATTCAAACTTTAAAAAATAAATGCTTACCTATGCTAGATGAACTGAGAGAGATTGATGTATCTGAGATGGTGGGTGAGTGGTATTCAGCCCTAGAAAAATGCTTGGATGAAGTTGCTTCTTTTAAAGACAGTTAGGTAAATTAGCTTAGGGAGTAAATAATATTGGAGAACAGAACCTATTTTAAACTTGAGACGGGAACTGAGTTAAAATGAGTGTATTTGGAGAAAAACCAAAGATTCAGATGATTGTGAAAATTACCTTTTTAGGTTGCATAAATATCAGGAGTTTTGTAAGATGGAAAGAGAGAAAGAGAGAGAGCTTATAGTGAGAAAGTGAAACAAGCTATTTGAAACTGTAAATCTTTTGATTAATGGTCCAATTGCTCAAATTGGAAAATTTGAACCAATTGCTGAGGAGTTTCTGCAGTATTTGGTAAGTAAATCTGATGTTTTGCAGACATTGTCTCCGTGTGTGGGATCTTGTGAGCATGAGAATATTCCGGTAGCATCAGTGCATTGGTCTGATTTTGAAGATATAAGGGAGGATCAGGTTTTAACATTGTGGGAAACCATGTGACCAACTACATCGATAGTTGATCCTTGCTCATTGCCTATGATTAAACAATTAGGAGGACAGCTTGTGCCATCTTTGACAGCTATAGTTGATAAATCATTGAAAACTGGTACAATGTCCTGTGTTGAAGAGGGATAATTTTAATTAAATTGTTTTTTAAAATTATAGACTGATCTCAATACTGCCTTTTGTTGGTAAAATCATTGAAAAGGCAGTTTTAAAACAGATGGAAGATTTTTTTTTTGAGAGAGAGAATTTATTAGTCATCAGTATGGATTTCGAACAGGGCACAATGTGGAAAATGGGAGCCCAAGATCCCCTTGGCGATGGGCGGAATGTAACACGAGGCTGGTCAGCCCTTGTGTTGTCCATTGGCCGGGGTTGTTAGGTTAGTTGGGCGGAGAGTGGTGGGCTTGTCAGTGTAGGTAGTTTTAAATTAATTGGTGGGGAGGCAGGGAAGGGCACAGGGGCATGGTTTTAAAGCCAGAACCTTGGAGGACTCGGTTCCTTCTGGGGTCCTCCAGGGTGGCTTTTTCCCACCAGCCCGCCCGTTTTTGGCTGGTGATGGTAGCTCGGGGGTGCAGATCTCCTGAGCTACTGGGTCTTGGGGCTCATCAGGTAATGAGTGGTGGGCCGGCTGGAATCTGTGCCTGGTGGATCAGATGACCTGGGTAAAAGGGGCATGAGGGACATGACCCTTGCTGAGGTGGTGGGGTCGAGGGCACTGAAACCATGTATTTTTGGTAGCTCGGGAGGAGCTCTTTTGGTTATGATGTTAATTGAAGTTACGATATGTTAATGTGTTATGGATTAATAAACTGAGTTACGGCAAATTTTTACCGTCATAAAGACTGTAGTGTGTTTGTGGTAAAAGAGGGGTGAGGGAAGGTCATGATGGTAAAGGTGTGTGTGTGTGTGTGAGTTGTGTGTGTGTGTGTGTGTGTGTGAGAGTATATAGGCGGACAGCAGGGTCTATCCAGATGCCGCTGTTATGGGTTTCTACTGTGGATGAGTTAAGAAATGGTATGGATAAAAATATGATCATTTGTATTGTGTCACTAGATATATCCTCAGCATTTGCTATGGTGGATTGTCAGATTTTATTGGATAAATTGGCAGCGATGGGGTTTGATGGGACAGTGTAAGATTGAGCTGTTTCCTAGTTTCACAATTGGTCAATGCCAGTGAATAGTGGTGGTAGTGTTTTTAATATTATACTAATTTGTAAAGGGATCTCACAGGGATCAGCTTTGTCGGCATTGCTTTTTAATCTCTATTTAGCGTCACTAGGTGATGTCATCAGTGGATTAAACATTAGCTATCAATTATCCTATATAATAAAACGCTAGCCGCGCATGCGCACTCAGACCTGCGTGATCTGTAATCCCTGATCCATGATCTGTAGGTCCGTGGCCAGAGTGCCTATGCGGCGGCCAGACAAAGTGGGAGAAACACACTCGAGCGCTGTGGCCAACTCAGGATGGGAGGATGCGCCGCAGCAAAGTGCTGCATAGGTACTGGAGGGGGAGAGACATATTGCTTCTGCACATACCGGTACAAACCTCCCTCCAGCGTTGGCAGCCGCAGCACGTTAAACAGGCTGCTTCGCGACTTTCTCCTGCAGTTGAGTCCCTCTGCCGCATCACTAATGATGTCATCAATGACGCAACAGAGAGACTCAACGGCAGAAGAAAGCCGCGAAGCAGCCTGTTTAGCGTGCTGCGGCTGCCAACGCTGGAGGGAGGTTTGTTATTAAAGTCATCTCGCTGGGAGGGTCGCAGAGTCAGTGGGGGTTGGGCTGGGAGGGGAGAGAAGTGTCTGCCTCGGGTGCTTCAGGCAGCAGCAGCGTTTACAATTCGCTGCTTTTGCGGCTTCAGGCCTTCCTCTCTGGCCGTTCCTGCCTACTTCCTGTTTTCATGAAGACAGGACCCGCCAGAGAGGAATACCTGAAGCCAGCAACAGCAATGAATTTTCAATGCTGCTGCTGCCCGATGAAGTAGTTCAAGGAGGAAAGTGAGCAGAGGGGGAGAGAATGGCTTGGAGGGAAGAACAGATGGCAGGGCATGGAGGGAAGGAGGAAGGTATGCCAGACCAAGGGAAAAGGAAAGAGGAGATGGAGAGAGGCCATATGGGACAGAGAGAGAGAGGGCGGACACTGGATGGAAAGAGAAGAGAGGGCAGTGAATAGAAGGGGCAACATAGAGGGTGAACAGTATTCTAGCACCCGTTAATGTAACGGGCTTAATGACTAGTATGCTGATAATTTAACCAAGATTGTTGATTTGGTAAAAAAGGATTTTACTGATCGGGTCAAACAGACGCAACAATTTAAACTAGCCACGATAAAAGAAAATACTTTGATTCACAGGAAACTGAAGAAATGGAAAATTTTAATTGACAATTGAATCTCTGATTGCTGAATTTTTCACTAGCCCCAAGAATTTTCCTATAGACCTTTTCAAGCAATATCTGATTGAGAATCTAAAACAGGGTATCTCAAACTATGTGCCGGGGCATCCTAGTGTGCCTCCTGAGATTCCAAGTGTGCCACGGCACACTTGAGGAGGAAGAGAGGCAGCCTGCCAGCTGACTTTCCTACGCGGTACGGCACCAGTGCTGCCCGATTTGCCGAAGGCCTAAATGTTTCCCCTTTCTTTCTAGCTTCCCCCTTCTTTCCAGCTTCCCCCCTGACCTCCCAGTCTCACCTTTAAAGCTAATTACAGCAGCCTGCAGAAGATCACCGGTAGGTAAAATGATTTTATTTTCAATATAGTGATTGGAATGTGTCAGTTTTGAAAATTTATATCCGCTGTGTATATTGTGTGTATATGAAAAACAAATGGAAAAAAAATTGCATTACAGTTAGTAAAGGGGATGAGATCTGGGTCAGATCTTGGGTGGGCCTAGGGAGGTCTGTGGTTGGGGTACTCAGTTGATATTTATTAGACTTAGGGGGTACTTAGCTTGAAGTAGTTGAGAAACACTGCTGTAGGCAATCAACTGGTGCCAGTGCTTCTTCTCTCCGGCCCTCTTCCCTGCTGGCATCCCCTACTGGCATCTCAGGGCCCATCTGGAGGGCCTCTGCACATGCATGGACATCGATGCATGATGTCATCACGGCGATGTCCGCACACTTCTGGGTGCCTCAAGCCGTGGCCACTACTTTTAGTGTGCCCCAGCTCGAGAAAGTTTGAGAGACACTGATTTAAAAGATTCCTCTAATTCCATTCCTCCAGTAAATTAAATTTACTATTTGCCAAATTAAAAAAAAATTCTCAAACTAGAGCTGAACAGGCTAATGATAATCCCTTACAAATAGATTTTGAAAATGTCTCTGCTCTTTTGGAACAAACTGTAACAGAAACGTCTATGAGAGCAACACTTTTAAAGAAGAACACCAGATTCATCTGGTGTGATATAACATTAGCTGAGCTGATGTCACCGGCTGGTAATATTTATTAAATGATGGTGTGGGTAAAATGGGAAGGGGAGGGGGGCAGAGGGTGAGGGGAATATATGAGGTGTTGTCAAGGGTCTGTAGAATAAGGATTGACAAGTTTATAAGAGGAGGTAAGAAAGGGTTAATAGAGCTTGAAAGAAAGAAAAATGATTAGGGAGGTTTCTACGGTGATGGGGTGGAGCAGTCACGTGATTGGTTGGATGTTGTGGCAGGCTGGAGTGAATTGTGTGAGGAAAGGGGAACAGTAGAGTAGTTTCTTCAGGAAAAGTATATTAATTCTTACTAAAAATATTCTTTTTCATTGTAATTTTAATGTTAGGAAGTTTGGTTTGTTTTGAGTAAGGGAATTTTTGCCTTGTTAACCTTCTCTGTGTCTGTGTTTTAGTCAGGGCAGGCTATTTTGTCTGTCAGGTGCTGGATTTGTTGTCTGAGGAAGCAAAGGCTGCAATGGAGAGGGGCAGTTTGGGCTCTTCTGTGGAGGTTTCACAGCCTGGCAGTACAACAGTCCCCTGTGTGGAGCAGCAGTTAGCGTTGGGCTGCCATTTGGTGAGTTGTCTGAATGAGTGGGTTGGCTGTGAGGGAGATGGGATGTGAAAGGTGTTTGCTCGCAAATGTACGGTGTGTGAGAGAGGGACTTACCTGTTGGGGTTATTTTTGTGTGACACAGAGAGGTCTTTCTGTTGAGGTGTAATTTTGCCAGGTTGTTTCTTAGTAGGCTAGTTTGGGGGAGATGGCAGGTGGTTGGTCTTTAATTCACAAGGATAGTGACTGGCTGGTTTATGTGCCCCATGGTTGGGCACTTCTAGACAGGGCACTTCTAGACAGGTTTGAGGCTTTGATGCTAAATTCTGGTGTTGGAGGTAAGGAAGAAGTTGTGAGGTGCCAATGCTGCATTCATGTGTTTGTTTTTACAGCTAGGCAGAGTTGTGGATTTGCAGCCTTCGCGGATTTGGTGTTCCCCTGTTTGGGAGCTGAAGAGCACTAGCAGCTGCCTTTGCAATAGTTGTGTGCTCAGCGGCTGCATGACTGTAAGGCATCACCATTTTCGCAGCATTGTGATTTAAATTTTTGATTGTGATTTAAATTTGTGATTTCCTTTTGTGCTGTGGCCTTTCTGGGTCTCTTGGATCTTCCTGTGACAGGAATTCTTTCTGTAGCAATTCAGCTTGGTGTCAGCTGTCCTGATTTGTTAGCTTAGCTGGAGATGACCTGTTCTTGGTGTTTCAGGTACATTCATATTATATACTTGTGGTGTTTTTCAGGGTGTGTGGTGTGTGTGTGTTAGGGAGAAACAGATTTCTTGGTGTCTGTCTCTGTGGAAGGGAGGGTCATTGTAGTAAATTTGAGGGTTTTGTTTATTTGTGCTGGAGAAATTACAGGGAAAAAGTTTTTATGGTGTTAGTGGGGAATCATCTAGGTAAGTGGTGAGTAAACCTGAACAAAGTTATTGTAAGGGTAACAACCCATTGTGTATGTCATGTATAGGAAATACTGAGTAGAGTGCAGTGAAAAGGATTGATGTGAATCGCTTGTTCACTCTTTCTAAAAATACTAGGACTAGGGGGTGTGCAATGAAGCTATTAAGTACTAGATTTACAACAAACCAGAGAAGTATGTATTCACACAACATGTGATTAATCTATGGAATTCATTGCTGGAGAACGAGGTGAAATCAGTTAGCTTAGCGGGGTTTAAAAAAGGTTTGGATACTTTCCTAAAAGAGAAGTAGATAGGGCCTTATTGAGATGGCTTGGGGAAATCCTCTGCTTATTCCTATGATAGGCAGCATAATTTCTGTTTTATTACTAGGGCATGGAATTTGGATTATAGGATCTCACTAGGTTCTTGGGTCCTGGGTTAGCCACTGTTGGAAGCAGGATACTGTTCTTGATGGACTTTTGGTCTGACCCAGTATCTCAATTTTTATGTTCTGTTCTTTTTAAGGTGCAAGGCATCAGAGGTACTAATGGATAGAGTTCAAGGGGGGTTGGTGGAGTAGTCTGGAAAGCGAAGATGGAGATGGAAGGATACATAGCTGCCACGGTAATGATGGGGAGAAGACATTTTTAGATTTATTAGGGATAGGACATGCAAAAGTGGCATTGTGGAACCCAAGGGTACAAGGGGGCAATAAGTAGCAGCTGATAAAGAGATAGCTGACTTCACAAATATTTTCTGTTCTGGGTTCACAGCTGAAGTGTTTGGGGGAGGGTGTACAAACACCTCATGTGACTGGGGCAGGAGGTGTAATAAACCCTGATTGATTTTCAGTGGCTTGGGTTTGTGAGGGCTCGTCAGAACTACAGGTGGATACTGCGAGGGGAATGGCTGGTACATCCAAGGGTACTGCAGGAATTTGGGGGTAGTTCTGATGACTCTGCTGACTGACCCTCTCACTGCTTCTTTAGAGTAGGGAGTGGGTAATTCAGGAATAGAGCAGGGAGGATGTGGTTTCTCTCCACAACAAATGGAGAAAAGGCAGCACTAGGGATATACAGGCCGGTAAGTTTGACTTTTTGGTAAGTAACTCAATAGAAACACTTTAATAACAGAACTTGGGGGATTCACTAGAGACGGGTTTGGATTGACAAATCTGCTTACTTTCTTTGGGTGATCTTGGCATTAGATAAGGGGAGTGTGGTGAATATGGTGTATTTTGATTTTAGTACTTTACCATTTTCATAGGCATATCGTACTTGTTTATTTTTTTAAGAAAAGTATGGGTTTCAATGAGATATCTGTTGGGATATCTCCAGCAATGGAATATGTAGTATTGTATAATGCCCCTTATCATAAATGTACTAGTGTGAAGTCATGTTGAATACTGTTCAATTTTATGCTCTAAAATGCACTATTATGTATTTTTTATTTTAAAGGAAAAAGACCTCAAGTGCCCGCAGCTACCTGCAGTGATTATTAGTCTATGACTTATTTTTATAAGAGGATTAATTGTATAATGTCCACCAGGTAGACTGGAAGTAAATTTCACAATATTATATGATACTTTATTAAGTTTTCCAGTTGAGATGGAAAAGCTGTGCGCACTAGGTGACTTCAATACTCCTGTAGTCCCTAGTTAGGATGATTCTGAATTATGTGATTATGAGTTATTCTATTTATTTGAAGCCTGTTCACTTTATCAGATTGTAAGACAAAACACTCATATTGCAGGACATATGTTAGATCCTGTCTTTTTGCCTTTTGACATGATGGGAAAATTATGTCAATCGCCTGTAGCTCAGCCTATAGGTATATTGGTCAGAGAATTCTTTAGTGTGTTTTATAATTGCATTGAATAAGGAAAAAGTGAATGTGTCGGGTAAGGATGTTTAGAGATTTGTTGGACCCAGGTTTGATATTCAAACTTTAAAAAATAAATGCTTACCTATGCTAGATGAACTGAGAGAGATTGATGTATCTGAGATGGTGGGTGAGTGGTATTCAGCCCTAGAAAAATGCTTGGATGAAGTTGCTTCTTTTAAAGACAGTTAGGTAAATTAGCTTAGGGAGTAAATAATATTGGAGAACAGAACCTATTTTAAACTTGAGACGGGAACTGAGTTAAAATGAGTGTATTTGGAGAAAAACCAAAGATTCAGATGATTGTGAAAATTACCTTTTTAGGTTGCATAAATATCAGGAGTTTTGTAAGATGGAAAGAGAGAAAGAGAGAGAGCTTATAGTGAGAAAGTGAAACAAGCTATTTGAAACTGTAAATCTTTTGATTAATGGTCCAATTGCTCAAATTGGAAAATTTGAACCAATTGCTGAGGAGTTTCTGCAGTATTTGGTAAGTAAATCTGATGTTTTGCAGACATTGTCTCCGTGTGTGGGATCTTGTGAGCATGAGAATATTCCGGTAGCATCAGTGCATTGGTCTGATTTTGAAGATATAAGGGAGGATCAGGTTTTAACATTGTGGGAAACCATGTGACCAACTACATCGATAGTTGATCCTTGCTCATTGCCTATGATTAAACAATTAGGAGGACAGCTTGTGCCATCTTTGACAGCTATAGTTGATAAATCATTGAAAACTGGTACAATGTCCTGTGTTGAAGAGGGAGAATTTTAATTAAATTGTTTTTTAAAATTATAGACTGATCTCAATACTGCCTTTTGTTGGTAAAATCATTGAAAAGGCAGTTTTAAAACAGATGGAAGATTTTTTTTTTGAGAGAGAGAATTTATTAGTCATCAGTATGGATTTCGAACAGGGCACAATGTGGAAAATGGGAGCCCAAGATCCCCTTGGCGATGGGCGGAATGTAACACGAGGCTGGTCAGCCCTTGTGTTGTCCATTGGCCGGGGTTGTTAGGTTAGTTGGGCGGAGAGTGGTGGGCTTGTCAGTGTAGGTAGTTTTAAATTAATTGGTGGGGAGGCAGGGAAGGGCACAGGGGCATGGTTTTAAAGCCAGAACCTTGGAGGACTCGGCTCCTTCTGGGGTCCTCCAGGGTGGCTTTTTCCCACCAGCCCGCCCGTTTTTGGCTGGTGATGGTAGCTCGGGGGTGCAGATCTCCTGAGCTACTGGGTCTTGGGGCTCATCAGGTAATGAGTGGTGGGCCGGCTGGAATCTGTGCCTGGTGGATCAGATGACCTGGGTAAAAGGGGCATGAGGGACATGACCCTTGCTGAGGTGGTGGGGTCGAGGGCACTGAAACCATGTATTTTTGGTAGCTCGGGAGGAGCTCTTTTGGTTATGATGTTAATTGAAGTTACGATATGTTAATGTGTTATGGATTAATAAACTGAGTTACGGCAAATTTTTACCGTCATAAAGACTGTAGTGTGTTTGTGGTAAAAGAGGGGTGAGGGAAGGTCATGATGGTAAAGGTGTGTGTGTGTGTGTGTGTGTGTGTGTGTGTGAGTATATAGGCGGACAGCAGGGTCTATCCAGATGCCGCTGTTATGGGTTTCTACTGTGGATGAGTTAAGAAATGGTATGGATAAAAATATGATCATTTGTATTGTGTCACTAGATATATCCTCAGCATTTGCTATGGTGGATTGTCAGATTTTATTGGATAAATTGGCAGCGATGGGGTTTGATGGGACAGTGTAAGATTGAGCTGTTTCCTAGTTTCACAATTGGTCAATGCCAGTGAATAGTGGTGGTAGTGTTTTTAATATTATACTAATTTGTAAAGGGATCTCACAGGGATCAGCTTTGTCGGCATTGCTTTTTAATCTCTATTTAGCGTCACTAGGTGATGTCATCAGGGGATTAAACATTAGCTATCAATTATCCTATATAATAAAACGCTAGCCGCGCATGCGCACTCAGACCTGCGTGATCTGTAATCCCTGATCCATGATCTGTAGGTCCGTGGCCAGAGTGCCTATGCGGCGGCCAGACAAAGCGGGAGAAACACACTCGAGCGCTGTGGCCAACTCAGGATGGGAGGATGCGCCGCAGCAAAGTGCTGCATAGGTACTGGAGGGGGAGAGACATATTGCTTCTGCACATACCGGTACAAACCTCCCTCCAGCGTTGGCAGCCGCAGCACGTTAAACAGGCTGCTTCGCGACTTTCTCCTGCAGTTGAGTCCCTCTGCCGCATCACTAATGATGTCATCAATGACGCAACAGAGAGACTCAACGGCAGAAGAAAGCCGTGAAGCAGCCTGTTTAGCGTGCTGCGGCTGCCAACGCTGGAGGGAGGTTTGTTATTAAAGTCATCTCGCTGGGAGGGTCGCAGAGTCAGTGGGGGTTGGGCTGGGAGGGGAGAGAAGTGTCTGCCTCGGGTGCTTCAGGCAGCAGCAGCGTTTACAATTCGCTGCTTTTGCGGCTTCAGGCCTTCCTCTCTGGCCGTTCCTGCCTACTTCCTGTTTTCATGAAGACAGGACCCGCCAGAGAGGAATACCTGAAGCCAGCAACAGCAATGAATTTTCAATGCTGCTGCTGCCCGATGAAGTAGTTCAAGGAGGAAAGTGAGCAGAGGGGGAGAGAATGGCTTGGAGGGAAGAACAGATGGCAGGGCATGGAGGGAAGGAGGAAGGTATGCCAGACCAAGGGAAAAGGAAAGAGGAGATGGAGAGAGGCCATATGGGACAGAGAGAGAGAGGGCGGACACTGGATGGAAAGAGAAGAGAGGGCAGTGAATAGAAGGGGCAACATAGAGGGTGAACAGTATTCTAGCACCCGTTAATGTAACGGGCTTAATGACTAGTATGCTGATAATTTAACCAAGATTGTTGATTTGGTAAAAAAGGATTTTACTGATCGGGTCAAACAGACGCAACAATTTAAACTAGCCACGATAAAAGAAAATACTTTGATTCACAGGAAACTGAAGAAATGGAAAATTTTAATTGACAATTGAATCTCTGATTGCTGAATTTTTCACTAGCCCCAAGAATTTTCCTATAGACCTTTTCAAGCAATATCTGATTGAGAATCTAAAACAGGGTATCTCAAACTATGTGCCGGGGCATCCTAGTGTGCCTCCTGAGATTCCAAGTGTGCCACGGCACACTGAGGAGGAAGAGAGGCGCCTGCCAGCTGACTTTCCTACGCGGTACGGCACCAGTGCTGCCCGATTTGCCGAAGGCCTAAATGTTTCCCCTTTCTTTCTAGCTTCCCCCTTCTTTCCAGCTTCCCCCCTGACCTCCCAGTCTCACCTTTAAAGCTAATTACAGCAGCCTGCAGAAGATCACCGGTAGGTAAAATGATTTTATTTTCAATATAGTGATTGGAATGTGTCAGTTTTGAAAATTTATATCCGCTGTGTATATTGTGTGTATATGAAAAACAAATGGAAAAAAAATTGCATTACAGTTAGTAAAGGGGATGAGATCTGGGTCAGATCTTGGGTGGGCCTAGGGAGGTCTGTGGTTGGGGTACTCAGTTGATATTTATTAGACTTAGGGGGTACTTAGCTTAAAGTAGTTGAGAAACACTGCTGTAGGCAATCAACTGGTGCCAGTGCTTCTTCTCTCCGGCCCTCTTCCCTGCTGGCATCCCCTACTGGCATCTCAGGGCCCATCTGGAGGGCCTCTGCACATGCATGGACATCGATGCATGATGTCATCACGGCGATGTCCGCACACTTCTGGGTGCCTCAAGCCGTGGCCACTACTTTTAGTGTGCCCCAGCTCGAGAAAGTTTGAGAGACACTGATTTAAAAGATTCCTCTAATTCCATTCCTCCAGTAAATTAAATTTACTATTTGCCAAATTAAAAAAAAATTCTCAAACTAGAGCTGAACAGGCTAATGATAATCCCTTACAAATAGATTTTGAAAATGTCTCTGCTCTTTTGGAACAAACTGTAACAGAAACGTCTATGAGAGCAACACTTTTAAAGAAGAACACCAGATTCATCTGGTGTGATATAACATTAGCTGAGCTGATGTCACCGGCTGGTAATATTTATTAAATGATGGTGTGGGTAAAATGGGAAGGGGAGGGGGGCAGAGGGTGAGGGGAATATATGAGGTGTTGTCAAGGGTCTGTAGAATAAGAATTGACAAGTTTATAAGAGGAGGTAAGAAAGGGTTAATAGAGCTTGAAAGAAAGAAAAATGATTAGGGAGGTTTCTACGGTGATGGGGTGGAGCAGTCACGTGATTGGTTGGATGTTGTGGCAGGCTGGAGTGAATTGTGTGAGGAAAGGGGAACAGTAGAGTAGTTTCTTCAGGAAAAGTATATTAATTCTTACTAAAAATATTCTTTTTCATTGTAATTTTAATGTTAGGAAGTTTGGTTTGTTTTGAGTAAGGGAATTTTTGCCTTGTTAACCTTCTCTGTGTCTGTGTTTTAGTCAGGGCAGGCTATTTTGTCTGTCAGGTGCTGGATTTGTTGTCTGAGGAAGCAAAGGCTGCATTGGAGAGGGGCAGTTTGGGCTCTTCTGTGGAGGTTTCACAGCCTGGCAGTACAACAGTCCCCTGTGTGGAGCAGCAGTTAGCGTTGGGCTGCCATTTGGTGAGTTGTCTGAATGAGTGGGTTGGCTGTGAGGGAGATGGGATGTGAAAGGTGTTTGCTCGCAAATGTACGGTGTGTGAGAGAGGGACTTACCTGTTGGGGTTATTTTTGTGTGACACAGAGAGGTCTTTCTGTTGAGGTGTAATTTTGCCAGGTTGTTTCTTAGTAGGCTAGTTTGGGGGAGATGGCAGGTGGTTGGTCTTTAATTCACAAGGATAGTGACTGGCTGATCTGTGTGCCCCATGGTTGGGCACTTCTAGACAGGGCACTTCTAGACAGGTTTGAGGCTTTGATGCTAAATTCTGGTGTTGGAGGTAAGGAAGAAGTTGTGAGGTGCCAATGCTGCATTCATGTTTGTTTTTACAGCTAGGCAGAGTTGTGGATTTGCAGCCTTCGCGGATTTGGTGTTCCCCTGTTTGGGAGCTGAAGAGCACTAGCAGCTGCCTTTGCAATAGTTGTGTGCTCAGCGGCTGCATGACTGTAAGGCATCACCATTTTCGCAGCATTGTGATTTAAATTTTTGTTTGGAGTGTCAATAGGGGCCATCTTCCTAATTTTCCTTTTGTGCTGTGGCCTCTCTGGGTCTCTTGGATCTTCCTGTGACAGGCATTCTTTCTGTGGCAATTCAGCTTGGTGTCAGCTGTCCTGATTTGTTAGCTTAGCTGGAGATGACCTGTTCTTGGTGTTTCAGGTACATTCATATTATATACTTGTGGTGTTTTTCAGGGTGTGTGGTGTGTGTGTGTTAGGGAGAAACAGATTTCTTGGTGTCTGTCTCTGTGGAAGGGAGGGTCATTGTAGTAAATTTGAGGGTTTTGTTTATTTGTGCTGGAGAAATTACAGGGAAAAAGTTTTTATGGTGTTAGTGGGGAATCATCTAGGTAAGTGGTGAGTAAACCTGAACAAAGTTATTGTAAGGGTAACAACCCATTGTGTATGTCATGTATAGGAAATACTGAGTAGAGTGCAGTGAAAAGGGTTGATGTGAATCGCTTGTTCACTCTTTCTAAAAATACTAGGACTAGGGGGTGTGCAATGAAGCTATTAAGTACTAGATTTACAACAAACCAGAGAAATATGTATTCACACAACATGTGATTAATCTATGGAATTCATTGCTGGAGAACGAGGTGAAATCAGTTAGCTTAGCGGGGTTTAAAAAAGGTTTGGATACTTTCCTAAAAGAGAAGTAGATAGGGCCTTATTGAGATGGCTTGGGGAAATCCTCTGCTTATTCCTATGATAGGCAGCATAATTTCTGTTTTATTACTAGGGCATGGAATTTGGATTATAGGATCTCACTAGGTTCTTGGGTCCTGGGTTAGCCACTGTTGGAAGCAGGATACTGTTCTTGATGGACTTTTGGTCTGACCCAGTATCTCAATTTTTATGTTCTGTTCTTTTTAAGGTGCAAGGCATCAGAGGTACTAATGGATAGAGTTCAAGGGGGGTTGGTGGAGTAGTCTGGAAAGCGAAGATGGAGATGGAAGGATACATAGCTGCCACGGTAATGATGGGGAGAAGACATTTTTAGATTTATTAGGGATAGGACATGCAAAAGTGGCATTGTGGAACCCAAGGGTACAAGGGGGCAATAAGTAGCAGCTGATAAAGAGATAGCTGACTTCACAAATATTTTCTGTTCTGGGTTCACAGCTGAAGTGTTTGGGGGAGGGTGTACAAACACCTCATGTGACGGGGGCAGGAGGTGTAATAAACCCTGATTGATTTTCAGTGGCTTGGGTTTGTGAGGGCTCGTCAGAACTACAGGTGGATACTGCGAGGGGAATGGCTGGTACATCCAAGGGTACTGCAGGAATTTGGGGGTAGTTCTGATGACTCTGCTGACTGACCCTCTCACTGCTTCTTTAGAGTCGGGAGTGGGTAATGCAGGAATAGAGCAGGGAGGATGTGGTTTCTCTCCACAACAAATGGAGAAAAGGCAGCACTAGGGATATACAGGCCGGTAAGTTTGACTTTTTGGTAAGTAACTCAATAGAAACACTTTAATAACAGAACTTGGGGGATTCACTAGAGACGGGTTTGGATTGACAAATCTGCTTACTTTCTTTGGGTGATCTTGGCATTAGATAAGGGGAGTGTGGTGAATATGGTGTATTTTGATTTTAGTACTTTACCATTTTCATAGGCATATCGTACTCAGTGTTTGGGGGTAGTTCTGATGACTCTGCTGACTGACCCTCTCACTGCTTCTTTAGAGTCGGGAGTGGGTAATGCAGGAATAGAGCAGGGAGGATGTGGTTTCTCTCCACAACAAATGGAGAAAAGGCAGCACTAGGGATATACAGGCTGGTAAGTTTGACTTTTTGGTAAGTAACTCAATAGAAACACTTTAATAACAGAACTTGGGGGATTCACTAGAGACGGGTTTGGATTGACAAATCTGCTTACTTTCTTTGGGTGATCTTGGCATTAGATAAGTGGAGTGTGGTGAATATGGTGTATTTTGATTTTAGTACTTTACCATTTTCATAGGCATATCGTACTCAGTGTTCTCGGTATGAGGGGCTCCACAGGAGGTCTGGGGCAGAAACTAGTTGGTCAGTAAGGTGTCAGTGAGTTGTCGTCCCAGAAGATGGTTATGCCAAGGGGGGATCTTATCTGTAGTGTGTTTGAAGGTTTGTTATTGGGCTTGTTCTTTTCACAATTTTGTAAGTGGGATTGTTGTAGAGTTATAAGTAAGATTTTTGTGGAGGAGGCCAAAGCAGTAATGGACCAGACAGTCCTGATGGTGTGCCTAACGAGGATGGGCTTAAGTATGTAGAATGGCTTCATATTGTGCAGCTCAGATTTCATGCTCATGCCAGGTCATGCATTGAGTTGCCAAACCACAAGGGCACGGTGCGATTAAGGGGTGAAGACCTTGGTGTACGAATAAGGAGTGGGGGTTTGGTGTGATTGTATGTGATGAGCTTCAGGAGGCAACCAGGTTGTAACAGTGCTAGCAAAAGCTAGACAGATGTTTGGGTGCATGGGGATCAGTATGGCCAGCAGGACAATGGAAGTTTGCTGCCCATCTAAAAATTTTGGTGAGACCTCCTTGTGAATTTTGTGTACATTTAAGTTCAGTTCAAAGGAGGGCTACTACAAGGGTTGATGGTCTCTGTCCTATAGGCATATGGGAACTGAGTTCATGATCTCCATCTGTTTACTTTGAGGAAGGGATGAGAAGGGAGATAATAGTGATGTTTAAATACCTATGTGGCCTAACAATACATGAGATGACTCCCCTTTTATTAGACAGCAAATCCAGCGTAAGAGGGCAGGGGATGCAGTGCAGCAGTGCTGGGCTCTGCAGTACTGTATGGCACTACGTTATTACAGAAGGTGAGGTAGATGCATGAAATAGTTTTGGAATTCCAGTAGGTGTAGGAGTAGTAGATGCATAAAATAGTTTCTGAATTGGGGAAGACATTGAGTAGGCATATGGATTCTCTGGGAGAGAGGAGGAGTTAATTGTTGCTGTGGAGGGGTATACTGGCTGGACATTTTGGTCTTTATCTGCCCTTATATTTTTTTTTCTAGGTGGCTTTGCTTGTGTGCTCAGAATGGGTTACGAGGAACTGCAAGGCGCTGGCTAGGTGCTGGGAGCCAAACTGCTTTGTTTG
This sequence comes from Geotrypetes seraphini, assembly GCF_902459505.1. Classification (NCBI taxonomy): domain Eukaryota; kingdom Metazoa; phylum Chordata; class Amphibia; order Gymnophiona; family Dermophiidae; genus Geotrypetes; species Geotrypetes seraphini. The sequence goes on from NC_047092.1 coordinate 71,205,204, forward strand.
ACTCATTTTCTGCAATTTTGGGTGCCAGAGGTGTGTTGCTCCTTTCTCATATGGAGTAGCCACATGTTCTATTAATACTGTATGGTTTGTTTGTAGGATAATTTTGGAAGATGGTTCACTGGACATTTGCTGGTGTGGGGATTTTATGGAAGTTATGAAATTGATACTGAAATTGATTGTAGGTGCGTGTGATCCAGTGTCCATGTGCAGGGTTTACTTGTTTGTTTTTTGTATAAGGGTTTGGTGACATTGGTTTGCAGTATTGCCTGATGTGTGCACTTCATGATTTGTAGTGGTGCTCTGGTGGTTAGCTTTTTTGCAGCACTTGGCTGCTTATCGAGTGGGTGAGCTGGCACCTTCTCGACCTGCTATGGTGTTCACGGGGTAGCTGTCTGGAGATGTTGGGTTGACTGCAGGTTAAATGCAATTGCCTATTTCCTGGTCACCTGCTTTGGAAGGATCAGGAATTTGGATTCTTTTGTACATATGTGTGGAGTAATGGGAATGTGCAGTATCATGTGTACCATTTTAGTGGGCTGGTGAAGATTGTCTTAGCTGTTTCTGATTCCAGTGGGGCATGGACTATAGATTTTATGGTTAGGTGCATGGAACATTTGTTGGTAGTGACTCTTGCTAATCCTTTTCCAGCAAAGACAATTTCCTAATCTCCTATTCTGCTTTACTTCTGATTCTTTTGGTGGGTTGTGACATTTGTTCAGCAAAGGCAGAGGATTTCATACTGCCCCTGAGGTGGGATCTGTGGTCTGCTGTCTGTTTTCCCTAATGCCCCTATCCCTTTTGTTTTTGTTTGGTCCTCTATGGAGTGTGTAAGGAGGATTGGGACATGGTTGCTATTGAGTGGTTCAATAAATGGGTTTAATACTGAGTTTTTGCAGTTACGGATAGCTTTTGGGGGTTTAGAGTGGTATCTCATGAGTTTGTTGCAGCTATTTTCCCTGGACATTATTGTCCTGATGCTGTCTACCTTTCAGGCATAGGTTTTTAGCCAATTTTATTGGGGTACTCTTTAGGATTTGTTGGAGACTTGTTTTAAAGCTGTTGGCCGCAGCTTATATGGTGGGGGAGCGGTAACAAGCTCGAGGCTGTCACCGCTTGTGGCGGAAAATGGGGTTTGGCCCAGTTGTATCTCGGAGATGAGCAGTTAATAAATAAATAAATAAATGTAACACTCGTAGGCGATACCGCTGCGAGGGGAAGCAAGGCCTTGCATCACCGTGGATCATGTTTGGGGGGAGGGGAAGCATGGCCTTGCGTCACCGTGGGTCATGTTTGGGGGAGGGGAAGCATGGTCTTGCGTCACTGTGGGTCATGTTTGGAGGGAGGGGAGGGGAAGCATGGCCTTGCGTCACCATGGGTCATGTTTGGGGGAATGTTATAAATTTAAAGACTTAACAGGAGTTAGTTTTGACACCGAATAGCTCCCTGGGGGGGGGGTGTGAAATATGCATTGGGGGTTTGTTGGTTTTTGGACACAGATTGTATTGTAAGTGGAGATAATATTCAGACACATAATAAAGCTGCGGCCAAATATTTCTTCCAATAAAACTGAGTTGTGTGATTATTGATTGATGGTGATTAGCTTTCAGTTGCAGGTGACGGGAATGTGAATGCTAATGTTATATCATTCGTGTTTGAGCAGGACATGAATATGGTTCTGAGATTGTATTTTTAAAATTTTCAAACTTTGTTTGGGGGTCAAAGGATCTGGGTTAAACTAGATGTATCAAGAACCACACAAGAACAGAAAAAAAGTGTTTCTTTCTTTAACACAAAAGACCATTAAACTGGGGGCTACTTTTCTCCTTGCTTACCCTTGCAAATGTCTGATCCGGTATATGGGAATCAAGTATACTTTTTTCTCTCCAGACCATTTGAAGGAGTTCCTGGAACTCAAAAAGATCATCAAAGAATAATTTTGGGATTTAGAAATTAGCGAAGTGATTCACATTATTGCCTTTTTTGTTAATTTTTCTTTTTTCTTAATATTCTCTGATATTATGTTGCCATTGCTTTTTAATCTCTATTTAGCATCACTAGATGGTATCTTCAGGGGATTAAACATTAACTGTCAATTATATGCTGATGTTATTTAGTTCTTTTTCCTTATGTCTGATTGGAAGAGTGAATTGAGAGATAAATTGGGATTCTGTCTGAAAGCGGTGAATACCTGGATGCAGTGTCAAAAACTGGTGTTGTATCTTTTTAAAACTGAATTGTTTTAAAACTGATTGGTTAAAGTTGGAGATCCTGAACAGCCAGAAAAAATGGAGGTAGATGCTATGATAGAATGATTAAGAAAAAAAAAATCAGAATTTTGGGTGTTTTTGGTTGGATTCAACATTGTCCATGAGAGAACAGGTTCTGGCTACTGTTATCTTGACTTATGCATCTCTTAAGTATATTAAAACCAATGTTATCAGCGTATGATGTCAGAATTATAGTACAGAGTTTGGTGCTCCAGAGACTGGACTACTGCAATGTTTTATATCTAGGGATGGAATACTCCGACTGTAGATCATTGCAGGTAGTCCAAAATGTTGTGGCTTGATTAATTTATGGTGGTGATAAATTTGAGCATGTTTTCCACCATTTTAAACAATTGCTTTGGTTGTCTGTTAAAGTAGGATTGCATTTCATTTGTTAGTGTTGACTTTCTGGGCAGTCCATAATGATATACCATGGTATTTATCGCAGTTTATGACATAGTACCATCCACAACATTCATTGAGATCTAAGGTGATGATGCATTTGTCAATAGATAGATTGCAACAGATTAATTATTCAAATACTAGAGCAAGAGTCATTTCAGTGGCTGGGGTGAAACTGTGGAATGGCTTTGCTGGACAGATAAAGATAGTGAATAATATATACCGTGTTAGCCTGAAAATAAGACAGTGTCTTATATTAATTTTGGGTCCAAAAAATACACTATGGCTTATTTTCAGGGGATGTCTTATTTTTTTCATGTACAATAATCATCTCTCCCTTCCTTTCCTACACTCCAGTTCTTCCTCTTTCCTATCTCTCCCCCACATGTGCAGCATGGTAGGGTCGGCAGGGTTTGGATGGGAGGAAGAGATGGAAAAATGGGAGGGCCAGTGGTGTGCCAGCAAATCCAGGGATGGAGTCGGGGGGTGTCGGGAACATTCGGGAGGGTCTTTGGGGTCTATCTAACTAGGGCTTATTTTTGGGGTATGACTTATTTTCAGGGAAACACGGTAGCAATCCAAAAAGCTTTTGGAAAACCTCTTTATCTGTAGAAGCCTTTTTTTGGATGAAGGCATTGGTATTGATTATTTTGGGGGGGATGAAGACATGATACTGATTACAAGATGTGAGATTTTAATTGTTTTCATGTTGTTGAAAACTGTTATGTATTTTAAGTCTGTTTGATTATGTATGTCTCTTGGTACCCACTTAGATTTTAGGCAGATTATAAGTTTTTTTAAAATTAAATAAATGTATCCAAGTTATACTTCCATTATATTTTACTGGATGGTTTATTAACAACACCATTCTCTATAATTGTTTTGTCTTGTAGTTTGGTGGATTTTATTTCAGCTACCATTTTGATTTAGTGGATCATGATATACTCTTAAGCTGCTTGGACTCAATTTGGATCAGAGGTAATGTAAAAAATTGGCTTAGTGTGTTCCTGAAACATAGAACATATGAAGTTTTCACTGAAGACAAATATTCTTTTTCCTGGAAGAACTCTTGTGAAGTTCCGCACTCTTGTGAAGTTCCGCAAAGTTCTCTTTTATCTCCAACACTATTTAATATCTATTTAGTTTCCTTGGCATATTTACTTCAAAGTTTAAATGTGATGTTTTATATATACGCAGATGATATTACTATTTTGTTCCCCTGTAAGGCTGTTTGAATGAATTGATTACTCAAATCTCTAACATTTTGGAAAAGGTAGAATTGTGGATGCTACAGTTCAGACTGAAGCTTAATTTTGAAAAAAACTAACGGCCTCTTTTACAAAGCCTTGCGGCAACAGCCCCGAAGCCCTTTAAATCTCTATGGGCTTCAGGGCCATTAGCGCAGCGCAGCTGCTAGTGTGGCTTTGTTAAAGAGGCCGTAAGTTGTTTTTTTTTTTGGGCTAGCCTTAACGATAAAATTCAGGAAATAACTATTCAATTGAAGGGTCAAAGTTTTGAGATAGTGTCAAATTTGAAAATTTGGGAAATAATTCTGGATCATAGTTTAACTTTTAAGAAGCATATGGATTCATTAATTAAAAAAAGCTATGTAATTTTGTGGAAAATTGAGGACCATTAAGAAATATTTTGATCTAGAGTCCTTTCTGTTGCTGGTCCAGTCTACTGTACTGTCAGCTCTGGATTATTGTAATATTGTTTATTTGAGGCTACCAAAAAAGATTCTATTAAGGCTTTGATTAGTTCAGAATGCAGCAGTTCGTTTAATCTTTGATCTTAAGAAGAATGATCATGTTAGTCCTTTTTATGCTAGACTGCATTGGCTGCCTTTTGAGACCAGAGTATTTTTTTAAGTTTGGGTGTATCTGTTATAAAGCTCTTTTTGGTTTATTACCTTCCTATTTGGTATCTTACCTGAAACTGTTTAATTCATTAAAATGTACCAGAAATTCAGGTATGTTCCTCTTCCCTACCCCAAGGGCCTGTCGCTATAAGACTTTTTTGGACAGGACATTGGAATATCAGGCAGGGAAGTTGAACTGGATGAGTCCGCTGATTGTTCAAGCCTATTCATATCTTACATTTAGGAAATTATTGAAAACTCACCTATTTGATAAACAAGAATGATGATATTTAAGAAGGTATTTTTTTTTAGGCTCTGTATTTTAAATGTACGTTTTATCTGAAGCTGTATTTAATGGATGTAGTAGTTATAATAGTTGTGTTTTTTGAAATTGTATTTTTTAACTGTTCAATATTTCAATTCTTCTGTTGTGAATCGCCTAGAACTGCTAGTGGGGGCGGTATACAAGAAAATAAAATAATAATTATTATCATTAATTGCAGTATTGTGGGGAAATTAACCAGGCAATATATTTAGCAAACGATTAACCAGTATAGTATCTTATGGCTCCTTTTACTAAGGTGCGCTAGCGTTTTAGTGTGCACTAACTCTGCGCTACACGGAAAATGCTAACGCAAGCTCTATGGAGGCGTTACCGTGTAGTGCACACTAAAACCTTAGTGCACCTTAGTAAAAGGAACCCTTAAATTGTCAACTTCTAAAAGTGAAAGAGGGCAATGAGATCTAGATTCCCTCCGGTATCTGTCTTTTTTTGCAGCGATTGTAATGCTTTTATGTTAGGTGGTATATCAAATGTGACAATGAAGAAATAACATAGGGCTCCTTTTATCAAGCCACGCTAGCGGTTTAACGTGCGCAATAGTGCGTCTTAAACTGCCGGCCATGCTAGCCGCTACCGCCTCCTCTTGAGCAGGCGTTAGTTTTTGGCCAGCGCAGGGGTTAACGCGTGATGGGCTCCTTTTATCTAGCGCAGCTTGATAAAAGGAGCCCATAATTTCTTGACTTGGAAATCTGCTTGACTTGGAAATCTTGACTTGGAAATCTGCTTACTCTCAACAAATTGTACAGGCTGGATTTGATTTTAAATCAAATCAATATTAAATCACTAGTCAAAAAGACTTGATTTAAATCATGGTTTTCTCATTGTATTCACTGCCACTTAGTACTGCCCAAAAAAAGGAATATTAGTTTGTTTCAACTATTTTTATTTCTTTATAACAACTGTATCAAAATGATGGTAACAAGCAATAATAAATATATTTTTCCTCAAATATGACAGCTCTTTAAGGTGGTCTTTAAGAAATATGATGAAATCAAAATATTTACTATCCTGCAGATCCTGCTTATTAAAACAGGTTCCATTTGTCAGCATTTCTGATGTTTCATTCGGACCACCAGGCCTTGGATTTCTTTGTTGCAGTGTTTGTGTTTTGTATGCATTCCTGCCTTACCCATAGGTAGAGGACCTTCATTAAAATATTCACACTCTGGGTCTCTTTTATGACCTGCTGCCATTATAAGTTTTCTTTTCCAAGAGAGAATAATATGGTAAACCTCAGGCTATATACACACACAAAGATCCCAAGACATGTGGAGTATTCTGCTCAAAAGGTTTCACTTTCATTTTTACTGCTTGCTCCTCCCTTCTCATACTTAGCTCCTTGTGCAGATGCATAAAATTAGCACTTAAGAGGTTGATTCTTTATACATCAATTTGCAAAGGAACAATGGAGCTAAGGTCTTTTTCTCAATCCTGTATATTTTATAGCATTTTTGCTGTGAAGAAGCAGAACATTATCTGTACTGACACAAATTCACATTATTCAAGTAAACTGTGTGCACAAATTTGGGTGTGCAACTTAGAGAATGACACAGGGACAAAGTTTGTTCTGTCCCTGAGAGCACTGTCCCCATCCCTGCCCTGTCCCCACTGGCTCCATTTCTGTTGCTGTTCTGTTCCCGCAGACTTTTCATTTGAAGAAGCCTCGGAAACTAATGATTTTGTGTGTAAATCTTTTTATTAAAGTATAAAAAAGGACAATGTTATGTACAATTGTCTATAAATCTGGTTTTGGTACAACCTTCCCAAAGATTCAGTTGCCTCTGTTTTTACATCTGGGAAGGTAATTGGACTGTCTTTCAGACATGGGTGTAGAAGCGAACCTAAACTGTAGTGGATGAACAGGAAAATAAGGGGCTCATAATAATAATAATTAAAAAAAACGTCTAAAAAGTGGCCTAAATGGCTACTTGGACGATCAAAAAGCCTGATCGTCCAAGTACCCATAATCAAAGCTGGGTTTAGACGTATCTAAAACCAGCTTAGGCCTTTCCCCTGCCTCTAAACGCACAGAGAGAAAAGAGGCATTTTTAGAGGCGGGGAAAGGGCGGGCGGGAGGTGGGACGACCTATACCTAGGCGTACAACCAAATGTTTTGACAGGTTGCCTAGTCTGCACTTATACGTTTTGACTTAGACCAAGTCAAAACAGGTATAAGTGCCGAAAAAGGGGCCGCTGAGCTGATGGTGGCTGGTGCATCAGTACAGCGGCCCGGCAACCTACCCACTCCCCCACTGCAACCATTGCGGCAGGAGAGATGCCTCATCTCCCCTACCGCGATGCGATCACCCCTCTACCCGAACTGCCGTGACCCGTGGCAGGAGAGATGCCCAATCTCTCCTGCCGTAGGTTGTGGCAGTTCGGGTAGAAGAGTGATCGCATCATGGCAGGGGAGATGGCCAATCTCTCTTGCCGCGATACATCACCCCCCCCCCCCCCGACAACATTGGGGCAAGAGGGAGCCCAAGCCCTCTTGCCCTGTCGATAGCCTGACGTTCCTCGACAACATCAGGGCAAGAGGGAGCCCAAGCCCTCCTGCCCCATGATCCCCAATCCCCCCCTGGCCGAGTACGATGGGGCCAGGAGGGAGCCCAAGCCCTCTTGACCCTGCGATTTCCAACCTCCCTCCTGGCCACGTGACCCCCACCCCTTACAAGATCGAGCAGGAGGGAGCCCAAACCCTCCTGCCCAGGCGGAGCCCCCACCCCCACTAAAATACGGGCAGGAGGGATCCCAGACCCTCCTGCCCTCGACTCAACCCTACCCACGACCGCCCCCATACCCCTGATCATTCCCCCCGCCGACTTCCCCACCCCCAATCCCATCGTTGGCCGGATGCCAAGCCCGCCCGTCTGGCAGGCCAGCCAGCTCAGGAATGGGGCCGGATTGGTCCAGGAGGCTGAAACCCCACCCACAGGTGGGGCCTGAGGCGCCTGGGCCAATTAGAATAGGCTCAGGAGCCTTAGGCTCCTCCTGTGGGCAGGGCCTTAAGCACATGGGCCGGGTCTCACCAAAGTCTTATATAGGGGCAATAATACTTCCTTTTTCCTACTGGACAAACCTCTCCCTATACAACCTAGCATCCTTCTAGCTTTCGCTGTCACCTTTTCAACCTGTTTGGCCACCTTAAGATCATCACATACAATCACACTCAAGTCCTACTCTTCACTCCCTAATCTGTACCGTTCCCTCGAGTTTTTGCAGCCCAAATGCATGTCCTTGCATTTCTTAGCATTAAATTTTAGCTGCCAAATTTCAGACCATTCTTCTAGCTTCGCCAGGTCAATCTTCATGTTATTCACAGCCGGCATGTCTACTCTATTGCAGATTTTCGTATCATCCGCATTTATTTATTTTAAAAGTTTCTAAACCGTCTAATTCCAAGGCAGTTTACAAAATATGCACATACATAAACTGAAACAGCACAAAAAGGAACAAATAATCTAAAATTGAAATGCTTAGTCATTCCTTGAACAGGACAAATCAGACCCTATAAAGCATTGTCAAACAAAATGTGTTTTGAGGAGCTTCCTAAAAGTTCCTCTATCAGCACATTTTCATGACTTCCCTACCAGTGAATAGCATAATGTCACTCCAGCACAACAGAAGGTCATTGCTATGCAGATCACAAGCTGAAATTTTTGTGGAAAAATGATGCTATCTTAAAACTGGCATTAATTTTTCTGCCAGGGAGCATTGGCCTACTATACTGTGGCCCGATGCTTCTTGGTACTTTCTTAAAGGGACCACCTGCTTAAAAAATAATCATTGTCCTTCTGAAGATCTTCTCTGAGAAACTCCCCCCAAGACACCCCCTTTTTAGTCCCATCCCAGGGAGCACCTATGCCTTTGTCTTCCTAATTAGTACAGTTCTAAATACCCAAGGAGGCCATGTTATCCATATGTAAGCAAACACTTTTTTTTTCTGTAGAGTCCACAGTAAGGATCTGGAAATACCTATGGAGAGAGTCTGGCAGAGACAGAATTTAGACGAACATCATTTTACAAAATGCCACTCTACCTACCACAAATGTCTCAACCTGTGCCAATGATCAAGTGCTATGGATAGTTCCTAAAGAAGTTTACCATAGTTCAATTTGTAAGCCCCTCTTTTTCCTCCCAGCTGCTGGGAAGGGACCACATACCAGGAATCGGCTGTGCAGAAGGCTGATTCGCAGACTCATTCCCTCTATTTTCTGACCAGAAGAGGCAGTCAGAAAATACCGTAAATAACTGAGTTCATGAATTGCAAATTGCAAATTCACGGGGGAACACTGTAGTAGCAGCAAGGGGCTCAATAACAAGAGCAAAGAGTAAGGGGGAGAGGGGCAAGCCCTACCTCATTCTGCTATGCAATCCAAAAGCCCCATTAACCCTTATGCATGCAGTAGTCTAATATAATAAAATGGTAGGACGCGCATGCGCACTAAAAAAATCGTGTTCCCTGATCCCGTCGCGGAAACACGATTGTGCATGCGCGACCCCGGCGGCTGCTTTCAAATAAAAAAAAAATTTCCATAGCTGCGGCGGCCTTCCTCACCCCCGGCTCCTCTCTCGAACTGGACGGTCCCCGCGTCTGCCTACCCTTCCCCCCAACACAGCGAATTCCCCCACCCCCCCAACGAATCAATAAATCGAGCCGGGCCGCCCTCCGCAACAGACCAGAGGAGTTCTTTGCTGCTCACCCCCCTTCCCTTGCCGCTGACCCGAATACCTACCCGGCGATTCAAGAAGCCTGTGCAGCAGTCTTCACACGCTGCTTCAGGCCCTTCTACTGCCCTGATTTGCTCTGCCGTGTCTCTGATAATGTCATCAGAGACACGGCAGAGTAAATAAGCGCAGTAGAAGGACCTGAAGCAGCGTGTGAAGACTGCTGCACAGGCTGCTTGAATCGCCGACTTACAGGGGAAGGGAAGGGGGGGGGGGGCAGTAGGACTCTATCCGAGTCTGCGGCGGTGACTTTCAAATAAAAAAAAAACAGGTACACAACTGCGGCGGCCTTCCTCACCCCTGGCTCCTCTCTCGAACGTACGCAGCACTATAAACATGCTGCTTCGCGCCCTTCTCTGCCGGGTCTCTGATGACATCATCGGAGACAGACGCGGCAGAGGAAATCGCCAGTTGAAGGCTGCTAAGCAGCGTGTTTAAAGTGTTGCCTATGCGGCTGGAGTCCCGAGGTTTGTCGACGGTGGGAGGGTCAGGAGCAGGCCGGATCGATAACGCCAGTAAAAGAAGGGGGAGGGGCCGAATGGAGCAGGGAAGAGAAGGTAAGAAAAGGGAAAGGGAGAGTGGTAGAAAATCCTGCTATTGCTTCTACACAGGAAAGGGGGGGATAGGAGGGAAATGCTGTTGCTGCTGCATAGGGAAGTGGGATGGAAATGCTGCTGCACAGGGAAATGGGGAAAATGACAGGGGCAGGGAGAGGGACAGAAAGACAGACAAAAAGAAAGGGGGCCAGAGAGAGAGTCAGCGAGAGAGGGAAAGGGGGCTGCTTTGGGGGGAGGAGTGTGCTTGAGGCAAACAGCCATGGAGAGACAGGGAGAGGAATATGGGGCTACTTTGGGGGGAGGGGTGTGCTGGGGGGGAGACAGAAGGGGCCATGGAGAGATAGGGAAAGGGGACAGACAGCTTTGCTCTGGGGGGAATACAGAAGAGGGCCATGGAGAGACATTGGGGGGGAGGTGGGTGCTGGGGGCAGACAGCTTTGCTCGGGGGGGGGGGGGGAGGGGGGTGACAGAAAGATACAGACAGCGGCCAAGGAGAGATAAAGAAACACAGACAGACACATCTATTCTAGCACCCGTTAATGTAACGGGCTTGACATAAATGCTGCATAGGGGCAGAAAGAGAGACAAATAGAAAAAAAGACAAATAATAGGAGGGAGGGAGGCAGAAAGAAAAGAAGAAAGACACAAGGGCAGGGAGTGAGACAGAAAGAAAGAAAGACAGACATACATATATTCTAGCACCCGTTAATGTAACGGGCTTAAAGACTAGTTGTAGAATATAGAGCTGGAATCAATTTCCTAAAATTAGGTCCTAACCCAATGCATTCCAGCATCTGCATGAGGAATCCCCACGCCACCCTGTCGAAAGCTTTTTCATCATTAATAGTAAGGAACAACAGTGGGATTTTGTGATGTTTAGCAAATCACATCTAAGTCTAATGTGTGTTTCACATTATCTCCAGTATTCTTTCCAAGTATAAAACCAGCTTGATCTCCAATACTGTTTGTCAGGATTTTAGCTAGAATCTTAACATCTAAGTTTAATAATTATATGGGTCTATATGATGTACATGTGATGGGGTCTGTAACTCAAGCATAGAGGGTGGTAATTTCTCATCTGTAAGGATAGTAGTGTTAAATACTTCCTGAAAAACTGGGGCCAAGTAACCAACAAATTGTTTAAAAAATTTGGCTGTGCAGTTATGTTCTCTCTAAGGACTTACTAGATGTAAGCAAATTTTTCTCCATGAGCAGAGGACCTACTTGACATGAATGACAAAATTTCCATTACATTGCCTTATGATAATCACACATATTATCTACCATATACTGTATATTTAAGAAGTAACAAAAAATTAACTGAATTAATACAACAAAGATTTTTTTAAATCAAAATTTTATTTCTACTCACAATCTTTCTGGGCTTGAGGAGGACGGGGTGGGGGGGGGGGAAGAAGAGTTGTGACAGACCAATGCTGGGATGCTAATCCTATGGGAGAGATTGAAGAAGTAAGAACTGTGAGGGCTGTCTTCTGATGTAGGCTTACTGCAGTCCTAAGGAAATTCTGTACAAAAGAGACCATGTTTAGCAATTGGTGGTAAATTTTCTGAACTGTATTTTTAAATTAGGTATCATGCAAATACAATGACTATGCTTTGTCATTTTTAGAAATCATGCAGATCACGTGCAAAAATGTTTTTGCACAGAAATTAGACTGTTTGTGTGCTTGCAGAATTCCCCAGGATGTTATCTTTACCACAATGCCCAGCTGTGATTTGGGCTACAGGATCAATCAGAATATAGAGTACCCCATGTAAATATTTAATTGCTCAGTCATACACAAATGCAAGAACCAGTATGTATAATCTTATTTGTTCTTAGCTGGCTATGCAGTAGCTTATCTACTGGAATGACATTGGAAAAAAAAAGAGCATCCAATAGATTCTGAAAGCAAATTTTTCTTGATTTCTAAAAAGCTAAAGATTCAAACTTGAAATTATATAGTTACTGATTACAGCAAGCAAAAATACTAATGGCCAGCCCAAATAATTTTTTTCTTTTAAACACACCGTGCCAAATCTACTGTGATGTCATGGTAATTCATCTTTATCCCAGGACAAGCAGGCATGATATTCTCACATGTGGGTGACGTCATCTACGGAGCCCCAGCGCGGACAGCTTTTCAAGCAAACTTGCTAGAAGTTTCAAGTTTGCACACTGCACCACGCATGTGCATGCCTTCTCGCCCACTAGAGGGCGCATCCCACCTCGTGGTCCTCAGTTCAATTTTTTCCGCGGAGCCAGAAAGCCCTGTGGATCTGAGCTCCAGTGTATTGCCTTCTAGCTGCCGCGTTTCGTTGTTTCTTTTATTTGAATAAGTTCGCGGTGCTGCTTTCTTGTCTTTTCGTTTCTTTTCTTTTCAAAAAAAAAAAAAAAAAATTTTATTTTTCGTTGGGCTCCGGGGGCTCCCGGAAGCCGTGGCCGCGGGACGTCGGTCGTTCCCGGCCTTCTTCTTCGTTGATGTCCCGTCCTGTTACGGGATTTAAAAAGTGCAGCCGGTGTGAGAGGTTACTTTCCATCACTGACCCTCACCGGTGGTGCATTGTCTGTCTTGGGCCGGATCATCCGACAGCGTCGTGTGATCGCTGTGCTACTTTCCAAAACAGAGCCCTCCGTCGCCGTAAGGCCAGAATGGCGGAATTGTTCGCCGTCGACACGCCGCCTAAGGCCTCGACGTCGGCCTCGGCCCCGGCCTTGACCTCGGCCTCGGCGTCCTCGGGGGCCTCGGCTTCGCCTCGGCCCTCGTCTTCTAAGGCGTCTACAGGGAAGCCGGCTTCGGGTAAGTCCTCTGTTCCATCCCCTTCAGCAAAGAAGCCATCTTCTACTCAGGCTAAGGCGGGTGGGTCGACCCCGGCCCCGCCTCGGACCTCGACTTCGCACACCCCGAGGGAATACTCGAGACCGAGGTCGCCCTCCAGGGAGTGTGCTCCGGACTCGGAACTCCCCACCTTCGTGGGGATTCCGGCCTTCCAGGAACTCCTTCGAGCCCTGATTTCATCGGAGCTGTCGGGGGCCCTGGAAGTGTTGCAGCGGGCTGCGGTTCCGGCGGCCTCGACCTCGGCCGGGGCGCCTTCGGTCTCGGAGGCTCCGGCCTCGGCTCCCTCGACCTCGGGAGCCCCGGCCTCGGTGACCTCGGTCTCGGGTACTGTGGCCCCCTTAACCTCGGTCTCGGCCCCGCCCCTGACCTCGACCTCGGGGGGGCCGCCTGAGCGGAGCGTGAGGCCCAAGGAAAAGTTGCGCAGAGTGCGCCGTCTTTCCTCCTCTTCCTCGGGGTCTTCCCGGGACGCCTCGCCCTCGACGCGACCTCGGACGAGGCGCCGATCGAGGAAGTCTAAGCGGCCGCGAGGCTCGCCTCGGCACGATCGTTCCTCGCCGCTTGGGGGCGAGGCGCTGCAGGTGTCGGAGTTGCGCCTCGACAACCCGAGGCTCCTCCGATCACCTCATGGGAAGTCTTCCCGTGCCGCCTCGCCGAGGAAGTGGGAGAGTGTCCCCCGGACCCCGGGGTCCTCACCCAAGGGTTCTGCGAGGCGGAGAATTTCTCCTTCCCCCTCGAGGGCCTTGGAGAGGGGATCCTGGGACTCGGGGTCAGTTAGGGATCCTCATTATTCCCATGAGGCCTCTCCCCTCTCCTCGGTGGGGCGGTCGAGAACCCCGTCTCCCCCGGCCAGGCCGTCCTCATTTTCCTCCTTTGTTCAGGACATGGCCCGAGCCCTGGGGTTAGACCTGATGGTCGGTTCTCAATATTCCAAAGAATTTTTGGAGGAACAGGACCTTCCCACTCCTCCTAGAGAGGTGCCTAGGCTCCCCCTCAACAGAGTCCTTCTGCAGACCTGGTTGAAGAACTTGTCAAACCCTCTTACAGTCACGTCTGTGCCTTCAAAAATGGAAGCGAAATATAGGACGGTGCCCCCTAAAGGGTTCGAAAAGGCGCAGCTCTCCCACCAGTCTCTTCTGGTGGAGTCTGCCCTTAAGAAATCACAGCCCTCACGGGTTTCTGCGGCGGTTCCACCCAGCAGGGAGGGGCGGACCCTGGACAAGTTTGGCCGTCGCCTCTATTCAAATTCCCTGATGGCCACCAGGGTTCTAAATTACGCCTTCACCTTTTCCTCCTATTTGCGTGGCATGGTGAAGGACCTTCCTCAATATCGAGACTCGTTACCGGACTCCCAGAGAGCAGGATTCGATAAGTTTATGTCCAACCTGTCTCAATTGCGGTTGTACCTATTTCATGCGGTGTATGACGCATTTGAGCTGGTTTCGAGGGTGTCGGCCTTCGCAGTGGCCATGCGCCGCTTGGCCTGGCTTCGCACCCTCGACATGGACCCAAACCTGCAGGAACGTCTTGCAGACTTGCCTTGTGTGGGGTCCGAGTTATTTGACGAGTCCTTAGATGCGGCGACCAAGCGGTTGTCGGAGCAGGAGCGCTCGTTAGCATCCCTGGTCCGCCCCAAACCTAGGCCCCCGCCGCAGAAACCTTTCCGGCCTCCGCCGCGCCGATATCCTCAGAAGTCGACCCCGGCTTTCTCCAGGCCGCCTCCGAGACGTCCGTCTCAGCGAGGCAGAGGGGGACAAACCCAAGCCCCGGCGCAGGGTCCTTCTAAGCCCGCGCCTTCCTTTTGACGGGCTGAGCGGACGGGGCGGGTTCCCCTCCGCAAACTCACAGGAACCCCTTCCTATCGGGGGGCGTCTTCGGTTCTTCCGGGTGGCATGGACCGAGATAACCTCAGACGCTTGGGTGCTCCGGACCGTCTCCGAGGGCTACTCGCTCAACTTTGTATCCTCGCCACCGGACCATCCTCCAAATCTGGCCTCTTGCAACCGATCGCAGCTGCCGACCCTTCTGGCCGAGGCCAGGGCCCTATTGGTGCTTCGGGCGGTCGAACCGGTCCCCCAGGACCAGCGGGGTACGGGGTTTTACTCCCGTTACTTTTTGGTTCCAAAAAAGACCGGGGACCTGCGCCCCATACTGGACCTCAGGAAGCTCAACAAATTCCTGGTCCGGGAGAAGTTTCGAATGCTGTCTCTCCCGGTCTTATATCCTCTTTTGGAGGAGGGGGACTGGATGTGCTCCCTCGACTTGAAGGAAGCATACACCCATGTTCCGGTGCATCCCGCCTTCCGAAGATTTTTACGATTCCAGGTGGGGGATTTGCACCTACAGTACAGGGTCCTGCCCTTCGGCCTGGCTTCATCTCCACGAGTCTTCACGAAGTGCATGGTGGTGGTTGCGGCAGCCCTGAGGTCTCGTGGGCTTCATGTGTTCCCTTACCTGGACGATTGGCTTATCAAAGCCCCGACCAGGGAGGGGGTTATCTCAGCGACCCGACGGTCTATTGCCTTCCTGCAGAGCCTCGGGTTCGAGATAAACTTTCCAAAATCTCAGTTGTGCCCGGCTCAGTCTCTTCAATTTATAGGCGCGGTGCTGGACACGGTGCGCCTGCGCTCCTATCTCCCGCCCCAGCGGTTGGAAGCCTTGGTGCGGATGGGCCGTCAGGTTTCTCAACTATCGGTGGTGTCGGCCCACCGCATGATGATACTGCTCGGGCATATGGCGTCGACGGTCCACGTCGCTCCGTTTGCCAGGCTGCATCTGAGGATCCCACAATGGACCCTCGCTTCCCAGTGGCGTCAGGAGTGCGATCCAGTGTCTCGCCTCATTGCGGTGACTCCGCTTTTGCGGAAATCGCTGCGTTGGTGGACAAACTCTTCACATCTGTCCAAGGGTTTACTGTTTCTCACCCCTCCGTTTCGCAAGGTTCTGACCACAGACTCCTCGGAGTACGCGTGGGGAGCCCACATCGACGGTCTTCGCACGCAGGGCCTGTGGTCTGCCGAGGACCGTCGGTGTCACATCAACGTGCTAGAGCTTCGGGCCATCTTTCTAGCACTCCGAGCATTCGTTCACATAGTGCGGAATCAGGTTGTCCTCGTCCGCACGGACAATCAAGTAGCAATGTACTATGTGAACAAGCAGGGTGGAACGGGTTCTTGGCCCCTCTGCTCGGAGGCTCTTCGCCTTTGGGAGTGGGCGGTCTCCCGGAACATCTTCCTTCGGGCGGTCTACATCCAAGGAGAACTGAATTGTCTGGCAGACAAACTCAGTCGACTTCTGCAACCGCACGAGTGGACTCTACACTCAGCAGTTCTGCGCGAGGTTTTCGCTCGCTGGGGAACGCCGCAGGTGGATCTGTTTGCCTCGCCGGAGACCCACAAACTGCCCCTGTATTGTTCTCGGATGTACTCGCGGGACCGTCTGGAGGCCGATGCCTTTCTTCTCGATTGGGAGGGGAGGTTCCTGTATGCGTTCCCTCCTTTTCCTCTGATCATGCGAACGTTAGTACATCTGAAATCGTCCACGGCCACGATGATTCTCATTGCACCTCGGTGGCCGCGTCAGCACTGGTTCTCCCTACTGCTTCAGCTCAGTGTCAGGGAGCCTCTTCTTCTGCCTGTGTTTCCTTCTCTGCTGTCACAGAGTCAAGGATCCATGTTACATCCCAATCTGCAGTCATTACACCTGACAGCCTGGTTTCTTGCTCCCTAACTGCGCCTGATCTGTCTCAATCGGTGAGGGAGGTGTTGGAAGCCTCACGCAAGATTTCGACGAGGCTTTGTTATTCGCAGAAATGGACCAGGTTCTCTACCTGGTGTTCGTCTTTTCACCTGGATCCGGTGTCGGTTCCGGTGTCCTCGGTTTTGGACTATTTATTCCACCTGTCGCACTCTGGCCTGAAAACCACTTCGGTGCGTGTTCATCTTAGTGCTATTTCTGCCTTCCATCAACATCTGGATGGCCGCCCTCTGTCGCTCCATCCTTTGGTGACACGCTTCATGAAAGGGTTACTCAGGGTTTGTCCCCCTCTTAAGCCTCCTTCAGTCGTGTGGAATTTGAATGTGGTTTTGGCTCAACTGATGAAACCCCCTTTTGAGCCACTCAACAAGTCTCTCTTGAAATTTCTGACTTGGAAGGTGGTGTTTCTGATTGCCCTCACCTCCGCTAGGCGGATTGGCGAGTTGCAAGCCTTGGTTGCGGACCCTCCTTTCACTGTCTTTCATCATGACAAGGTGGTTCTCCGTACCCATCCTAAGTTTTTACCTAAAGTGGTTTCTGATTTCCACCTCAATCAGTCCATTGTCCTTCCGGTATTCTTCCCTAAGCCCCACTCCCATCCTGGTGAGACGGCGCTTCACACGCTTGACTGTAAGAGGGCGTTGGCTTATTACCTTCAACGCACCAGGTCTCATCGGAAGGTTCCTCAATTGTTTTTGTCCTTCGATCCTAATCGATTAGGGCATCCGGTTTCCAAGCGCACTCTGTCTAACTGGTTGGCTGCTTGCATTTCCTTTTGCTATGCTCAGGCTGGACTTCCGCCCCCGGGTCGAGTCACGGGGCATAAGGTCCGAGCGATGGCAGCTTCAGTGGCTTTCCTCCGATCCACTCCTATGGAGGACATATGTAAAGCTGCCACTTGGTCTTCGGTTCATACGTTCACCTCTCATTACTGTCTGGACACTTTATCCAGGAGTGACGGCCGGTTTGGCCAGTCAGTTTTGCAAAATCTGTTTTCCTAAATTGCCATCCTCCCACCTGCCCTTTTTTGGTTGGCTTGGAGGTCACCCACATGTGAGAATATCATGCCTGCTTGTCCTGGGATAAAGCACAGTTACTTACCGTAACAGGTGTTATCCAGGGACAGCAGGCATATATTCTCACAACCCGCCCGCCTCCCCGGGGATGGCTTCTATGCTAGTTATGGAACTGAGGACCACGAGGTGGGATGCGCCCTCTAGTGGGCGAGAAGGCATGCACATGCGTGGTGCAGTGTGCAAACTTGAAACTTCTAGCAAGTTTGCTTGAAAAGCTGTCCGCGCTGGGGCTCCGTAGATGACGTCACCCACATGTGAGAATATATGCCTGCTGTCCCTGGATAACACCTGTTACGGTAAGTAACTGTGCTTTCAGGACCTTCTAATCTAATCAGAATTATAAGAGCCCCCGGGTATGAACCGATTCTCCAGCATCACACTATGATGCTCCATTACAAAAACAAGTTAATTTAGATAGCCCTTCCATTAAATTATATTCTTCCGACAGAACACAACCTATATCAGCAGAATAATGGATTATGGTCATTTTTTTAACTTCAGAAAAAAACCAAAACAATTCCATGTGCCTTAAAACAGTAATTCCTTTCACCTGCTTGAAAATCAGTGTAAATGAAAGCATTGTGCTTTCTTCCGCTGCGGAAGTTACATCTGGGAATAAAAAGTCTATACTGTGCAGAATTACTTTTCCTGTTACTAAAAGCTCAACTAGCTAAGAAACAAGTAAAAGTAAACCCATGCCCTTTTCAATATTATACATGTGGTGTGCTCTCTTCAGAGCCAGCCACCTGGGGAAGGGCAGAAAAGAAGGGCAATGCAATCACAAGGCTTGGCAATTCAATGTTCCCGCTAAGCTGCGCTGGGGTGCGCTGGCGCACAAAATATTACCTCGCAGCGCACAAGTTTCTCGTCACAGCGCACACAGTTCTTCAACCGCCGGTCCGCAAACAAAATCTTGCCGGTCCGCGAAGGATTCGGTCCCCGCCGCAACGAAAGGCCGGCGTCAGCTGACTTGCAACTTCCTGTTGCAGTCGCTGTGCCGGGACTCCTGCCTTCGCCGGGACTCCTGCCTTCCACCGCGTTTGCCTCCTGCCTTGTCTCCGCACCTCCAGACCAGCAGCGGCAGCTGTGTATGCTTTTAACTTCGGCACAGAGCTGCCCCTAATCAATAGTTTAGCGCGGTTTCATAAGGCAGCCTCGGGGCCTTTGCTAGGCCGGCCCACATCGCATCATCGAAGCGGGCCGGCTATCAAAGGCCCCGAGGCTGCTTCATGAAACCGCGCTAAACTATTGATTAGGGGCAGCTCTGTGCCGAAGTTAAAAGCATACAGAGCTGCCGCTGCTGGTCTGAACTCTTGGGCCGCTGAAGGAGGGCAAAAAGCAGCTGTCCTGGAGGTTTCCCTTCCTCTCGCCTTTACAGGTTCCTTTTTTCCACCTTTTTTTTTTTCCTTCAAACGGCAACGGGCCCCAGCATCGACATCAATCAAGTAAGTTCCACTGTCAATCAAGCGGTTCTGCTCGGCCAAAGCTTTCCCTGTGACATGAGCCACCCTCAGGGGAAAGAAAGTGACCCACAAAGGTGAGGGGAAGGGGGGCAGATGATGGAAGTTGGGGGGGGGGAGAGAGAGAGAGAGAGAAGGGGCAGATGATGGAATGGAGGAGATGAGAGAGAGAAGGGGACAGATGATGGAAGTGAGAAGAAGGGAGAGAGAGCAGAAGGCAGATGGATGTCAGTTGAGAAGGGAGAGCAGATGCTGAATGGAAGTGGGGAAAGAACACATACTGGATGGAAGGAGGAGATAAATAAAGGGGGAAGAAAATAGTAAGATAATGGAGGGGTGAGGGAAAGGGGTGACAAGCTGTGTGTAGACACAGTGAAAAGAGGGAAACGGGACTAAATAGTAAGAAAGAATTTAATTTAGATGGAGGCAGAAAATAGAGAAGGAAGACCAGAGAAGAAAAGGGAAGAGAGAGCAGAGAATGATCAGATCTGAGTGGAGGAAATGAGAAGAGAGATATGCTAAAAACCACAGGGGGGAGGGAAGGATAGAGATGCCAGACCATGAGGGGAACAGAAGGAAGATGATGGATGCTAGACCAAATTGGGGGGTGGGGGGGGCAGGAGGAGAGATGGCAGGGAAAGACAGACAGTGAATGGAAGGGGCAGATGCTGGACTGAAGAGACAGAGAAGGTTATCATGCTGCTGTACCGGGCCATGGTACGCCCTCACCTGGAGTACTGCGTCCAGCACTGGTACTTTAAGAAGGACACGGTACTACTCAAAAGGATCCAGAGAAGAGCAACTAAAATGGTTAAGGGGCTGGAGGAGTTGCCGTACAGCGAAAGATTAGAGAAACTGGGCCTCTTCTCCCTTGAGCAGAGGAGATTGAGAGGGGACATGATAGAAACATTCAAGGTACTGAAGGGAATAGACTTAGTAGCTAAGGCAGGGAGAACGAGAGGGCACTCTCTAAAGTTGAAAGGGGATAGATTCCATACAAATGTAAGGAAGTTCTGTGGTAGAAAGCAACATATTTATTTGGCTCATAACTTGCTGGCGCCCGATATTTTTAGCTCACAGTGAAAAAAGTTTGCTCACAACACCCGCCCGCTTAGAGGGAACACTGCTTGGCATGCCTCCAAAGAGATGCGGGGACAGATGTGAGGGCAGGGAGCTGATGAGAAATCATGGGATTTGGTGCCAGCCCGCTCCCTGCTTCCCTTCTCAGGTGTGCTGCTGCTGGAGTCCTGCAAAGTAAGCGTGCCACTTCTGCTTGTTGGGATGCTGAAGGAAGACTGGTTCAGGGAGTGGGCTCTAGCCCCCGAGGGCCCCCCACCAATGCTACTCGTTCCTCCACCCCATAAATCTGGTCCTTGAGCCCAGGGAGTGTGGCTTCTATTGGAGAGTTTTAGCAGCCACTGCCTCCATGCCCTGAACTTGTCTGTCCTCTGCTACCTCTGATGTCGGTTCATGTTCCGGGGAAGAGGACTAGCACAGCCAACAGCATGCCAGAGCAGAGCAGCCTGGGGCATGGTCAACCATTTGAAATCTGTGAGCGACGCTTGATCACATTAGAGGGATCTTTGCTGTGAAGCCATCCAGTGCCGGTAACTTACTATGTTTCAATGAAGAGACAGCCTCCTTAATTTCCTGCAGCTGTATCGGAACATCAAGAGATGCTGTTTGTGCATTAATCAATCTAGGAAGGCCAGCCTTCTGTGAATTCTTTAATGCAGTGTTTTTCAACCGCTGTTCCGCGGCACACTAGTGTGCCGCGAGATGTTGCCTGGTGTGCCGCAGGGCCGCCGGGCCCGGAGCTGACAGGGGGCCCGAGGCAGGGGCGCCAGTAGCTCGCCAAGGCAAAGTGAGTCGATCACCCAGGACTCACTTTGTCTTGGCGATCTAATCTATGGAGCCGATAAGTCTTCTTCTCCCCGACATCAATTCTACAGTCGGAGAGGAAGTTCGGGCCAGCCAATCGCTGCCTGGTTCGGGCCAGCCAATCGCTGCCTGGCTGGGCGGAACTTCCTCTCCGATTGTAGAATTGACGTCAGGGAGAGCATGCGTCGGCGTCGGCTTTGGGGCCTGTTATCCATTGGTGGGTCCTGTTCCCCGATGGCAGCGGCAGTGGCAGTGGCAGTGGCTTGGGGAACGGCAGGGAGAAAGAAAGAAAGGGGGCAGGCAGGGAAACGGAAGGAAAGAAGAGAAACAGAAAAAAAGAAAGAAAGGTCAGGGAGAGAGGAAGAAAAAGTTGGGGGAGGGAATGAGGTGTGGAGGAGAGAAAGCATACAGGCTGATAGAAGGGAAGAAAGATTGGATGCACAGTCAGAAGAAGAAAGTGCAACCAGAAATCACCAGACAAGGTAGGAAAAATGATTTTATTTTAAATTTAGCAAAGTGGAGGCCGTATTACCACAGTTTTCAAAGGAATTTGCCCAAATAACTTAATAGTTAACTGGGTAAATTCCCAGAGATGAAAACTTCCCTTCACTTACTATGCACAGTTCTGAATTTATATCTGCTGTCTATATTTTACAATATGGTCACCTTTTACTAAACCGCAATAGTGGTTTTTAGCGCAGGGAGCCTATGAGCGTCAAGAGCAGCGCTGGGCATTCAGCGCAGCTCCCTGCGCTAAAAACCGCTATTGTGGTTTAATAAAAAGGATGGAGGGTATATTTGTCTATTTTTGTATGCTATAAAAACCAACTACAGAGAGAGACTGAGAGCTGTTGACGAAGAGCTACGTGTGTGTCTTTCTTCGATTCCAGCCAGAATATCAGCTTTGTGTTCAGCCAAACAGGCCCAGGTTTCGCACTGAATAAAGTATTTTATAATTTTTCACTATTCTGTTTACTTAATATTTCATAATAAAGTAATTATAAAATACTTTATTTGTGTTTATTTGATTCCCATTCAAGAGAATTACTTTATATATAGTCTATATAGGCACAGAGTTAAATTTTTTAACATTTTCTAATGGTGGTGTGCCTCGTGATTTTTTTCATGAAACAAGTGTGCCTTTGCCCAAAAAAGGTTGAAAAACACTGCTTTAATGGATCATTTACAAATTCACATGTATAAAGATTCTGATAGAACTGCAGGAAGAATTATCTCAATTTGGAGAAATCTGTCACCAGCTGACCCCCCCCTGTATCCCTAAGATGAGAAACAAATGACTGCAGATTTTAGTTTTCAATTGCTATACTAATAGTCTATTAGCCCTATTTCCCTCATCAGAATAATGGCTTTGATCTAGTTGAAGCTCATATTGAACTTTATCCATCCAATAGGCACATTGTTTTGCTCTACTAACCAGCAATCGATCCTTCAGTGGATCAGAAGGTTTGTCACAATACAGTTGCTGAAGCTCGGAAATTTGTTATCGTAAATGTTTATCTTCTTGCTCCCTCTTTCTTTTCAGTCTAGAAGACCGCTTAATAAGGTGACCTCTAACACAGGCCTTAAAGCCATCCCAAATTGTAACCAAAGATAGATCCTCTGATCCATTGAATGCAAAATATTTTGGTATGACCCCATGCATATCAGCAATTACTTCCTCATTATCAACAAGGCTCTCATTCAGTCTCCAGAATTGGAAAGACTTACCAGCATTCCCCATGAATAGTGTGTCTACCACCAGGGCATGGTCTGACCAACTTATAGTTTGTGTCTGTTCTGAGAAGCCCAGCTACCATTCCAGCTGCTTATCCAGAAAGGTAAAATCTATTATCCCAGGACAAGCAGGCAGCATATTCTTAACGCATGGGTGACGTCACCGACGGAGCCCCGGTACGGACCTTTTTAACTAGAAAGTTCTAGTTGGCCGCACCGCGCATGCGCGAGTGCCTTCCCGCCCGACGGAGGAGAGCGTGGTCCCCAGTTTCTTCATTTCCGCGGAGCGAAGAAGACGCATGTGTTTTCAACTGCCGTTGAAAAACTAATTTTTGCCTTCCCGCTCGCGTATTTTTTCACTTTTTTCCCTTTTTTCTTATCGGATTCCCTTTATTTTTGTTTAAAAAAAAAAAAAAAACAACTCGTCCAGTTTTCCTTATTTTTTCAGGCCGGCCCCGGTGGGGCCTGTTGCCACCATACAGGCCTCTGGGTTCGATTTTGCAGAGGCCGTGTTTCCATTCATGCCCCCTCAACCGGGTTTTAAGAAGTGCCAGCGGTGTGCACGCCCGATCTCCCTCACCGACCCACACAATTGGTGCCTCCAGTGCTTGGGTCCAGAGCATCGGGCTGACACCTGCACCCGCTGTGCTACGCTTAAAAAGCATACTTTGAAAAATCGGCAGATCCAGCAAAATATTTTGTTTGGTACCGGATCTGCCATGGAACCGGCTGCGACGTCGACGGCACCACAAAAGTCGGCACCGACAACATCAACACCACCGGACCCTTCCTCGGGGTCGTTGGGCCCAGGTAAGCCGGCTAAGAAGCCTCCCACTTCCCTTTAGCGCCCTCCTTTCACGGTTGCGACACCGGCCCTCCCGGCACCGCACCGGCCCCGCAAACGCTCCGCTCCGATCTCGGTGAGTGCCTCATCATCGGCCTCCTCATCGCCGGAGCGTAGAGCGGCACCTATGGTACCGAAGAAGAAAAAAGCGGTACCGGTGCCTTCCCTGGACGACCGCATCGCGGCCATACTCCAAACACAGTTACAGGAGCAGCTGCAACAACAGCTCCAACAACTGTTGCCGGCGTTGCTGGCACCGCACCTTCCGGTACGGGACCGGTCCGAGCCTCACACTGTCCAATCGATGTCGACCCCCTCGGTACCGATTAATACTTCCATGCCGGTGCTCTTGGCAGAAACACCTACAGTACATACCCGTGATGCTGCCGACCCTGTCCGTCCCAGGAACGACATCGGTCTTCCTCACCCGGTACCGCCTCGGTGCGCTCAGGCAAATCTCTTTCAAAGACCCGCCATGCCGAGCCCTCCACACCGATGTCCAAACGTACGCACCCCGACGTTAGGGACCCAGATTTGTGGGAAGACTCCCCTCACGGTACCGAGGAGGACGCTTCGTCAACCGACGAAGAATCCTCCATGACCGACACCGTATCCAAACCAGAGCAATCCTCTTTCTCCAAATTCCTTAGGGAGATGTCAGCAGCTCTTTCCATTCCCTTAGAGTCCGACTCTAAAAAGTCTCAGGCTTTCCTCGATGCCCTAGACTTTGAGCAACCTCCCAAAGAATTTCTGAAGTTGCCCGTCCACGACATGTTACGGGAAACTTTCTATAAAAACTGGGAAGCTCCCCTCACGGTTCCTGGAGCCCCTCGTAAATTGGATAGCTTGTACCGGGTTATTCCAATCCCAGGGTTTGATAAACCTCAATTGCCCCACGAGTCCCTCCTGGTGGAATCTACTTTGAAAAAATCTCAGGGTTCCAGTGTATATGCCTCCACCCCTCCTGGCAGAGAGGGAAAAACCATGGATAAATTTGGTAAGCGCCTTTTCCAAAATGCCATGTTAGCCAATAGAGCCAACAACTACACCTTCCACTTCTCCTTCTACATGAAGCATCTGGTGCAACAGCTCTCCTCCTTACAGAAATACCTTCCTGAACGTAAGGTCCCTCTTTTCCAGCAACATATTTCCAGCCTCCTCCAATTCAGGAAATTCATGGTTCGCTCCATCTACGACTCATTTGAGCTGACCTCTCGCGCATCTGCCATGGCGGTGGCCATGCGACGTTTGGCATGGCTGAGAGTCTCTGACCTGGACATTAACCACCAGGACCGTCTGGCTAACGCACCTTGTCTGGGTGATGAACTCTTTGGAGAGTGCCTGGACTCAACAACCCAGAAACTCTCAGCACATGAGACCAGGTGGGACACTCTGATTAAACCTAAAAAGAAGACTCCACCTGCTCGCACCTACAGACAGCAGTCTTCCTACCAGCGCAGGTTCTCGGCCAGACCTCTCAACCCGCCTCAACAGCAGCCTCGCCGACCTCGTCAACAGCATCAATCTCAGGCTCGCTCACAGTCTCACCAACCTGCCAAGCCTCTCCCTCCGTCAAAACCATCTCAGCCCTTTTGACTTTTTCCTCCAGGGCATAGCCAGTCTCCCGTCATCATTGCCTCTTCCTCAGCCTATCGGAGGTCGCCTCCAAATCTTCCTCAGCCGTTGGGAGGTCATCACATCAGACCAATGGGTCCTCAACATCATTCGCCACGGCTACTCTCTCAACTTCCAGACTCTTCCACCAGACAATCCTCCCGTAGAGTCTGCTTCTCACTCCTCCCAAACCCCCCTCCTCCTGAGGGAGGTCCAATCCCTCCTTCTTCTCAATGCCATCGAAGAGGTGCCTCCGGACCAAAGGGGTCAGGGATTCTACTCCCGCTACTTCCTGGTTCCCAAGAAGACAGGAGACCTTCGTCCCATCCTCGATCTCAGGGACCTCAACAAGTGTCTGGTCAAGGAGAAGTTCAGAATGCTCTCCCTTGCCACGCTTTACCCTCTTCTCTCTCAACACGACTGGCTATGTTCCCTGACCTCAAAGAGGCCTACACTCACATCCCAATCAATCCGACTTCACGTCGCTACCTACGGTTTCAGATACAGCACCGTCACTATCAGTACAAAGTGCTATCTTTTGGCCTCGCTTCATCGCCCAGGGTGTTCACCAAATGCCTTATTGTGGTGGCGGCCTTCCTCCGGTCTCACAACCTCCAGGTGTTCCCCTACTTGGACGATTGGTTGGTGAAAGCACCTACGTCTCCACTTGTGCTACAAGCCACTCATCACACCATCTCTTTCCTCCATCTCCTGGGGTTCGAGATCAACTACCCCAAGTCGCATCTGCTTCCCACACAGCGACTTCAGTTCATTGGAGCAGTTCTCGACACCACACTAATGAGGGCATTTCTCCCCTCCGACCGTCAACGGACCCTGCTCCACCTCTGTCGTCAGGTGCTCCTTCATCACTCCATTCCTGCCTGACAGATGATGGTCCTCCTGGGCCACATGGCCTCGACAGTCCATGTGCTTCCTCTGGCGTGACTCCACCTCAGAACACCTCAATGGACTCTTGCCAACCAATGGTCACAGACCACGGATCTTCTTTCTCATCCCATCTCTGTGACATCGTCTCTTCAGCAATCTCTTCAATGGTGGTTGAACTCCTCAAATCTTTCCGGGGGTCTACTCTTTCATCTACCCCCTCACTCCATGATCATAACCAAGGATGCCTCCCCCTATGCGTGGGGAGTTCACCTGGGAGATCTACGCACCCAGGGACTCTGGACCCCTCAGGAGCGTCAACATCACATCAATTTCCTGGAACTCAGAGCCATGTTCTATGCTCTCAAGGCCTTCCAGCACCTTCTCTGCCCTCAGGTTCTTCTCCTGTGCACAGACAATCAAGTCGCCATGTACTACATAAACAAGCAAGGCGGCACCGGATCTCGCCTCCTTTGTCAGGAGGCTCTCAGCATCTGGACCTGGGCCATGGCCCGCAATCTCTTCCTCAAGGCTGTCTATATCCAGGGCGAACAGAACTCCCTGGCCAACAATCTCAGCCGCATCCTTCAACCTCACGAGTGGACTATGGACCCTTCAACACTCCACTCCATCTTTGCTCGCTGGGGCACTCCACAGGTGGACCTCTTTGCAGCGCCTCACAACCATCAGCTGCCCCAGTTCTGTTCCAGACTCTTCTCTCCTCATCGTCTGACTCCGGATGCATTCCTGCTCGACTGGACGGATCGGTTCCTCTATGCCTTTCCTCCACTGCCTCTGATGTTGCGGACGCTATTCAAGCTCCGCAGGGACAGAGCCACCATGATTCTCATCGCTCCTCGGTGGCCTCGCCAACACTGGTTCTCCCTCCTGCTTCAGCTCAGCTCCAGGGAGCCCATTCCTCTTCCTGTGTTTCCTACTCTACTTACGCAGCAACGTCAGTCTCTACTGCATCCCAATCTGTCTTCGCTCCACCTGACAGCTTGGTTTCTCTCGGGCTGACCTCTCCAGAGAATCTGTCTCAGCCTGTCCGTCGCATTTTGGATGCCTCCAGGAAACCGGCCACCCTCCAATGTTACCATCAGAAGTGGACCAGGTTCTCCTCTTGGTGTCTACTGCATCATCACGATCCCACCTCATTAGCGGTGGAAACTGTACTGGACTATTTGCTCTCTCTGTCCGACGCTGGCCTCAAGTCTACCTCAATCAGAGTCCACCTCAGTGCCATCACTGCGTTTCATGAGCCTATCCTCGGAAAACCTCTCACGGCTCATCCACTGGTTTCCCGGTTCATGAGAGGCCTCTTCAATGTCAAACCACCTCTGAAGCCTCCTCCTGTCGTCTGGGACCTGAATGTGGTTTTATCAGCCCTCATGAAACCCCCTTTTGAGCCTCTTGCCACAACTTCGCTCAAACTTCTAACATGGAAGGTGCTTTTCCTCATTGCCATCACCTCTGCCAGGAGGGTTAGTGAGATGCATGCACTGGTCGCCGATCCACCGTTCACTGTTTTTCACCATGACAAGGTGGTTCTGCGTACCCATCCTAAATTCCTTCCCAAGGTGGTCTCGGCTTTTCACCTCAACCAGTCCATTGTGTTGCCT
Organism: Geotrypetes seraphini; assembly: GCF_902459505.1. Classification (NCBI taxonomy): domain Eukaryota; kingdom Metazoa; phylum Chordata; class Amphibia; order Gymnophiona; family Dermophiidae; genus Geotrypetes; species Geotrypetes seraphini. The sequence continues at coordinate 71,233,071 of NC_047092.1, forward strand.
GTCTTTTTCCCTAAACCCCATTCTCATCCTGGGGAACAGGCGTTGCACACGCTGGATTGTAAGCGTGCCCTTGCATACTACCTTGACCGTACCAGGGCTCACCGCTCGTCCCCTCAGCTCTTTCTGACCTTTGATCCTAACCGTCTAGGTCGTCCTGTCTCTAAACGTACGCTTTCCAACTGGCTTGCTGCCTGTATTGCGTTCTGTTATGCTCGGGCCGGTCTCTCACTGGAAGGTGCTGTCACGGCCCACAGGGTCAGAGCTATGGCCTTCTGTGGCTTTCCTCCGTTCCACGCCCATCGAGGAAATCTGCAAGGCTGCCACTTGGTCCTCAGTTCACACGTTCACTACTCACTACTGTCTGGATGCCTTCTCCAGACGGGATGGACACTTTGGCCAATCTGTGTTACAAAATTTATTTTCCTAATGGCCAACCATCCCTCCTCCCTCTCTGTTAGCTTGGAGGTCACCCATGCGTTAAGAATATGCTGCCTGCTTGTCCTGGGATAAAGCACAGTTACTTACCGTAACAGGTGTTATCCAGGGACAGCAGGCAGATATTCTTACGTCCCACCCTCCTCCCCGGGTTGGCTTCTTAGCTGGCTTATCTTAACTGGGGACCATGCTCTCCTCCGTCGGGCGGGAAGGCACTCGCGCATGCGCGGTGCGGCCAACTAGAACTTTCTAGTTAAAAAGGTCCGTACCGGGGCTCCGTCGGTGATGTCACCCATGCGTTAAGAATATCTGCCTGCTGTCCCTGGATAACACCTGTTACGGTAAGTAACTGTGCTTTCTGGAGTGAGAGTCGTGAACACAAGAGTAAAATGTAAACTGAGATCTTGTGAGGATGTAAAAGTCTCCAGGTATCAAACCGACCTAACTGATGGATAAAGGTCTGTAATTTCTTCCTATCTTGTCTGTGGAAGTGGGCAGAACTAATATTATCAAGTGGTGAGAACAAAGTAACATTAAAATCCTTAGCTATTATCCATAATCCTGGAGGCATACAGGTCAATTTTATCTCCTGCTGAAGGTAGAATGATTTTTCCCTCGCAGCGTGCTTTACTATTGCCTTGGTAAGCAAAATTCTGGAGGTCAGAAGCTTTCTTTTTACTCATTTCCTGAAAGCAGACTTTTAGCAATACAAAACACCTCATCGCTACAAAAATTGTAGCTCTAGTGAGCTGATGTTTGTAAATATCCTGTGGTCAATGAGGAGCCGCAGGCTCAAGCAGCCATTTGGCCCGGTGACATCACTTCCTCTGTTCACAATAAATATTCATGTGTGCGATTAGCATGCAGGATAGGGTGTCCAGGGCAGAAATGATCTCCAGTCATTCCTGCTCCTTTCTGTGCCAGGTTCAGTGGCACCAGTAACCCTCATACGGCAACTTGATCATACTGCAAAACTACTAGACATCACTGGAGCCATTCTGAACCCAGCAATGGGAGAATTGACTGAGCTTTACTCTTTCCATCAACCTCCTTGACTGCAGGCCTGATGGAGTGTCTTCAGGGACAGGAAGTGTCTTTGGGGCTCTCTTCAAGGGCAGATGAGGAGAGCAACATTCATATTTTAACTGCTGGCCCTTTTTGAGAAGGCTCCATGGAAGCATCATGTCATGCAATAGTGGTCTCTTGCTTCTGAGGAGTTGACTAACTTAACTTGTGAGATTGATTGCAAGTTGTGTTACTCATTTATCTTGGAAGTCACTAAACTGTGGTATTTTTCTGCAGCTGAGTAACTTGCCCCCAAGGACCTATGCACTAAAATGCTAAGTGACTTTGCAAAAGTGCATATCATTCAAAAATAGCAAAGTCTTTTTTGCATGAAAGTCTATGGAAATTTTGCATTAATGAGCTGCTGTAATGTAAAAAAACATGCAAAGTAGCTCAGGACATTAAAAAGTGAAAATGACTTTTAATAGTAGTACCACAAGATGATTGCTAGTAGTTGGCTGGTGCAATCTTGACTAAGCTTTCAGGGCAAGAGCTGTTAGGAATTATCGTGTCCCCGATTGCTCTCTGGATCCCTTGCAGTGAGTCTGGGGTTCCAGGAAATGGAGGAAAAGGGCATATGGAGGTCTATTCCTCATTTATGCAGTGGGGGAGTGGGGGTGTTCAGGGAGATCCTTCCAAACTTTTAGCTCCCATCTTGAGGCTGAAGATAGGGAGTGTTGGACTCACTGAGCTACCAGGGTTTGGAAGTCTCCATGGAAGAGAAAGTCTAGGGGACCACCAATTAAGGTTGGTGGATCAGTTAAATGATGCTGTTGTGCAAAGGCCATTATTTTGTATCTATTCCAGTAGTCTAATCTAGAATGTTTCTGGATGTGGGTACCTGTGAAAAATGCTGTGCAAACTTTAGGTAAGGGAGTAATTGTGCAAATAACTCATTTTCACTATCTAGCTAAATTTTGGCAGAATGGTGTATGAATCTGCAAACATTTTCCTGGGTTAGTTCATAGATCTTAAAGAGTATATGATAAATGTTTTTTTAAAGAGCTTTCTTTCTACAATGACGAGATGTCTACAGGTATCTCTAAGTATGAGTACTTTTCTGCACAAACTAGTAGACATGTACTCTAAGAGTGATACCCCCATTTATTTCCTACTAAAAAAACCTGAAAAACACTGACATGTTCCTTTTCTTGTGAGCTTGGCATGTTGCAAATCATTGAAGTGAATTTATTGGAACCTAGCTATCGCTACTCAAATCTGTTGAATTCCATTAATATATTTTCTTCTTGATAAATTAATGTAGGATGACTGTGTTCCAGGTGATTAACTTAGCTTTGCTTATTTATTAAGAAAGAGTGTTTTGTAATGACATCTGTTCCTCGTGACCGGACTTTATTTGAATCTGTATCAACTTTAAAATGTTTCCCCTAAATGAACCAATATTTTTGGGCTTGCGAGCTACTTTAAAATGACCAAGTCAAAAATAAAATTAAAAAACACAAAGTACACTATACGCTGAGAAAATGTTAATTATCATTCCTATTCTGGGTTTTTTTCAAAGAGGTCAAAGCAGATGACTCTATGCATTGTCACCTCAGTAACAACCATACAAAAATAGACAAATATACCCCCCTTCCTTTTTATTAAACCACAATAGCAGTTTTTAGCGCAGGGAACTGCGCTAAATGCCCAGCGCTGCTCTCGACGCTCATAGGCTCCCTGCGCTAAAAAACACTATTGCGGTTTAGTAAAAGGGGGCAATAGTGCAAAATATAGACAGCATATATAAATTCAGACACATTTTGATCACTAAATTTAAAATAAAATAATTTTTCCTACCTTATCTGGTGATTTCATGAGTCTCTGGTTGCACTTTCATCTTCTGACTGTGCATCCAATCTTTCTTCCCTTTCAGCCTGTATGCTTCCTCTCCTCCAGACCTCATTCCTTCCCCTAACTTTTTCTTCCTCTCTCCCTGCCCTTTCTTTCTTTTTTCTCTCTTGATGCCCCCTTTCTTTTTTTCTGTTTCCCTTCTGTCTCCCTGCCTGCCCCTTTTCTTTCTCCCTACCCTCCACAAAGCCACTGCTGCCACCATCGGGGGAAACAGGCCCCAAAGCCACCGCTGCAACCATCGGGGGAAACAAGCCCCAAAGCCACCGCTGTGGCTGCCCCAAGCTCTCTCTGCTTCCCCCGACGTCAATTCTGCTGTCAGAGAGGAAGTTCCGCCCAGCCAGGCAGCGATTGGCTGGCCCGAACTTCCTCTCCGACTGCAGCCTTAGGAGGGGTGCACAACCGGGGCGGACCGCCCCCCCCCCCCTTGGTACACCACTGAAGACGTGGCAGCGGCTCCTCTCACGAATCCCCACCTGCGTCGGAAATCCGATGCAGTCGGGGATCTTGAGAGGAGCTGCTGCTGCATCTTTGAACTTTAAAATACACTAAGGCCGCCGCCGCTTCCTCTCACCTCCACCCGCCCTCGAGTGAGCGACAGGAGACAACGTATGAGCGACGCCACTGAAAATAGTGAGCGATCGCTCATGCGCTCAGCTTAGAGGGAACACTGCTCTGCACCTGACCCCACACTTCTTGCCAGGCTCTGCACCCTGTTCCCCTTCTCGATGCATTTTACTCTTGCCTAACCCTTGATCCTCTTGTTTCTGTACATTTATGTTTTGGAAAAGGTAGCATTATGGATGATGCAGTTTAGGTTAAAACTTAATTCTGAAAAAACTAAGGGCTCCTTTTACAAAGGTGCGTTAGGGCCTTAATGCGTGGAATAGTGCGTGCTAAATTGCCGTGTGTGCTAGCCGCTACTGCCTCCTCTTGAGCACGCGGCAGTTTTTTGGGTAGCGCACGCTAATCCGGTGTGTGCGCTAAAAACGCTAGCGCACCTTTGTAAAAGGAGCCCTAAGATCTTTTTAGCTATCCCTAATGATAAAATTCAGGAATCAACAATCCAATTCAATGGTCAAAACTTTGAGATTTTGGGTATAACTTTGGATCGTAGTCTAACTTTCAGAAAGTATACAGACCTTTTAATCAAAAAAAGCTATGCACTATTGTGGAAATTAGGGACTATTAAGAAGTATTTTGACATTGAATCCTTTCGTCTACTGGTTCAGTTTACAGTATTGGCCACTTCAGATTATTGTAATATTGTTTATCTAGGATTACCGAAAAATATTTTATTAGGATTCCGACTGGTTCAGAATACTGCGGTTCATTTAATTTTTGGTCTTAAAAATATGATCATGTAAGTCCTTATTATGCTAGATTACATTGGCTGCCGTTTGGGGCCAGAATGTTTTTTTAAAATTTGGGTGTGTTTGCTACAAGGCTCTGTTTGGACTATTACCCTCGTATTTGGTATCATATCTGAAACTGTTTAATTCAAAAAAACATACCAGGAATTCAGGTATGTTTATCTTCCCTACCCCAAGGGCAGGTGGCTATAAAACATTCTTTGACAGGACTCTAGAATATCAGGCGGGGAAAGTGAATTCCTGAATAAGCCCACTGATTGCTCAGGCTCATTCTTACCCTATATTTAGGAAATTATTAAAAACTCATTTATTCGATAAACAAGAAAGTTGATTATAAGTTTTTTTTAAAGATATTTTTTATTAGGTTGTACTTGTAACCTTTTTCTCTAACTAGATTTAATTGAGATATTAATAGATGTATGTTTGAAATTGTATTTTAACCATGATGTATAAATTTGCTCATAGAAGTGTGTATGTGATTGTATTTATTAACTAAAATGTTTTTTTAATTACACTGTTGTGAACCGCCCAGAACTACTGGTAGGGCGGTATACAAGAAATAAATTATTATTATTATCTATTGAACATTTATTTTATTTTATACCTTCTTTTAAATTTTGTAGCATTGTAAACCATCTAAGTACAAGTTGATAGATGGTATATCAAGTATAGAATAAACTTGGAAACTAGAAACTTGGTGGTCTAGTGGTAGGCTGGGAATGGGCGGGCTGGGACAGGCATAGGGCAGGCAGGAACAGGGCACAGATGTCAAGGCAGATGACTTTTTAAAATATGCCATATCAGCTCAGTAACAATTATAGAAAAATAGAAAAATATAGTGCAAAATATTGACAGCAGATATAAATTCTCAAAACTGACACATTTTGATCACTAAATTGAAAATAAAATCATTTTTCTTACCTTTATTGTCTGGTGATTTCTTTCTTTCCTTCCTCAGGCCCAACAATTGTCATTTCCTTCCTTCCTCCCTCCCTCTTATGTTCCCCTCACTGCCTTCTAGCCTTTGTCCTCTTTTCCCCTCCCCAAACTCAGGCCCTCAATGCCTTCCAGCCTTTGTCCTCTTCCTCCCCCCCCCCCCCCCCCCCCCCGTTGTCTGCTGATTTCTTTCTTTCCTTCCTCAGGCCCAACAATTGTCCCTTCCTCCCTCTCTCTTGTTCCCCTCACTGCCTTCCAGGCTCTGTCCTCTTCTGCCATCCAACCCCCAAGCCTGCCCGCTGGATTTTACCGTAATTACCTCCCGCTGCTGCTGCTGCTGTGAGGACATGTCACTGAAGCAGCAGCAGCGGGGGGTGGGGGCGGACCCCTGGCTCAGCAGCGTGACACCCGGAAGGGCCAGGCAGGTGCAGCAATTGCACGCCTCTGGCCCAGAAGCCTTACCCCCGATGTCTGTCGGCAAGAAGGTCCGTGCCCAGACCTTGTCGCCGACGTCAGAATTGACGTCGGGGGTAAGGCTTCTGGGCCGGTGGTGTGCAATCGCTGCATCCACCTGGCCTTTTCCTTCTACTTTCGGCGGCAGTGAGCAACCAGCAGCGGCGAGGGGTGGGTGGTGGTCCTGCAAGGTAACGGGGGGGGGAATTTGGGTATTCACTCCATAGGACGCACCCTTTTTTCCACCTACTTTTTTAGGGGGAAAAAGTGTGTCTTATGGAGCGAAAAATAGGGTATCTTATTATTGCTTTGTGCACATCCAAATTCTTATAATGAAACCAGGCACCCCTCTCCCTTCCATATTGTCTAGTACACAAATTTGCAAAGCAGTGCTATTGGTTTTTAAGGTAGTAACTGCTGCTCCATGCACGTTACCCCAAAGCCTTTTTTATAGAATCATACGATAACTGTTTGGAGCAGGAATTACAATTTTATAGATGCCTTCTAGTTGAGGGTATGGTTATATCACTGATTTTCTAGGCTGTAAAGACCACTTACTCCTATCTCAAAAGTTTATACCCAGTGTTCTACAGGAAAATGCCAAGAAGCCCATATTCGAGGTGTAATAGTGCACTGTCTATAATTTCCCTTCAAAGATGAATCAAAGATGTTGGAGATACGTCTCACTTAAGTGAGAGTGTGGTTTGCGCTGTGGATCTTAGGCCCAGAAACAGCGATATAACAGCCACAAAACGATGGCCATCGTTTGGAGATCCTGGTATCTTTTCAGATAAGCAATTTTATACAATACTGCCATTTAAAGTTATATAAACAGTGTGAGTGATTTCGGAACATGTTTTGTTTAAAGAATATATGAAGATTTGAGGGAAGTTTTTTTATGCCAATGCCAATGATTAGAGGCTTGGAGGGGCATAATCAAAACATACCTCTAAGTCCGATTTGGATGTAGGGCGCTAGTCGCCCAAAGTCGGCAGCGGGATAATGTCCATTCTCGAAAAGTATATCAAAGATTTTTTTTTTTGCGGAAAATTGTCTTATCTGGATGCTACATCTATGTTTTTACCATATTCTCAACCAATAATTTGTCTAAGTCACAAACGCTCAGAACAAGACCTTTTGACCATGGGAGGGGCCAGCATTATGATGGACTAGCCACCTGACATGACAACAGAGAAGTGAGGCATCTTACAGGGCACTGCTCTGAACTTCACAAAAAGAGTACCACATAAATATCTCACCAGAACTCCCTTATAGATTATGGTGAGACCCCCAGAACACCCCCAAAACCCACTATACCCACCTGTCTACAGCCCCAAAAACCCTTATGGCTGCAGGTGGCACCTATATGGCAGTAGAGTAGGGTTTGGGGGGTTTTGGTGGGCGCACATGTCCCTCCATAAATGTAGTAGTTAGAGTGGCTTATGGGTCTGGGACTTCCTTTCTATGGTTCACTAGCCCCACCCCTACCGCTATTTATGAGACCTTTGTGCAGCTCTACAAGGCTTTCTTATACTAGGTGCTGATGATCTGGAGACAGGTATATACGTTTTTATTCCAATCTTTATGGGAGTCTGAGGGGGGGTCAGTGAACACTGGGGGAGTGCAAATGGGTCTTTACTATGTCTCTGCAGTGGTTATCTGGACACTTTGGATACCTTTTGGGCACTTATATCTGTTTTTTATATCGTCTAAGTCACAATGCATAAGTTCTGTCCAGAAAGTCTCATAAAAACTTTGATTATCCCTGCAGGCTTTTACAAAGCTGTGCTAGCAGCCCTGTAGCCCATAGAGATTTAAAGGGCTTTGGGGCTGTTGCCACACGGCAGCCACTTGCGCAGCTTTGTAAAAGAGGCCGTAAGTCTAGAATGGCCCATGCCCCGCCCATATCCAGCCCTAACCACTCCTCCAGATACGCCCCTTTTAGCTCTGGCATACAGCGGCATTCAGAGGCCTAAAAAGTCACTAGATATGTCCAAAAAATAGGTTTGATTATCGGAACTTGGACAACCTGCCTTTTAGGTTGTCCAAGTAATGACTTGGCCAGGTTTTTAGATGTGTTTACATTTCGATTATAAGCCCCATAGTGTTTAAACTCACTTCATAATGTTCTCTTGGGAGGTTCCCTTGAATCCATCTGAAGCTTTTTTCCTTCACTTAAATGATAATATTTTGATATGCCAGGTATCTTTAGTATTGCTGAAGAGCAATGTACAGTGGTACCTCGGTTTACGAGTGCACCGGTTTGCGAGTGTTTTGCAAGACGAGCAAAACATTTGCAAAATTGGTGCCTCGGAAACTGAGCATGGCTCGATTTACAAGCGCCCCCCCCAATCCGGCACCTCCCTGACGCGATTGGACAACCCCCGCCACGATCTGGCACTCCCCCGACGCGATTGGGCACCCCCCCGCCACGATCCGGCACCCCCCCCACCGCTTCTTACCCTCATCTGGGCAGCGGCACCGGCATGTCTTGTGCTTGGTGCCGGTGCCCGAAGATCGGCCTCCTCTTCTAGGCCTAGCATACTCAAGGCCTAGCAGAAGAGGAGGCCGATCGTCGGGCGCCGGCACCAAGCACAGGACATGCCGGTGCCCAGATGAGGGTAAGAAGCAGCGGGGGGATGCTGGATCGTGGCAAGGGGGGGCGCCCAATCGCATGGGGGAGGTGCCAGATCGTGGCGGGGGTGCCCAATCGCATCGGGGGGGGGGGTTTGCCGGATCGTGGCGGGGGGTGCCCAATCGCGTGGGGGGGGTGCCGGATCGTGGCGGGGGGGGTGCCGGGGGGAGCGATGCCGGTTCTCGGGGGGGGGGGGGAAATGCATCAAAGCGAGTTTCCATTATTTCCTATGGGGAAACTCGCTTTGATAAAGAGCATTTTGAATTACGAGCATGCTCCTGGAACGGATTATGCTCGTAATCCAAGGTACCACTGTATTTTATATTTACATATTGTAGAGATGATACATAATGGTTCAGATTCTATAAATGGGTGTTCTGATTGTAGGCGGTGGTAGGCTTTGTACCGCCATCTGCCAGTCAATGCGGATGCACGTTTAAAAAATAAACCCATAGGAGAAACAAGATAGCGTCTTGGTAGTAGGACGCGGTGACTGCTCTCGAGCTTAAAACCATGCCTAAAAGAAGAAGTAGAATAGTTGTAGCCCAACTGCCAGAGCCTACCTTAATTCAACATGGAGCAATCACCAGCTTCTTCTCGTCTTCGCCTTGGGGCATTTTTGCGGAGCCTGATGTGAGGGAAGCGTCGACTCTAGGGAGCGAAATATCACTCAACCCACGGGACCAGTGCCTCCTTCGCAGCCGGGTGAAAGGGGAATGCTAACTAAACTAAACCTTAAGTTTGTATACCGTATCATCTCCATAAAGATAGAGCTCGGCACGGTTTACAGGTAATTCAATAAATGAGGGAAGGACATAATAAGAAATTAGAGGTTATGAAGAGGATAGCTAGCTTTACATTTTAAATAGATAGCTTTATTTTTGGAGAAAAGCCAGGTTTTCAGATGCTTTCGGAATAATTGGAATGAGCCTAGTTCCGCAGCGGGGCAAGGAGGTTATTCTAAAGCTCAGTGAATTTGAAGAAAAGGGATTTCCCTAATTTACTTGCATACATGACGCCTTTTAACGAGGTAAAAAATAGTTTATGTGGGCGGATCTGGTAGTGTCAGGTCTCGAAGAATTCCAGGATAGTGGGATTAGGGGAGGAAGAATGCCATGTAGAATCTTGAAAATTAGGCAGGTACATTTAAAGCTAGAAATCACCGGAAGCCAGTGAAGTTTTGACAGAAGCGGGGAAACATGATTGAATTTGCTTTTTGTGAAGATCAACCTAGCCACAGTGTTCTGGATCCGCTGAAGTCTTTGAAGATTTTTCTTGGTTAGACTTAGATAGATGGAATTACAATAGTCCAATCTGGAAAGAATGATTGATTGTACAAGGACAGCAAAATGTTGTTGGTGGAAGTAGGTTCTCACTTTTCTCAACATGTGAAGATTAAAAAAACATTTTTTTTACCAGAGAATTGAGATGATCATTAAAGGAAAGTGTAGAGTCAATAATGATGCCCAAAACTTTGCTTGAGAATTCGATCTGCAATGTGGGACCAGAAGGTAGTGGAATGAGCGTGGATAACTGAACTAATTTTGGGCCAAGCCAGAGTAATTTTGTTTTGGACTCATTCAGCTTCATTTGTACAGAGAAGGCCCAGGATTGGAGTTTCATTATGCAAGCTGTTATATTTTTGGTTAGGTTAGTGAGGTTCTGCGGAGCTATCAGGCTTGCTGGCTCCCCAGAACTCCACGGCCAGACTATCTATACCGAAGGAGGCTACAGGAATTTCATCAGTGCGAGGGGAATTGCCATCTCTTCAACCCCTCAAGAGACCTGCTGAAATCACTTTGGAATCTATTTGGACTGCATTGGACTCCCTCCATAAGGTATATCTGGGAATCTCACCACTTGTCCAAAATCAAACAGAGAAAATGCAAAAGTTTGAAGAGGATTTGAAAGTTCAAGGGGAGAAAATTAAAACCTTAGAACAATCAGTGGAAGGAGCTCAGTCTTCTTGTACATCAATCATCCAGGACATATGAGTGCTTTTGAGGAAAATGGAAAATATGGAGAATTATACTAAACAGTTGAACTTAATAATTTTGAATTTCCCAAAAACACTTACAATGTCCCCAAAAAAATTGTTTTATAAATTTTTGAAAGAAGTCTTTAAATACTCTGAAGATGGGCTTCCACTTCTACATACAAAATATTTTATACCTGATTCCGTTAAAAAACCTTCCTCTTCAGAAGTTGATCAATCTAATGCTAATTTGTTAAGTCCTATAGATTTATCTAGAATTTTGGAGACTTCAGAAGAAGAAGTTGTAGTTCAAACAACGCTTCTAGTGACATTTGCATTTCTACAAGATAAAGAAGTGCTACTTTGCCTCTTTTTTAGGCTTAAAGAAGTCTCTTATATGGATGGCAATCTTTCTATATTTTCAGATGTCTCTAGAACGACACGAACAAGAAGGAAAAGATTCCTAGACTTGAAAGAAAATGTTAAAACATTGGGAGGCAAAATTTCAATTGTGTTATCCTTGTAAATGTGTGATTTACTTGGATCAGAATACCTATGTTTTTTATGAACCTTCCCAATTGCAGTTTTTTTGGGGAAGGGAAAGGAGTGACAATACAGAGTCCCAAATGATCGCAATTTACTGATCTGAATTTAAAATGTAGACGAGCTACTAAATTGATTTCTGTTAATTTTTTAAATTCTTTGATTTTCTATTCCCAATGGTATGTCAATTGTTTCTTCTTCTAATATGGACTACTCAAAATGAGTATCTTTTCCTTTATATATCATAAATTGGGAAGACTTTTGTTTGTTCAATGAATTTATATTGTTGAAATGATAAATGATTAAATAAATAATAATAAAAAAATAAACCCATGAGGCAGGCTGCCTACATTGTAGGCATTTGTCACAGGTGCAGGGAGACACCTAGGGACACTTAGGGCTCCTTTTACTAAGGTGTGATAGCGTTTTTAGTGCACACAGCAGATTAGTGCACGCTAACCCCGCGCTACGCAGCTAGAACTAATGCCCTAATGCAGCTTAGTAAAAGGAGCCCTTAAACTTGCCCAAGGCCGGGTGTGGGCATAGTTTCACCCGGAAGTGACCTTGGACAAGCTTAAGCGGCTGTAGGAATCTCCCTAGGGCTGCAATAGACGCCTGAAATGTAGTCCAACAAAATTTCAAAAGTTAAAATTAGATGCGGCCAGCTGAGCTGATCACGGCCAATGATCCCTGATCAGCTGAGCCAGCAGGCCTCCCCGCAGCAGCAGCTTTAGGGGAGTTATGCCACCTCAACTGATCAGGGAGAAAATACCCTTGCCGTGATCAGCTGAGTGGCTGTTGCAGGGGACTCCTGACATATACCCCCTAAATCAGCAGGAGGGATGCCCACTCCCTCCTGCCACCACCCCACCATAACCTAAGAACCTCCCAAAGTATCCCTGCAGGAAGAATGCCCATGCCCTCCTGATACTACCCTCCAGAGCTCCCTCTAGCCCCACTGGAAACCCCTCCCCAAACTTTTAGCCCCCACCTGCACCCCTAAGACCACCCTGGAACCACTTCCCCCCGTATCTTTAACAAAGAAAGGCCGGCTAGAGTGATGCTTACCCCCTATGGCCATCAGGACTGCACTTGGGATGTGCTGGGGAGGGGCCTCAAGCCCTGATTGGCTCAGCATAGAAACATAGAAAGATGACGGCAGAAAAGGGCTACAGCCCATCAAGTCTGCCCACTCTACTGTCCCACCCCATTAAGTCAGAGTGCTGCTGGACCCATGTAGAGATCCTACGTGGATGTCCCATTTATTCTTAAAGTCGAGCACGCTAGTGGCCTTGATCACCTGCACCGGTAGTTTGTTCCAATGATCCACCACCCTTTCTGTAAAGAAATACTTCCTGGTGTCACCACCAAATCTCCCTCCTCTGAGTTTGAGCGGGTGCCCCCTTGTAACTGAAGGTCCCTTAGGAAAGAATATGTCGTTTTCCACCTCGACACGACCTGTGACGTACTTAAATGTCTCAATCATGTCATCCCTCTCCCTGCGCTCCTCTAGAGAGTAGAGCTGCAACTTGCCCAGTCTTTCCTCGTATGAGAGACCCTTGAGTCCGGAGACCATCCTAGTGGCCATTCGCTGGACTGACACAGCTCGAAGTACATCTTTATGGTAATGTGGCCTCCAGAATTGCACACAGTACTCCAGATGAGGTCTCACCATGGTTCTGTACAGTGGCATTATGACTTCAGGTTTACGGCTGACGAAGCTTCTATTGATACATCCCATCAATCGCCTTGATACATCCCATCATTCGCCTTGCCTTGGATGAGGCTTTCTCTACTTGTTTGGCAGCCTTCATGTCTGCACTGATGATTACTCCCAAGTCCCGTTCTTCTGAGGTCGTAGCTAGTGTTTCTCCATTCAAGGTGTATGTTCTGCATGGATTTCTGTTGCCGAGATGCATCACCTTACACTTCTTTGCGTTGAAGCCCAGCTGCCATGTTGAGGACCAGTTTTCCAACTTGATCAGATCCTGCGCCATACCATCCGTGAGATCGCTTTCACCTACTATATTACACAGTTTGGCGTCGTCGGCAAACAGCGCTACTTTTCCCTGAAGCCCTCGGGTCAAGTCCCTTATGAATATGTTAAAAAGGGATGGTCCCAGGACTGAGCCCTGCGGCATTCCGCTAGTCACCTCCGATGTCTTAGAGAAGGTGCCATTGACCACCACCCTCTGAAGTCTTTCACTCAGCCAATCATTGACCCATGCCGTTAGTTTCTTACCTAACCCCATCGATTTCATCTTGTTTAATAGTCTACGGTGTGGGACACTGTCAAACGCTTTACTGAAATCCAAGTACACTATGTCCAGAGACTCTCCCGAGTCTAGCTTTCCTGTCATCCAGTCAAAGAAGCTGATAAGATTGGATTGGCATGACCTGCCCCTAGTGAATCCATGTTGACAGGGATCCCTCAGATTCCCCTCATCCAATATCGTGTCTAATTTCCCTTTAAGTAGAGTTTCCATGAGTTTACACACTATTGATGTGAAACTCACTGGTCTGTAATTCGCAGCCTCCGCTCTGCAACCCTTTTTGTGCAGAGGAACAACATTGGCAGTTTTCCAGTCCAGTCCAGTCCTCCTTCCTGATGCAACCTAGGATAGAAGGGGTATGGCCTAAGACTCCTTGGCACCTGAGCACTGTAGATAGATTGTTATTCATATTTTGACTTTTTTTCTGTTGAAATTGTTTTTGTTTATATTGTATTGTTTATAAATAATTATTATAAATATTTACTGAGAGAGAACTGAGGTAAAATCTGCTGGTAAAGAAACTTTAAGCATAACATGATTTGTTTTAATTTTTTTTTCTTTATTACTGAAGAAACAACAAAAAGAAATACAATATAACTTCTTAAACCTGGAACTGTATAAACACAGTGCATTGTCCCTTATCACTATAAAACAGATTTTATTCAAGCTTTTACATATCTTCATGCTAGCAAAACAAATCTGAAAGGTCCAGGCCTTTTTAAAAAAAATATTTAGAAGTCCTGCCTCTTAACTGAAGTAAATTCTTCATACTTCTAGTGAGGCATACAACATGCTACCAATCATTTATAGACAAAGTGGCATTATCTTTCCATTCAGATAATATAGACTGTATTGCTTATTTTATGCTATGGAAATTGCGATCAATTAGGTCATATTTTGATCCTTCCTCATTTAGAATACTGGTACAATAATTGATTTTGAGTTCCCTAGATTATTGTAACATCATTTATCTAGCCTCCAGAAAAAAGAATATCAAAAGGCCTACAGTAAAAAGAATATCAAAAGGTTGCAGATGATTCAGAACACGGCTGTTCGGTTGATTTTCAACTTGAAAATATTTGATCATGTAACTAAATTCTATCGGAAGCTATATTGGCTCCCAGTTGAGGCAAGAATATTATTCAAGTTAGGTTGTACCTGTTACAAGACATTGTTTGGCCTTATAACTGATTATATTGTTGATCACTTTAAATTTACTGACAGAAAATGTTTTTCTTTGCATTATCTCATTTTCCACTGTAAAAGGTTGCATGTACAAAAGATTTTTCTACAGAATTTTAACTTTTCAAACTGGATCATGGGATAAAACCCCTTTTATGTCCTGATAACAAACTTCAACTCCTATCTTTCCTTTAGAAAAATGCTAAAGATGGACTGGGGAGGAGCCTAGCTAAGATGGCATCCTGACTGATCTCAGCGAAATGCTGCCAAACCTTTTCCTAATTGATGGTCAAAAGGAAATCAAAGACCTGAGTTTTCCCTTCTGAACCCGGGCAAATACATCACCAATTAGGTCCGATGGATGCTACTCACCCTCTTTTTCTTCCTACCCTGTCTTTCCTGAACAGATTATAGCCTGGTATAACTACATCCCAGTTATGGTTCTCCGTGAACCACGTCTCTATGATCATCACTATATCCAACTCATCTTCTTCCATCACAGCTTCTAGATCCAGAATCTTGTTTCCCATACTTTGAGCATTAGTATATACTGCTTGAAGATGTGAATCGCTTATTTACTTTTTCCAAAACTGGCAAGGATGGAGTCCTCAGCCTCTTTTATCTCTAATTCATTTCAGATTTGTTCTGGTTGGATGCCAGAAGAGTGCCTTTCGCCACGTGCTTTGCAGCACATGAAGATGGGCAGGAGCATTGGGCTTCACCTCCCCTGAAAGTACTGTATATACTCAAATATAAACTGACCCAAATATAAGCTGAGCTAACTTCCCCCCCCCCAAAAAAAAAAAGGAGGAAAAAAGGTTGACTCGAATATAAACCAGGGTGTGGGGGGTGTGTGGGGGATTTTAATATTCAAGTGCAGTGCCTTGCCCTGCCAGGCTCTGTTCCCCCTCCCTCGCTGCTCTGCTAGGCTATCCATCCAGTCCCCTCACTCACTCCCCTTCCTGTACTCAGCCCCCCTCCCTTCCTGCTAGGTTCTATACCCTTTCCCCCCTCCCTCTTGATGCCTTGCAGGCCTCCACAGGACTGCTGTGAGACTGATGGGGGTGAGGACAGGAGGGATCACTCCTACTTCTTGTCCCAGCCCACTTCAAATTATTTTTATCTTCTTCCTGCTTCCCCCCCGCATACCTTAAGTATCCCTGGTGGTCCAGTGGTGAAATCACAGCAGGAGCGAACAAGGAGCGATCTTCGTTTGCTCCTTCCTGTGCAGAACCACTAGCTAATTGGCTGCCATGAGTTCTTGTGGGACTGTGAGAACTCGTGGTAGCCAATCAACTTGCGGCTCTGCATGGGCATGAACGATCGAAGGTCACTCCTTGATTGGCTGCAACTTTCCTTCGCTCCTGCCCATGCAGGGCTGCTAGCTGATTGGCTACTGTGAGTTCTCACGGTCCTGTGAGAACTTGCGACAGCCATTAGCTAGTGATTCTACATGGGCAGGAGCAAACAAAGGTCACTCCTGCCGCAATTCACCACTGGACCACCAGAGATACTTAAGGTACCTGGAGGAGGCGGGAGGGAAATCAAATAATTAGAATCAGGCTGGGACAGGAGGTGGGAGGGATCCGTCCTGTTCCCACCCCCCCATCAGTCTCACAGCAGTCCGGTGGAGGCCTGCAAGGTATCAAGAGGGAGGGGGGGAAAGGGTACAGAACTTAGCAGGGAGGGAGGGGGGCTGAGTGCAGGAAGGGGGAGTGAGTGAGGGGACTGGATGCATAGCCTGGCAGAGCAGCGAGGGAGGGGGAACAGAGCCTGGCAGAGCAAAGCACTGCACTTGAATATTAAAATCCCCCCACACCCCCACTCTGGTTTATATTTGAGTCAACCTTTTTTTCTCCTTTTTTTTTGGGGGGGGGGAAAGGTTAGTTCGGTTTATATTTGGGTCGGTTTATATTTGAGTATATACAGTACTTTCAGGGGAGGTGAAGCCCAATGCTCCTGCCCATCTTCATGTGGGTAAGTGGGTAAGTGCTGACCTGAATGTAAACAGAGACCCCCATTTTGGGGCCATTTTTTGGCCCAAAAATCTTGGTTTATATTTGAGTAAACTGTGTATGGTAAATCTAAATATACCACTACATATTAAAAAGAATTATTTATAATGATGTTTTAAATTGTTTTCTTGTTAACATTCTTGAAACAAGATTGGAGTAATTATTGGAATTCACTTATGAAAAGTAGCTGTAAAAGGGAAAAATAGTAAAGTTATTGCAACAATTCATCTGAATTTATTCGAAGAAAGGGAAAGTGAATCAAATTTTTTGTATATTTAAGAACTGGTTGTTAGTATTTTCAGTTTTGAAACAAATTCCTTTTAAATAGAATTTTAACTAAAATTTTTTCTCTACACTCACAATAATTTCTTAATAAAAATATTGAATCAGGTTGGGCAGACTGGATGGACCATTCGGGTCTTTATCTGCCGTCATCTACTATGTTACTATGTTACTATTTTAATTTTCTTTATAATTAGTAAGTGTCCCTTTTTAAAAATAAATCATATACATATCATAATCATCTAAACCAGAGTGTTACATCTTTCTTTGCATATATTACATAGATAAATAGAAATAAATTACTTCCCTTCCTTCTTTCTTTGAGAGGGAAGAGGTGTTTTTGTTTTTTTGTCGTTTTTTTAAATGTAAAGTCCCACCTCATGATCAGAACATCTTACCTGAGGTAATCTTCAAGGTCACTGTGATATCCATCTTTCTGAATATTAAATTGGTAATTAGAAAGGTAAGGTAAGGTCTGCTCTTTGAGGATGGGTTCCCTTACATTTTGTTTGCCCCATGGGAAGGGGAAAGAAGCAAGGAATCTTCCTGGAACCCTCCATAGCATCCCTCAACTCCTTCCAGCAAACCTGGGAAATCTTCTCTTTACTGCAGACCCACCCTCCACCCCTCCCTCTGTTGACTAGCATGCTGAAAGGCAGCTGCTCTTTGCCCACGGTACCTTGGGAAATGTAATATTAGAGGGGCCCATCCTTGGAAACCCACACCTCCCATCCACTCACATCCTCCATGAAAACTTCAGACAATGCCCTTCTACTTCACTAGCCCTTGTTGTGTGGGTTATAAGGAAGTATATATGATGTCCATAGCAGAAATGATGAGTATAAGAGAGTGTCTGTAGTAGAATCATTTATGCCTAAAATAGTTGAAACTGATTCAGTCTCTTTTTTTTTACTCAACAGTTTAAAAAAAATCCTTGCAGAAATCATGTATAATCATGTAGAGTACAGCACTGCCACAATGCTTTTCTTTCAGAGTGTTGGCACTTCTCCTTATGCGCTTTAGTTTCAGATGGAAAAATAGAAAAATGAATCAGTTTTCTTAAGTGCATGCAGCTACTTTAGGCTTCTTGCCCTTCGCCTTGGAAACTGTAGTAGTTAGGGCATACTCTGTCTCATCCCACTGCTTTTATTCCAAATATGCTTAATGGCAGGGAAAGACAAGTCTAAAGAGGACTAAAGAGGCGAGGAAGCAATAAAACAAGAT
The DNA here is from genome assembly GCF_902459505.1 of Geotrypetes seraphini. Classification (NCBI taxonomy): domain Eukaryota; kingdom Metazoa; phylum Chordata; class Amphibia; order Gymnophiona; family Dermophiidae; genus Geotrypetes; species Geotrypetes seraphini. The sequence continues at coordinate 71,251,313 of NC_047092.1, forward strand.
TGGTTCTGTATGTTGCATACACATCTAAATTCTGATTTTACAAAGCCAGGATAGATGCATCTAAAATTCAAAAACATGCCTATGGAAAGGGAGAATGGTCTGGGCATGTTTGGTGGGCCTAGAATAGGCCAAAATAGGTGTGCATTGCCTGTTTCAGAAAGGGGATGCACATCTATGTCCAAAATATTTGCGATTTATACCTACTCCCTAGAATGCTTAGATTTAAGTGCCTGCAAGCAGCCACAGAGGGAGAGAGGCAAGAGAGAGACTTGGAAGGCAGGGGTTAGGAGAGGAGAAGAGCCAGGAGGGCACAGGGAGAGTGCAGAGCGAGGGGTAGCGGCGAGAGGTAGCTCCGCCCACCCCTCCGACGTCTGACTTCGGAGCTCCGCCTTAAAAGGGGCAGAGCCAACGGTGCGCGGCCGTTTGGCGCGCAGCAAAGGCGCTCGCCTTAGCGAGAGCGCCTTTGCGAAGGGCCTTGAGAAGGGCCAGGGCACTACACCAAGGTCAGCACACAACCAGAGGCAGAGAGTGAGTGTGGGTGAGAGGTCACAGCAGCAGCAGGCAGAGGGAGAGAGGACACAGCAGCAGCAGGCGGAGAGTGAGAGTGGGAGAGGGGACACAGCAGCATCAAGCAGAGGGAGAGAGGACACAGCAGCAGCAGGCGGAGAGTGAGAGTGGGAGAGGGGACACAGCAGCACCAGGCAGAGGGAGAGAGGACACAGCAGCAGCAGGCGGAGGGAGAGCGAGGGAGTGAGGACACTAACAGATCAGAGGAGACCAGAGTAGTGAGAGCCAGAGGAGAGAGCAGAGAGGAGAGAGCAGAACAGGCAGACGAGAGAGCGGAGAGCAAATAGACGGACCAAAGGAGCAGAGCAGAGAGCTGAGGGAGACCGGAGAGCGGAGCGGATAAGATGGAAATGGAGGCAGCCGGAATACACCAGAGCTTTCCAGTATACTGCATGGGGTGCCATATGTACGACTACCTCCCCTCGGGAAGGCGGGAGTACATATGCGGTCGGTGCCGGGAGCTGGAAGGCCTGAAGTATGAGGTCGCGAGATTGCAGGCCAGGGTTCAGGACCTGGAGGGGCTGCACGCTTCAGAGGAGCCATGCCAGGCATCTGAGGATCCAGACAGAAACAGCTCCATTGAAGATCAGGTGAGGGACCTTGAGAGATTCATCGAGGAGAGCTATAGGAGGGTCGAGGAGCAGAACCAGCAGCAACTCAGACAGGTGTCATCAGACAAGAGCCAGGACCCATCGGAGGATGGACCTAGTGGAGAGGCCAGTGGAGAGGCCAGGAGGGCAGAGGAGGCCAAGGACCCCGAGGGAGGAGCGCCCAGATTCACCATGGACACGGACCTGAGGCAGAGGAGGCTCTTAAGGAAGGGAAAGACTGCAATTGTTGTGGGAGACTCGATCCTGAGGGAGGTGGACAGTCACGTAGCCAGAGGTCGAGAGGACCGGCTGGTGACATGTCTCCCTGGGGCCAGGACAAAGGACATTGCCGACAGAATCGAGAGGATCTTGGACGGAGCCGAAACGGAGTAGACAGCAGTAATTGTCCACGTCGGAACAAATGATGTGAGCCGGAGGAATTTCAGCATGCCTGCGCTAACAGACCAGTTCAGGGTCCTGGGAAGGAAGCTGAAACGGAGGTCACAGAGGATAGCATTCTCGGAGATCCTGCCGGTCCCGAGGGCAGATGCAAGGAGGCAGGCCGAGCTCCAGGAGGTGAATGCGTGGCTGAGGAGGTGGTGCAAGGAGGAGGGCTTCCACTTTGTGAGGAACTGGTCGTCCTTCTGGGGAAAGAGCAAGCTCTACAGGCGGGATGGCCTGCACCTGAGCACGGCGGGAACAAGAATACTAGCAGCCAACGTAAAGAAGGAGATCGAGAGGGCTTTAAACTACAGAGAGGGGGAAAGCCGACAGCTGACCTGATGACGCTTCGGACAGCAGTATCAAGAAAAGATGCTGAATGGGCTGACTGCAGGGAGGAGGACGGGGGTCCAATGGAACTCGCGATCAGACAGCGAGGGAAACACCAGGTAACAGCAACTTGCTGGGAGAAGCCTAAGGGGAAGGGGAAAACAGGGGATTCAGGAGGACAAGATGGCACCAGGGTGCAAACAGAAGGCAATAAGGTGGAGCCACAGGGCAAAAGGGAGACACAAGGCAAGGGGGAACAAACCAAGGCCCAGGGGACGATAGCACGGGAGGGGGCTGGTACTCCCCGGGGAAATGCGGGGAAGTGGGGTGGAGGGGACATGGGGAGGAAGAGAGTTGCGAGGGTAAAGGCGGAGGGCACAGCAGAGGCACCGGGAGCGGGAAAACGGCCCGAGACCCAAGGGAAGGCGGCCCAGGTAAAGGCAGAAGTGGAGGACAAACACCGGGACCTACAGTGCTTATACGCAAATGCAAGAAGCCTCATGGCTAAGATGGGTGAACTGGAAGTCATGGCCAAGGGGGAGGACCTGGATATAATAGGAATTACAGAAACCTGGTGGACAGAGGAAAATCAATGGGATGTGGCGCTGCCAGGGTACAAGCTCTACAGGAGGGACAGGACCCACAAGAAGGGGGGAGGCATAGCGCTGTATATAAAGGACTATATCTACTCGATTGAGATCGATACGGCAACAAAGGAAGAGGAGCTAGAATCGCTATGGGTCATATTGCCGGGAAAGAAGAGTGCAGACATAAAGCTGGGGCTGTATTATCGCCCGCCTGGTGCGTCAGAAACAATAGGACAAGACTTGGAAGCAGAACTGAGACAGGAATGCAGGACTGGAAGTGTAACAGTGATGGGGGACTTCAACTACCCGGGGATAGACTGGAGTACGGGACACTCCAACTCCATGAGGGAAGCAGGATTCGTAGAAGCTGTGAGGGACTGCTTCATGGAGCAACTAGTCAAGGAACCGACGCGAGGGGATGCTACTCTTGACCTCATCCTTAACGGATTAGGGGGGCCTGCAAGAGGGGTAGAAGTGGGAGGAACACTAGGCAACAGTGATCACAACGTGATCAGATTCACATTAGAAAGGGGGTCACCCATAGTGGGGAGGACCACAACGACTGCGCTCAACTTCAGGAAAGGGAACTATGTTGCTATGAGGAAAATGGTGGGGAGGAAGCTCAGGAACGGCTTTAGGATGGAGACTGTAGGGAGCGCCTGGACCCTTCTCAGGGACACACTGCAGGAAGCACAAAAACTGTACATCCCCAGTTTCAGGAAAGGCCGCAAGAACAAGCGGTCAAAAGACCCGATTTGGATGACACCTGAAGTAAAGAGGGTAATCAGTGACAAGAAAGTGTCCTTCCGGAAATGGAAGAGGGATCCAACGGAGGAAAATCACCAGGAGCACAGGAAATGCCAAAAGGAATGCCACCGAGAGATTAGAAAAGCAAAAGGGAAATACGAGGAGAGGTTGGCCAGGGAGGCGAAAAACTTCAAGGCATTCTTCAGTTACGTAAAGGGGAAGCAACCAGTGAGAGAGGAGGTGGGGCCATTGGACGATGGGGATAGGAAGGGAGTGATTAAGGAGGATAAAGAGGTAGCTGAGAGGTTGAACACGTTCTTCTCGTCGGTCTTCACGAGCAAGGACACGTCCAATATACCGGACTCAGAGGAGCTCATGAGTGGGGAGCAGGCCAAAAGATTGGGGCATATAGAGGTAAGTCGGGAGGATGTCCTCAAGCAGATTGACAGACTGAAAAGCGGCAAATCACTGGGACCGGACGGGATCCACCCAAGGGTTCTAAAGGAACTAAGTCAGGAAATAGCGGGCGCAATCCAGTATGTTTGCAACCTATCCTTGAAAACTGGAGAGGTACCAGAGGACTGGAAACTGGCGAATGTCACACCTATCTTTAAGAAGGGATCGAGAGGTGACCCCGGGAACTACAGGCCGGTGAGCCTGACTTCAGTTATAGGGAAGATGGTGGAAGCAATGATCAAGGACAGCATTTGCGAACACATCGAGAAAAATGGCCTACTGCGGACAAGCCAGCACGGATTCTGTAAGGGAAGGTCGTGCCTGACAAACCTTCTGTACTTCTTTGAGGGAATAAGCAGTCAGGAGGACAAAGGGGAACCCATAGACATCATTTACCTCGATTTTCAAAAGGCCTTTGACAAGGTGCCACATGAAAGGCTGCTTAGGAAGCTGTGGAACCACGGGGTGGGCGGGGATGTACACAGATGGATCAAGCACTGGCTGTCAGGTAGACTACAGAGGGTCGGAGTAAAGGGCCAATATTCTGACTGGCGGGGAGTCACGAGCGGTGTGCCGCAGGGATCGGTGCTGGGGCCGCTACTCTTCAACATATTTATCAATGACCTGGAAACAGAGGCAAAGTGTGAGGTTATAAAATTTGCAGACGATACCAAGCTCTGCGCCAGAGTTAGGACGAGGGAGGAGTGTGAGGAACTGCAAAGGGACCTCGATAAGCTGGAGGACTGGGCAAACAAATGGCAAATGCGCTTTAACGTAGATAAATGCAAGGTCATGCACATAGGGAAAAAGAACCCGTTGTTCGAGTATAAAATGGGGGGGAGATTGCTGGAAGACACCGGACTTGAGAGAGACTTGGGTGTGCTAGTGGATCCATCCATGAAACCATCCGCACAGTGTGCAGCAGCCTCGAAGAAAGCCAACAGGATGCTGGGCATCATCAAGAGGGGCATATCAACCAGGACGCGGGAAGTCATCATGCCGCTGTATCGAGCGATGGTGCGCCCACATCTGGAATACTGCGTTCAATATTGGTCGCCGCACCTCAAGAAGGACATGGCAGTTCTTGAGAGAGTCCAAAGGAGGGCAACGAAACTGGTAAGAGGGCTGGAAAACTGCCCATATGCTGAGAGGCTGGATAAACTGGGCTCTTCTCTCTGGAAAAGAGGAGGCTCAGGGGGGATATGATAGAGACCTTCAAAATACTTAGGGGCATAGAGAGGGTGGACAGGGACAGGTTCTTCAGACTAAAAGGGATGGCAGGTACGCAGTGGCGTACCTAGGGTATGTGGCACCCGGGGCCCATCATTTTTTGACACCCCCCCCCCCATGTAAAAAATTTTTTTTTTTTTTTTTTTGCAATAACCATGAAATGGAATAAATGGTCAGAATAGAAGCAGGCAGTGAAAATTTTCTTTTATTGAACCTCATATATGTAACCATTATTCCAAACATAACATAACATAAATTATGTCTAAATTGTCATGACATTAGAAGTACATATGGAGTAGTTGCAGGTGATGCTTGGGACAGTTCTGATTGTGTTAGTTCGGTTTTATGTGTTTTTTGAATAGAAGGGTTTTTATTTCTTTTTGAAGGTTTTGCAGTCTGTGGTTGATATCAATTGGTTGTAGAGTTGGGGGTCGAGTGTTGCAGCTCGAATGGCTAGGAGGTTGTCGAACAGTTTTTTTTCTTTTGACGTTTTTGGTTGGAGGGTGTGTGAATGGTGCACAAGTTCTCCTATGTCTGTTTGAAGTGGATTGAATTATTTAGCTGAAGAAATTAGTTACCCCCCCATTCCACACACATTAATTCTCTTCCATTTTTGTTCCCATTATAAAAAACACTGATAAGTTCCCAGAAAAAAAATACATTAAAATAAGAAGTGAAAACAAAGGCCCCTACAGATGAGAACATAACATAAGAATAGCCTAACTGGGTCAGACCAATGGTCCATCATGCCCAGTAGCCCATTCTCATGGTAGCCAATCCAGGACACTAATACCTGGTCAAAACCCAAAGAGTAGCAACATTCCATGCTACCGATCCAGGGCAAGCAGACACTTCCCCCATGTCTTAATAACAGATTATGGACTTTTCCTCCAGGAATTTGTCCAAATCTTTCTTAAAACCAGCTACACTATCTGCTTTTACCATAACTTCTGGCCACTTCATTTTTAAGTTTAGATCTTTCCTTTCAAACAGAGACCTTGCTAGATGTCAAATACAGCACAAGGTAACTTCACATGGACTTAGCTGTGCAGGAAATGTGAATCTCCTCATACACCCACCATATAGTGCAAAAATGTGCAAAGGTCTGTTTTTTTCTTTCGATCACTACATAGCCTAATGCCACACAAGCAGCGCTGTTACAAACATATTCTGTAGGTCAATGCTAAGGATAACAAAGTTTCCTTCCTTGGACCAGAAGGAGATAAACCACTGGAAGAGATCCCAAAACAACACCCAAAGACCCACTCAGTGTGTGAATCAGTTGAGTGGAGTGGACTAACGGGGGGGTGGAAATGGGCCCGGAGTTTGCTCAGCAGAATTTCCCAGACCACCTCTTCCTCTCAACACATTGACACGCTGCCACCATCACCACTAGGAACACCTCACTGGGTAGGCCAGCTATGCTATAAACTTTATAAAACACATTATTATATTTTCTTATAAAGCACATATTTTAACTGACCTCTCTGACATCCTCAGCCTTTCCATTCACAAAAATAGAAGGAAGAAAAGTTCCCATTTCCTGCTGTCTCATGTCCCCGGCCTATACAATATTTTTTTTCTGCAGACCCTTCAAAAGTCTGACCAAATCCTCGTTTCACTTGCATTATAAAGTACTGAGGATGCCATCTCTCCCCAATCCCAGGTCCTAAAGTCTAAGACAGTAGCGCAAACTAATGCTGCCAGATACAGGAAAAAAAAATTTTGATTCGATTCAGCCCTATTGAATTGGTTTTTCAATTCGATTTTCCTGCCCAGTTGGGTGATTTTTTTCAAAACTCCTGGTGGGTTTTATAGCTTTTTCACCCCCTTTGGCTTCTCCTAACCACACTGGCGCTGTGGTGTAAATAAAATAAAGAAACAAAAAGGACTTTTCCTCTTTCTGTTAAATCCTAGCTCACGTTTGCAGTCCAACACCAGCTCTGGCAGGATACACATTTCAAATCTGACATGTTATAATCACAAAACAGAAAATAAAATTAATTTTTCTACCTTTTGTTGTCTGGTTATATTTCAAATCTTGTTGGTCCAAGGCTCTGGTTTTCTTCTGATAACTTGCTTGCCAGGGTCTCCTTCTTTCTGCATGCTAACCATCCATCTGCCAACTCTGTCCTCCCTTTCCATTTCCCTTCCCTTCCCAGGAAGTCTGGTATCTTTCCTTTTTTTCATCTCCCTCCACAGATCCACCTTTTCTTAACTACCCTTTCATCCGGCATCTCTCCCTCCTTCCCCACCATCCCAGAGTCCACCATCTCTCCCTTTCTTTTCCTAATTACCCTCCTATCCAGTATCTCTATCCCTCCTCCACACCATCCCTTGTGTCCAATTTCTCTCCCTTTCTGTTCCTTCCCTCCCTAAATCCCATGGTCCATCATCTCTCTCCCTCTCCTCTATTTTCAGACTCATTATTTCTTCCCCCCCCAAAGTTTGGCATATGCATGTCTCTTTGAACACCCCCTTCCCTCCGTGTACTTCTAAATCATGGTCCCCCCCCCAAAGGCCTGTCCCCCCTTAAAGGTCTGCCTGTCCCACCTTGAAGGCCTGCACCCCCCTTGAAGGCCTGTCCCTTCCCCTTGTAGGCCTGTCCCCCCCTTGAAGGCCTGCCTGCCTGTCCCCCCCTTGAAGGTCTGCACCCCCCGAAGGCCTGCACCCCCCCGAAGGCCTGTCCCCCACTTGAAGGCCTGTCCCACCCCCTTGTAGCTTCTCCCCCCCCCCTTGTAGGCCTGTCCCCCCTTGAAGGCCTGCCTGCCTGCCTTTCCCCCCTTGAAGGCCTGTCCCCCCTTGAAGGCCTGTCCCCCCTTGAAGGCCTGCACCCCCTTGAAGGCCTGCACCACCCCCCTCGAAGGCCTGCACTCCCTTGAAGGTCTGCACCCCCCCCCCCGAAGGCCTGTCCCCCACTTGAAGGCTTGTACCACCCCCTTGTAGCTTCTCCCCCCCTTGTAGGCCTGTCCCCCCCTTGAAGGCCTGCCTGCCTGCCTTTCCCCCCCTTGAAGGACTGCACCCCCCCCCGAAGGCCTGCACTCCCTTGGAGGTCTGCACCCCCCCCGAAGGCCTGTCCCCCCTTGAAGGCCTGCCTGCCTGCCTGCCTGTCACCCCCTCCCCCTTGAAAGCCTGCTTGCCTGCCCGCCCGCCCCACCCTGAAGGCCTGATGCCCCGACCCACCCCGAAGGACCGCTCGCCCCCCTGGCCTCTCCGCACCACCTATGAAGCAGCTGCAGAAGGATCGCGAAGTCAGCGTCAGCATCCCTGCGCTGCTTCCTGCGCCACGGTCCCGCCCCTCCTCTGACGTCAGAGGAGGGGCGGGATCGCGGCGCAGGAAACAGCGCAGGGATGCTGACGCTGACTTCGCGATCCTGCTGCGGGCTGCTTCACAGGTGGTGCAGGAAGGTCAGTGGGGCGAGCGGTCCTTCGGGGGTGGCGGGGGACTGAACGGCAAGGCCGGGAACACCCCCTTAGGGCTGGCACCCGGGGCGGCCCGCCCCCCCCCCTAGGTACGCCACTGCAGGTACGAGGGGGCACTCAGAGAAACTGAAGGGAGATAGGTTCAAATCAAATGCAAGGAAGTTTTTCTTCACCCAAAGGGTCGTGGACAAATGGAATGCGCTCCCGGAGGAAGTGATCCGGCAGAGTACAGTACAGGGATTCAAACAGGGATTGGACAGATTCCTGAGGGAAAAGGGGATCGTGGGGTACTGAGGGAGGTGCTGGGGTGTTGCATAAGTATAGACAGCTCACCAGGTCGTGCAGGTGCAAGGCCGGAGGGTTAGGACTTCGATGAGAAACCTAGGGGGCAAGGGGGCCCCTTCTGGTGATTAAGGCAGGTCATGACCTGTTGGGCCGCCGCGGGGGCGGACTGCTGGGCGGGATGGACCTCTGGTCTGACCCGGCAGAGGCACTGCTTATGTTCTTATGCTCCCTTTTTTTCAGTCTTTCAATGGAGAGAGAGAGCTAGTCCCCTTAATGCTCCATTGTTTCTTGTCCCCCCCCCACCCCTCAAAAACAATATTGGCAAAGGATATTGGGCTCTATTGGCGGTTTTAGCAACATAGACATATATCCTATTATATAAATGGAGCAATAATTTTATGTTTGTATGTATGTCTCTGAATTAGATGTTGAAAGTGGCCCTAAGGATTTTGGTGAATGGTTTTCAAGTGTGAGAAGGTGATTTAGCTAGGTCTGGAGTTCGCCAAAACTCATTTGAGGGGTCAAACGAGGGCTTTTCACAATGTATTGCCGCTGGGGAAAGCAGAAAGGCAGTGTTTCAGTAACTACCACTCTTACCTCCTCCTGAAGCCCATTGGTAACACATTCCTAAGGAAGCTTAACCAGCCAATAGGCTGAAGGGAGATGCAGGACTGACGGTTGCTATGGCATGGTCTCTGTGGCTAATGTTCCTGCCTCCATCTGCAGCTCATTGGTCAAGACATTCATAAAGATGCTTAGTCAGCCAATAGGCTGCAAGGAAAAGCAGGACTAACAGCAGACAACACAGAAGAGCTGCAGTGTGATAAAAGACTGAGAAGGTAAGAGAGGCTGAGAAAAACATATTGGAATGTAAAAGGGAGAACAGAGCTGAAGTAAAAGCAAGATTGTAGCTCTATAGCAGTGGTCTCAAACTCACAGCCCGGGAACTGCATTCGGCCTGCCAGGTACTATTTTGAGACCCTCGGTATATTACCATTGTTCTGAAACGTTGCCCGCCTCATTGCTGTAACTTCATGTAAACGCTTTCCTGCATCTGTACGCGATTGTGAGGTGGAAAGGACAATCGCGTACAGACGCAGGAAAGCGCTTGCGTGAGGCTACAGCAGTGAGGCGGGCAACGTTCCAGAATATAAAGGAAACCATTGGAGGCAGTGCAGCTTGTGCGTGTGTACGTAATCTCGTGAACTCTCGCAAAATTCAGCACCTCTCCTGACGGTGACTGCTTGATGTAAGATAGGGGTTGTGTCTGGAGGAGGTGAGAGCTAAAGGCGGTTGCGAACGTGACCACCGGACACTTAAGGCACAAGTTGGATATTGACTCTCACCTCTACAAAAAATGATGGAGGACTGTACCAAAATCTTGTCTCTTGCAGTTGATACTTTAGAATCTAAATCATAATTTTGTGTGAGGTAAAACTCTTTATAGTTTATAAATCTTTCCTTAATTGCTTCTGATAATTTCAGCTATACACAGCTAAAAGCAGTGTAACATGCAGAAAGTGAAAAACTATCTAAGCTTCACTTTCTGCATGTTGCACTGCTTTCAGCTGTGTATAGCTGAAATTATCAGAAGTAATTAAGGAAAGATTTATAAACTATAACGAGTTTTACCTCGTGCAGACTTGTCTGTCATTTCTTTAACAAGACATTAACTATTTTTTTTGCGGCCCTCCAAGTACCTACAAATCCAAAATGTGGCCCTGCTAAAGGCTTGAGTTTGAGATCACTTCTCTACTGTTTCCACCTTCCCCTGCAGGCCATTAGTCAACTATAAACAAACCAACAACATTGAAAACTATAACACCACAGTCAAATAGTTACACAAAACAACCTGAACATTAACCTCATCATAATCACTCACTCCACTTTTCTGAGTGAAGCGAGGTCTTCCAGGTATTGTTTGTAAAATGACAATGACTAACACACACATGTATGTACCGGCATATAAAAGTACATGTTTTGAAATATCAGCCCCTACATGTTTATGTTGTGTTGTGTCTATTGATATTTTTAGATATTGATGCTTGTGAAATACAGCTCTGTTCAAATGTAAACAGTGCATACATGTCTGTTCCTGAATGTATTTTAGAACAAACTCTAGGTCAACCACTTGAGAAATTCCAACCTGGTCATCTGAATTCTGCTCTATAAATCCTTTCTAAATGCCACTATATCTTGCATGGAAGGAGTGTATAAACCCTAAGATATATAAAACGGATGTAGAGTATTTCACTAACAATAATGAGAAACAATCTAGAGCAGCAGTTCTCAAGCATGTCTTGGATAGCCTTAGATTAGTGTTTTTCAACCTTTTTACACCTATGGACTGGCAGAAATAAAAGAATTATTCTGTGGACTGGCACCGGTCCGTGGAACACTGTCGTGGGCCAGAACACTGTCGTGGCCAGACCCCGCCCATCTCTACCCAATCTCCACCCCAAACCCTGCCCCCATAATAGTACTAATTGCACCTTGCACATCCCATGCCTCATCTGGAAGCCTTCCCTCTGACGTTGCAACGTCAGAGAGAAGGCTTCCAGTTCAGGCGCAGGATGCCCGTAGAAGCCACTACCCGTGGCTTTGTATACTGAAACAGTGAGGAAAAGGGAGCTGGCTCGAATATAACGCCGCAACGATCGCACCGTGGACCGGCGGTTGAAGAACACTGTTTTGGGCCTGATGCACGTGCTGGTCCTGTGGATCGGCAGGAAATTTCTGTGGACCAGCACTGGTCCATGGACCGGTGGTTGAAGAACACTGCCTTAGATAGTCAGATTTTTCAGGATATTCACAATGAATATAAATGAGAGAAAGAGAGAGTGCATACTAATCTACCACATGAATATTCATTCTAGCTAATTTTCTGCCAGCGGCAGTCAGTGTTTTTATAAAATAACCAGTGCCGGTCCATGTTTATGTCCCAATATTCAGTGCTGGTTTAAGTCTGGACAATTGCATTGAATATCAGTGGCAGACCAGAACCTTGCAGGTCCTAGCTGATATTCAACCTTAATCCACATAAGAGAGTTATGTAGACCCCGACTGAATATTGGCTTGGATTTGCATAACATTGAAAAGGGTTTTCAGTCCCTCCAAAAGGGGCAGGAAAAAACTCACTTGCTTCTTCCCCTAGCAGCTGTCTCAATAAAATGGCTGCTGCAACCTCTCACAGCAGCCATTTTGTGGAGGCAGCCACTAGAGGCAGAAGCGAGTAATGTTTGCTCCTGTCCCTATTGCCCCTACTGCACCTCCAGGGATTTTACCTAGGCCCGGGGACATATTTTAAATGGTAAGGATTAGGAGGGGGCTCTTTTTCTTAGCAAGGGGAAGGGGTGTTGTTCTTAGTAGTGGGAAGGATGGAAAAAAACAAACTAAAACCATGTTGGCTGGTACCTACAGTTATGCAACTGCCAGTAACATAATAACATAGTAGATGATGGCAGATAAAGAACCAAATGCTCCATCCAGTCTGCCCAACCTGATTCAGTCTAAAAAATATATATATTTTTTCTTCTTAGCTATTTCTGGGCAAGAATCCAAAGCTCTGCCCGGTACTATGCTTAGGTTCCAACTACTGAAGTCTCCTTCAAAGCTTACTCCTAACCATCTCCACCATCCCAGCCAATTGATGCCCTCACCAGTCCATCCTCAACCAAATGGCTATATACAGACACAGACCGTGCAAGTCTGCCCAGTACTGGCCTTAGTTCTTCACTATTTACTATTATTTTCTGACTAGTTTTTAAGCCCGTTACATTACCAAGTGCTAGAATAGATATGTGTGTGTGTCTTTCTTTCTTTCTCTCTCTCTCCTTGGCTGCTTTCTATCTGTCTGTCTTTCTTTTGCCTGCTCCCACTGTCCAGTAGTACCCCTTCTCCTTTCCCTGCTCCCCCTGTCCAGCATCCGCTAGTCCGGGCAGCCTCGGGACTTTTACTAGGCGGCCCACCTTACATTATTGAAGTGGGCCGGCCTAGCAAATGTCCCGTGGCTGCTGTGTTTGCTGGTCGGGGGGTGAGAAGAGGAGTCCCGGCAGCACAGGAGTCAAATCACCGCTAAAATCACCGTTGCAAGCCGCCCCATGCGCCACAAGCCATCCCACATGCCTCCAATCGAATTTGGCATGGAGGCACACATCACGGCGGCAGGGAACACGGCCTCCTAAGTGCGCATGCGCGCTTAGGGTTTTATTATAGAGGATTCTAGATCCTTTGTGTTCATCCTACGTTTTTTTAACTCCGTCACCGTTTTCCTCTCCACCACCTCTCTTAGGAGCGCATTTCAGACATCCACCACCCTCTCCATAAAGAAGAATTTCCTTGCATTGCTCTTGAGTCTACCACCCCTCAACCTCAAATTATGTCCTCTGGTTTTACCATTTTACTTTCTGTGAAAAAGATTTTGTTCTACGTTAATACCTTTTAAGTACTTGAATGTCTGAATCATATCCCTTCTGTCACTCCTTTCCTCTAGGGCAGGGGTGTCAAAATCCCTCCTCAAGGGCCACAATCTAGTCGGGTTTTCAGGATTTCCCTAATGAATATGCATGAGATCTATTTGCATGCACTGCTTTCATTGTATGCTAATAGATTTCATGCATATTCATTGGGGAAATCCTGAAAACCCGACTGGATTGCGGCCCTTGAGGAGGGACTTTTACACCCCTGCTCTAGGGTATACATATTCAAGGCTTCCAGTTTTTCTTCATACATCTTTTGGCACAAACCTCCTATCATTTTCGTCGCCCTCCTCTGGCCCGCTTCAAGTCTTCTTATGTCCTTCGCTAGATTCAGTCTCCAAAATTGAACACAATACTCCAAGTGGGGCCTCACCAATGACCTGTACAGGGGCATCAACACCTTCTTCTTTCTACTGGCTACGCCTCTCTTTATATAGCCCAGCATCCTTCTGGCAGCAGCCACTGCCTTGTCACACTGTTTTTTCACCTTTAGATCTTCGGACACTATCACCCCAAGGTCCCTCTCCCTGTCCGTGCATATCAGCCTCTCACCTCCCTGTATATATGGTTCCTTCCAATTATTAATCCCCAAATGCATTACTCTGCATTTCTTTGCATTGAATTTTAGTTGTCAGATATTAGACCATTCCTCTAACTTTTGTAGATCCTTTTTCATGTTTTCCACTCCCTCCTCGGTGTCTACTTTATTTCAGATCTTGGTATCATCCGCAAAAAGGCAGACCTGAGAAAATTTAGGACTGCTTTTGGGCAGTTCTAAATTTGCTAAGTTAGCTATGTGGGTTCCAGCATTGAATATTT